>NW_016107478.1:3318238-3385272 GCF_001604975.1 Cebus imitator | reverse complement strand
ATTATAGTGTATTCAAAGTAAATTAGTTCTTCCTGGTCATTTAGAGCAACAGTGAGGAAAACTTTTCCTATAAAGGGCCAGATAGTAAATATTTTACGTTCTCTGTTATGCAGTGTCTGTCAAAACTGCTTACTCAGCGATTGCATGCAAAATTAGTCAGAGGCAACACATAAATGATGTCTACCTCTCTGTCCCAATAAAATTTTATGTATAAACACAAAATGAATTTTACATAATTTTTTTTTCTTTCTTTTTTTTTTTTTTTGAGATGGAGTCTTTCTCTGTCACCCAGGCTGGAGTGCAGTGGCGGGATCTCAGCTCACTGCAGCCTCCGCCTCCCAGGTTCAAGAGATTCTCCTGCCTCAGCCTCCTAAGTATCTGTGACTATGGGCGCTTGCCACTACGCTCAGCTAATTTTTGTATTTTTGGTAGAGACAGGGTTTCACCATGTTGCCCAAGATTGTCTTGATCTCCTGACCTCGTGACCCACCCGCCTCGGCCTCCCAAAGTGCTGGGATTACAGGCATGAGCCATCATGCCTGGATGAAGATACTACTTTTAACTTCACTTGAAGAAACCAGAACTTAAAGGGGCTGGGTGATTTTGACCAAGCTTGTCAGTTAATGAACGGCAGAGCTTTAGTTTGAATCCTGGTTAGCAACTGCAAACCATTTTCTCTTTATCACCATGTTGTTCTGCTTCCTAAAAGCAAAACAAACAAGGGAACAAGGAAGGATTTCACAGAGAAATCTTACAGACTTGGTTCAGTGCCTACCTGTATCAGTCAGGGTCTAATCAGGAAAACAGAATCCACTCAAAGAATGTAAAACAAAGGAAATTTAATTTGGAGGGTTGGTTACACAGTGATGACAGAGCTGCAAAGCTACAAAGCCATCAGGAGATTGTGAGGCACCCAGCGATTAATGACAGCAGGAGGGTGCTGCCACCCTTAGGTGGAGGGACAAATGGGTAAGGTGGTATCACTGGATCCCAGCAGCCAGAGTGACTTGGAGAGCTGCAACCCAGTGGGTCTATCCAGTAGAGGGTCTAGCCATGGGACAGAGCTGCTGGTGGTGCTGCCCAAAGTAGAGACCAGGGAGTAATGAGATTCCACCAACCAGCACCATCTTTCACCAGTGTTTCCCCACTAGCTAGAAATCAGCTAATAATGCAGGAGCCTGGAACACTCAGCCTGCAGGGATCAGGCTTCTGTAGTACAGAGAAGAGCAAGCAAAGGGCAAGCAATAAACCAAAGAGCAAGCAGGCCAGGGGAAGGCTCCTCAGTGCTCTGCAGCCTTCTCCCTGTGCCAGGAGCCCGTCCTAGGCTCCACTTTCCAGTCTCAAGCAGTATCTCAAAAACTGTTTTCATGCCCCACATTTGTGTCCTTAGGTTGCTGTTCTTAGACTTTGTCTCTTTTGTTTTCTTTTGGACCCTTGGTTGCACCCTTTAAACTGGTGGCCCCCAAATTTTTGGCACCAGGGACCAGTTTATTGGAAGACAGTTTTTCCATGGACCAGGCAGTGTGGACAAGGATGATTTCAGGATGAAACTGTTCCACCTCAGACCATCAGGCATCAGATTCTCGTAGGGAGCATGCAAACTAGATCCCTCACATGCAGAGTTCGCAATAGGGTTCATGTGCCTGTGAGAATCTAATGCCACTGATCTGACAAAAGGTAGAGATCAGGCGGTAATCACTCATCCTCTGCTTACCTCCTGGTTGTGCAGTCCAGTTCCTACTAGGGCATGGACCAATACTAATCCATAGTCCTGGGGTTAGGGACTTCTGCTTTAAACTGTCAGGTTCCTAAATTGCTTTCTGCCCCTAGCCACTGTCTATCAGCTTTCCTGATTGCATACTCAGCTGCCTCTTGGTCAAATTCACTATGTCCCCATGCCCAGCTCTCAGATGCAGTGCTCTGGGTCTCCACTGGTACAGGAGATTGAACAGATATTGTTGAGTGGGGTTTTGAGTGACAAGTATAGTTCATCAGGCAAAAAAGGGTAGTCTGGCGCTTCCAGCACAATGGGATAGCATAACACGGGAGGAAGCTAAAGCTCGGAGCTAGGGGAAGTTTGCACGCCACTCTAAAAGTGTTTAGGCTTTATTCCAACAGTGAGCTATTAAAATATTATAATTGTATTTGTGTTCTGCAAACTTTACTCTGGCTGCAGGATGATTGTTAGATTAGGAGAAACCACGTTGGGAATAGAGCTCAGTTGAAACCTCATCTGGGTGAGGGTAACAGTTGACTTGTCTGAGGAATGGCAGGGTGGATGGCTATGAGAGATGGTAGCAGACACCGTTGGCCGAACCATCACCCTCCCCACTTCTTTTTGCTGACAGAGACCCGATTTTATTTGAGTGCCTACTCTCTACTTAGACATTTACTTAAGCAAGGGGCCCTCCCCAGATCATGGAGCAATTTGTTTATTTTAACTGTGGTCACTCTCTTTCCTTTACCAGTATTTTAAGAAAAGCATGCGATCCAGTCCTGGCCCATGAAAGGACCTGGAAGTCTGCAGGGGAGTAGGGGGTGAACTTGTCTGACTTGTCCCTCCTAAATGAGTACTGGGTGGCCTAATGGAAGTATAGCCTGAGGGTGCATATTTAGGAACTGGGGCCTAAGTGATGAAGGTAGGAATGGATGCCCACCCCAAGAAAGCCATAGAGTTGTGATTAAGGGCAAGAGAGAGGGAGGTAGGGAAAAGTTAGAATCCAAATCTCAAAGACTAAATGTAAACCCCAGCAGATGGGAGCCAATCAGTAAACAAAAAGGAATAGGTCTGTGATAGGCCTGGAGGAGAAAAATAAGGTATAAAAAGTTTAAATAGTAGTCCCAGAAGTGGACTTGTGGCCAAGACTCTGACTCTATCACACGCAGACCTTCTCACTCATGCTCCTCCCTTTTCCCACTAATGACCAGCACAGCAAGGGCATGCCACTGAGTCCCCAAAGACTTGTTGATAGAGTGATTAAATGTAACCATGCTATCTTGATTCTTTTCCTAGTTTTCAGCTGTTTGTTTAAATGGAGTTTTCCTGACCCTACTTGGCATTTCAACCACGCAACCTCGGTGGGCTGTATGTTGTTACACATCAATACAAGCACTTCCTCTCCTCCCCTGGCTCCCCCACGCTGGTTGTTGGTGTCCAAGATCAAAGAGAAATACTGTTCAAACTGCAGATGAAGAAACAAGGCTGGCTGCCTTTGATGTCAGGCAGTAGCAGTGTAATCTGTGCCCCCGACCTGCTTTTACTGCCAATGCAATTTGCAGCTGCGATGTTGAGTCTAGGTAATTGTTTCTCCAGCCCAAACGCCACTAGTATTTTTATTTAAGTGCAAATTTTCATTTGGCTAAATAAACGGTTCTCGTCTGCCCCCAGCGGATGGTGGCCCTGAAACACTGGGTGCTGGCAGTTTTCATGAAAACAGTGCTCAGGTAATCAGAAAGGCCTAACAAGAGGCCATTATGTAGAGTGCGCCCTTCTTTAACTTTCCCTTTTATTGGAACAATGTAATTTCAGTTTCATAACTACTAAGAGGTTTACCGCTGGGCACCGGAGCTATCCATCTCATTCACCTCGGAAATTAAGGCGGCTGCCTTTCCCTGCAATGTTTCTCTTTGTCTCTAATTTCACTTTAGCTGCCTTTAGGAACCAAGCCAGGATGTAAAGAATTCAGACCATTTTATATTTTACAAGGTCAGATTGCTCATGATTTCTAATAGAGAACATTGAAAATCTTTTTATTGAGGGGCCGTCCTTCTTCTAATATATCTCTCCTTCCAGACACAGTTGCAATCAAAGACATTAACATTACACCTTAATCTTTGTTCAAGACTATAATAGTGGTAGTAATAACAACAGTGGCAGAAAATGCCACATACTCATAAGCGCCTGGCAGATGCAGTTCTAGGTACTGCAGGCACATTATCTCATTTAACCTTTGCAACAATGCTGCAAGGCAACTGTTATACCTCTATGTAGCAGAAGAAGATGCTAAAACTAAGAAGTTAACATCACCCCCCAAAAACTACACAGTAAGAGAGAGCCAAAGCCAAGACTGGAACCCCGGTTTCTCTATTAAGCTTTGAGACAGTATTTTTCCTTAGATATGGTGGGGAAAGATGGGGTGGATTTTCACAAATCCACGAGTTATGTTCAAGTCAGAAACGACATTGGTGCTAAGTAGTGGAGCAAAGGGCGCATGCCCCATTTTGCTGAGTTGTGGCTTATAAAACACTAGAATCCCGGCTGGGTGCAGTGGCTCACGCCTGTAATCCCAGCACTTTAGAAGGCGGAAGCGGGCCAATCACGAGGTCAGGAGTCTGAGACCAGTCTGACCAACATGGTAGAACTTTGTCTCTACTAAAAATACAAAAGTTAACTGGGCGTAGTGGTGCATGCCTGTAATCCCAGCTACTTAGGAGGCTGAGGAGGAGAATCGCTTGAACCTGGGAGGCAAAGGTTGCAGTGAGCTGAGACAGCACCTCTGCACTCCAGCCTGGGCAACAGAGCAAGACTCGGTCTCAAAAAAGTAGAACGCTGAGGTATCCAGATGCTGCATCTCTCTATCCAAACGTCTTCTCCACTGCCCTGCCTTTCCTCTCTTGCCATGGGTTTCTTCACAGGGAAGTCCTCCCTGATCTCATCAGCAGCCCTTGGTATGTGCTGCTGTGGCTTCTTTCCCTGACTTTTCTCATGGTGCTGTCACATGGTGTTGTAGACTGGATGTCTGACTGTTACCTCCACCAGGCTCCAAGCTTCTTAAAGGACGAGATTGTGTCTTATTTATTTTACACCCTTTTCCAATGCCTGGCCTGGTGCTTAGATGGTACACAGGAAACATTTATTGATTGTATGAGTGAATATACAGATAGGTAAACATCCTACTGCCTTCCCACTGAGAAAGTTAGTTAACATTATTTCCCTTCATATCTAGCAGAGTATAATTCTAGAATCATACTTATTTTTTCTGAATGGGTCTCTGGCTTTCCTATTTTCCAAACCAAGTTGGGATCAAGAATGTGCAAAACACTTCCTGCTGGTGGCTATTTCCCCAAAATTAAAGAAGTTATGAATAGTGCTTCCAAAGGTTTCATACATTAGAGTTAATTAGAAGATAATTTTTTAAATAGATGGGCAAATGGCCACAACACCGAGCACACAGCAGATGCCCAGTAAATGCGGATCTTCCTCTACCACTTGGCTTCCTGTCAGCAAAATGTCCCTAACCCATGTCTCATTTTTTTTCAATGTTTTTCAAAATATTCTCTATAAAAATCTTAAGGCAAAGCTCTTGTTCAAGCAATACCCTAACCTTCGAAGGTGAGAGAAGAGATCTAAGCTAAGAACCTCCACTTGGGGAGAAACTGGAATCCCAAATTTTGACTTCTGTTGTGTTCCCTATTTTAAGCGTTCCCTCTGGTTTAAGTGTGGGCAGAACCCAGCCTTCTCTCTGGATCTCCTTAGCATAGTAGTGCCAGGCTGACATTTAAGGAAAAAAGTTTACTACACATGCTGGGAGAACCATAGAGGAAATGGTTGATAGAAACAAAACAAACAGTAAAAATAGCCATATGTTGCCTTCCCCAGCAGAGTGTGAACTCCAGGAAGTCAGGAACTATACTTAATTCATATTTATGTTCTATTCCCTTATCTGGAATATGTTCAATAAAGACTTGAACGAATGAATAGCTGAATGTAGAAAGGAATGAATAAACCAAATGTCAAAGAGCTTGACTAGACCCTAAATGTCCATAGATGTCATTACGTAGGCCTTGACAATTTTGCACAAATTTCTCCTTCTTTGCTTGATCTTTCCTTCTTTTTCCATCTAACTTTTTATTTTCAGGTAAATGCTGTTCTGTTTCCTAAGAGAGCAAACTTCCTGCTCTTCCATGGATGGAAATACTACTCTCGGATCCACTGGTCCTCAAGCTGCTCCCACTCAGTTCCTGTTTCTTGTGGGATAGGGGTGTGGAGTCATGCATGATTCACAGCTGATTGATTCAGCAGATGTGAATGCCACTCAATGAGTCCCTATATCAGATGAAGCTCCTCCAAACCTAAGTCTTCCCACCTTTGGAGACTTATTTAAAAGGCCCACGTTTGGCTAATAGGTGTATAATGAGGATTAATATGGAGGCAATAAAAAAATGGCAATAATCCTTTATCTTTAGCTTCTGATGGATTCATGGTAAGTTTTCCTTCTTAAAGTGCTACTCCTTTAAAATCTAATTGCCTTCCAGAGGGCACACCTAGAGAGGAATAAACCTCAGAGCATAGTTATTGAGTCCTTATTACAGAGCTGGGGATGCAATAATAGCTGCTGTCTACTGATACTTGCTCTCTACAAAGTACCTTGCCTATGCTGTAACTTTCACTTTTCACTCCAGACATGCTATACAGGGGTTATTATTGTCTCCAGGCAATTGTTTCCATTATATATTTCAGGAAATGTCAGCTTAGGAAAGTTACCCATTTTGCCTAATGCCACGTGGCTAGGAGGTGAGAGAGCAATTGTCAGAATTCACAGCTCGTGCTTTTTGCACTCTAGCTTGCAGTTATTCATAAGGACCTCACAGCATATGATGAAGATATCTGCTGGAATGTGCTATGGGAGAGCTAATGCCATGTGTTGTTGGAACATCAGAAGGAAGGGGAAGAAGAACCAGTACTGTTGAAAGGAGAAGACATATTATTGGGCTTTGGAGAGTAAATAGGGGTTTGCTGACCAGAGAACAAAAGGGAAGACATTTCAAGCAGAAGGAACAACAGGGGCAAAAGTACAGAGGCATGAGAATTCATGCCTGCCATGTTCAGGAGTGTAAGCCATTCCCTGGCACAGGAAAACATGGTAGTATAGGATGGCTGAGGCAGCAGGATAGAGATGGGGCATGATGGTCAGAGGGAGGACTGGAGAGATGGTTTAGAACCTTAAAAGCTAAAACGTTGTGCTGTGGTTAATGAGGTACCATCAAAGACTTCCAAACATCAAATCAAGTGGCTGCATGATGTCCCTCTCCCCAAGGCCTTACACTAACACTGGAACAGCACACTCAGTGACAGATGGATAGGAGGCAGGGTATGAGCTCGGAAAATCTCAGCAGGGTGCTTTAAGTCACTCCAGCTACATCTACAGGTAGGAGACTTCGAACAAAGAAATACTCTTTAAACAACAACGTGTGTATGTCGTGACAAACTGCCTTTAAATGTGTTAGGTGTTGAGCTGGGAATTTGATTCTGGGTGGTGGTGTTATCAAGGGAGATGAGCCCTCAGCATTTGGGCTCTGCTAATGAATTCCTTTCCCAGACCCCCTGTTTGAAGTGGAACATAATGAGAGTGATGATTCTACCCCATGCTGGGCAGACTTGGAAACTGTCTAATTAAATACACTACATTGAAATACTTTATCGGAAATATGTAACAACACCCCAGAAGGAAAAGTGGGTGAAGATTGGAGCCTATAGGGAGAAATTATTTCATTTTACTGAGACGTATTAACACTTTTTGTTTTTGTTTTGTTTTGTTTTGTTTTGTTTTTAAGAAAGAGACTGATTATATTTAAAAGATAAGGCGGCTGGGAGCAGTGGCTCACTCCTGTAACCCTAACACTTTGGGAGGCTGAGGCGGAGAGATTGCTTGAGCCCAGGAGTTCAAGACCAGCCTGGGCAACAGAGTGAGATTATATCTCTATGCATTAATTTTGAACTTAGCCAGGCAAGGTGGTATGCGCCTCTAGTCCCAGCTCCTCAGGAGGCTGAGTCAGGAGGATTGCTTGAGCCCAGGAGATTGAGGCTGCAATGAGCTATGACCATGCCACTGTACTCCAGCCTGAGTAACAGTGGGAGACCTCATCTCAAAAAATAAAAATAGTTACACATAATGTTTTGAATTAGGAGAAATAAAAATATCAAGATTATCTGGAGCTACTGGTTTACTCATCTATATTAGGGACAGCAGCTTTACAGTATTTGCCTTATTTTATAAGGAGCTTCTAACCTAAAGTGTTCTAGGACAAGATCCCACAAGGGCATTCGATATAGATCCAGTTCCTCCATCTGTCCCATCTGCACTAGGTCCTACCACTCCTGAGTAAGAGACAATGTCACAAGCTAATATCATCTATAAAAAAAGGATTCATTTTTTCCTCCTGATAAAAAAAAAAAAACATTCTTTCATTTCACTGGTCCTTGTTAAATGCCTTACATAAAATCCCAAAGGTATTCTACCCATCTGCTTTCAAAGGCAATCTCACAGTCATGTAACAAAATCCACCTATGCTATTAACCCGTTTGTGTGATGCCAACATTTAAATGTATGCGATTTTCCAAATGTGTTTCTCCCAAAGTAACCATTATCACTCCTTCCACCTTTCTTGTGACAAGCACATGTTTATCCAATTTGTATATATGTGTGTGCATATATATATATATACATACGTGTGTATATATATATAATTTCCCCCTCTGAAGCAGGTATTTCTCCATCTTACAAAGAGAGGAACTGAGGCTTAAAGAGACAGGAGAGACTTGTCCAGGGACCTGCTGGCCAGTCACTGGTGAACCTCAGCCTTGGACTCAGGCCTCTAGCAACCGAAGCCTGGGCTTTTCCACTGTGCCTTACCACCACACATACTCAGTGAGAGAATAGTTCCAGTTCCCAGCTTCTGCTTAGAGACTGGGACTACACAGCTCTTGTTGCAGACCAATGTACAGCACTTCTTTATACATAGATGTGACTCATTAGACCTTTGAAAACAGAGTTGCTTCTAAACAATCCTAGGACAGTCCCCATTCCTCTCTGTAGCAAAAAGAAAGACAGAGCCACAGAAAGGAGATGGTGGTGGCCTGTAACACCCACAGGCCTAGCAGAAGAGAAAGTCAGAGGAAGGGAGCCCTGAACATCATTTAAGCTTCTCGACCTGAGTGCTAAAGCAAACAGACAATAACAACAATAATGAATAATGCAGCCATTTACTGACGTTTTCCTTATGTCAGAAACATCTCATTTGATTCTCACAGAAATGCTATGAGGGACAAGCAATTATTCCCATTTTACTGATGAGAAAATCAAGGTTTAAAAAAGCTCAAGATTTTAAAATCTATTTACACCTTTACATGTATGTGTATATATATGTATATATATATATATATATATATATATATTTTTTTTTTTTTTTTTTTTCAGTCTTCTACCTATGAGAGTTTTCCAAGGAAAGACTCGAAAATAATAGACCCATATGACATAAAAAACTGTTTTTTTCTTTTTTGAGATGGAGTTTCCTTCTTATTGCCCAGGCTGGAGTGCAATGGTACAATCTCAGTTCACTGCAACCTCCATCTCCTGGGTTCAAGCGATTCTTCTGCCTCAGCCTCCCAAGTAGCTGGGATTATACACATGTGCCAACATACCCAGCTAATTTTGTATTTTTAGTAGAGATGGGGTTTCTCCATGTTGGCCAGGCTGGTCTTGAACTCCCGACCTCAGATGATCCACCTACCTTGGCCTCCCAAAGTGCTGGGATTACAGGTGTGAGCTACTGTGCCCGGCCCACATATATA
Organism: Cebus imitator; assembly: GCF_001604975.1. Taxonomy (NCBI): domain Eukaryota; kingdom Metazoa; phylum Chordata; class Mammalia; order Primates; family Cebidae; genus Cebus; species Cebus imitator. Next base: position 3,375,701 of record NW_016107478.1, on the reverse strand, counting down.
TATATATATATATATATATAAATTGTATTTGGGCTCTGGGGCACATATGCACGTACTGGATCTGCGGGATTGTTGCATAGGTACATACATGCCTGGTGGTTTGTTGTCTCCATCCCCCCAGACAGTGTTGCCTACATCAGGCATTTCTCCAGGTATTATCCCTCCACCTCCTCCCCACCTCACACCCCTCCCCTCCTCTCCACCCCCCCACCTAGCCCTGTGAGTGTTGTTCCCTTCCCTGTGCCCAAGTGTTCTCATTGTTCATTACCCATCTATGAGTGAAAATATGCGGTGTTTGGTTTTCTGTTCTTATGTCAGTTTGCTGAGAATGATGGTTTCTAGGTTCATCCATGTCTCTTCAAAGGACATGAACTCATCGTTTTTTATGGCTGTATAGTATTCCATGGTGTATATATGCCACATTTTTTTTTGTCCAGTCTATCATCGATGGGCATTTGGGTTGGTTCCAGGTCTTTGCTATCGTAAACAGTGCCACAATGAACATATGTGTGCATGTGTCTTTATGATAGAACGATTTATAATCCTTTGGGTGTATACCCAGTAATAGGATTGCTGGGTCAAATGGAATTTCTATTTCTAGATCCTTAAGGAATTGCCACACTGTCTTCCACAATGGTTGAACTAATTTACACTCCCACCAACAGTGTAAAAGTGTTCCTATTTCTCCACATCCTCTCCAGCATCTGTTGTCTCCAGATTNATTTACACTCCCACCAACAGTGTAAAAGTGTTCCTATTTCTCCACATCCTCTCCAGCATCTGTTGTCTCCAGATTTTTTAATGATTGCCATTCTACCTGGTGTGAGATAGTATCTCGATGTGGTTTTGATTTGCGTTTCTCTAATAACCAATGATGACGAGCATTTTTTCATGTGTTTGTTGGCCGCATATTTGTCTTCTTTTGAAAAGTGTCTGTTCATATCCTTCACCCACTTTTGAATGGGTTTGTTTGTTTTGTTCCTGCAAATCTGCTTTAGTTCTTTGTAGATTCTTGATATTAGCCCTTTGTCTGATGGGTAGATTGTGAAATTTTTTCCCATTCCATTGGTTGCCAGTTCACTCTAATGATTGTTTCTTTTGCTGTGCAGAATCTCTTAAGTTTAATTAGGCCCCATTTGTCTATTTTGGCTTTTGTTGCCATTGCTTTTGGTGTTTTAGTCATGAAGTACTTGCCTATGCTTATGTCCTGAATGGTTTTGCCTAGGTTTTCTTCTAGGGTTTTTATGGTGTTTGTTCTTATGTTTAAATCTTTAATCCACCTGGGGTTAATTTTTGTGTAAGGTGTAAGGAAGGGGTCCAGTTTCAGCTTCCTGCCTATGGCTAGCCAGTTTTCCCAACAGCATTTATTAAACAGGGAATCCTTTCCCCCATTGCTTTTGTCCAGTTTGTCAAAGATCAGATGGTTGTAGAGGTGTGGTGTTGCTTCTGAGGCCTTTGTTGTGTTCCATTGGTCTATATTTCTGTTTTGGTACCAGTACCATGCTGTTTTGATTACTGTAGCCTTGTAGTATAGTTTGAAGTCAGGTAGCATGATGCCTCCAGCTTTGTTCTTTATGCTTAGGATTGTATTGGCTATTTGGGCTCTCTTTTGGTTCCACCTGAAGTTTAAAGTGGTTTTTTTCAGTTCTGTGAAGAAGGTCAATGGTAGCTTGATGGGGATAGCATTGAATCTATAAATTACTTTGGGCAGTATGGCCATTTTCACAATATTGATTCTTCCTAACCATGAGCATGGAAAGTTTTTCCATCTGTTTGTGTCCTCTCTTATTTCTTTAATTAGTGGTTCATAGTTCTCCTTGAAGAGATCTTTTATCTCCTGTTAGTTGTATTCCTAGGTATTTTATTCTCTTTGTAGCAATTGTAAATGGGAATTCGCTCATGATTTGGCTCTCTGTTTGTCTGTTATTGGTGTATAGGAATGCTTGTGATTTCTGCACATTGATTTTGTATCCTGAGATTTTGCTGAAGTTGCTTATCAGCTTAAGGAGGTTTGGGGCTGAGACAATGGGGTCTTCTAAATATACAATCATGTCATCTGCAAATAGGGACAATTTGACTTCTTTTCGTAATTGAATGTCCTTTATTTCTTTTTCTTGCCTAATTGCTCTGGCTAGAACTTCCAATACTATATTGAATAGGAGTGGTGAGAGAGGGCATCCTTGCTTAGTGCCAGTTTTAAAAGGGAATGCTTCTAATTTTTGCCCATTCAGTATGATATTGGCTGTGGGTTTGTCGTAAATAGCTTTTATTTTTTTGAGATACGTTCCATCAATACCTAGTATATTGAGAGTTTTTAGCATAAAGCGCTGTTGAATTTTATCAAAGGCCTTCTCTGCATCTATTGAGATAATCATTTGTTTTTTTTTTTCCTTTGGTTCTGTTTATGTGGTGAATTATGTTTATAGATTTGTGTATATTGAACCAGCCTCACCTCCCCGGTGTGAAGCCTACTTTATGGTGGTGGATAAAGCTTTTTGATGTGCTGTTGGATGCGGTTTGCCAGTATTTTATTGAAGATTTTTGCATCAATGTTCATCATGGATATTGGCCTGTAGTTTTCTTTTTTAGTTGTGTCTCTGCCAGATTTTGGTATCAGGATGATGTTGGTCTCATAGAAAGAGTCAGGCAAGATTCCCTCTTTTTGTATTGTTTGGATTAGTTTCAGCAGGAATGGTACCAGCTCCTCTTTGTATGTCTGGTAGAATTGAGCTGTGAAACAGTCTGGACCTGGACTTTTTTTTGGTTTGTAGGCTATTAATTGCTGCCTCAACTTCAGACCTTGTTATTGGTCTATTCAGGATTTTAACTTCTTTTTGGTTGAGTCTTGGGTGTGTGCAAGTTTCCAGGAATTTTTCCATTTCTTCCAGATTTACTGGTTTATGTGCATAGAGTTGTTTGGAGTAATCTCTGATGGTAGTTTGTTTTTCTGAGGAATCAGTGGTGATCTCCCCTTTATCGTTTTTTTTATTGCATCTATTTGATTCTTCTCTCTTTTCTTTTTTATTAGTCTAGCTAGCGGTCTATTTTGTTGATCTTTTCAAAAAAGCAGCTGCTGGATTTATTGATTTTTTGAAGGGGTTTTTGTGTCTCTGTCTCCTTCAGTTCTGCTCTCATCTTAGTTATTTCTTGTCTTCTGCTTGCTTTTGAGTTTTTTTTTAATCTTGCTCCTCTAGCTCTTTCAGTTTTGATGATAGGGTGTTGAATTTAGATCTTTCCTTGTTTCTCATGTTGGCATTTATTGCTATAAATTTCCCTCTAGACACTGCTTTAAATGTGTCCCATAGGATCTGTTACATTGTGTCTTCATTCTAGTTGGTTTCAAAGAATGTTTTTATTTCTGTGTTCATTTCATTCTTTATCCCTTGGTCACTCAGGAGCAAGTTGTTAAAATTTCCATGTGATTGTGCAGTTTTGAGTGCTTTTCTTAATCCTGAGTTCTAATTTGATTGTGCTGTGGTCTGAGAGACTGTTTGTTATGATTTCTGTTCTTTTGCATTTGCTGAGGAGTGATTTACTTCCAATTATGTGGTCTATTTTGGAGTAAGTGCAATGTGGTGCTGAGAAGAATGTGTATTCTGTGGATTTGGGGTGGAGCGCCCTGTAAATGTCTATGAGGTCTGCTTGGTCCAGATCTGCATTCAAGTCCTTGATATCCTTGTTGACTTTCTGTCTCATCGATCTGTCCAATATTGTCAGTGGAGTGTTAAAGTCTCCCATTATTATTGTGTGGGAGTCTAAATCTCTTTGTAGGTCTTTAAGAACTTGTTTTATGTATCTGGGTGCTCCTGCATTGATGCATAAATATTTAGGATAGTTAGCTCTTCTTGTTGCATTGATCCTTTTACCATTATATAATGCCCTTCTTTGTCTCTTTTGATCTTTGTTGGCTTAAAGTCTGTTTTATCAGAGACTAGGATTGCTACTCCTGCTTTTTTTTTTTGCTCTTCATTTGCTTGATAAATCTTCTTCCATCCCTTTATTTTTAGTCTATGTGAATCTTTGCATGTGATATGGGTTTCCTGAATATGGCACACCAATGGGTCTTGACTTTTTATCCAGTTTGCAGTTTGCCAGTCTGTGTCTTTTGATTGGGGCATTTGGGCCATTTACATTCAACATTGATATTGTTATATTTGAATTTGATCCTGCCATTTTGTTACTGTCTTGTTGTTTTTCCTGTTAATTGATGTGGCTCCTTCATTGTGTCATTATTCTTTACCATTTGGTACATTTTTGCGGTGGCTGGTACTGGTTATTCCTTTCCCTGTTTAGTACTTCCTTCAGTAGCTCCTGTAAGGCAGGTCTTGTAGCGAAAAAAATCTCTCAGCAATTGCTGATCTGTAAAGGATTTTATTTCTTCTTCACTAATGAAGCTTAGTTTGGCTGGATATGAAATTCTAGGTTGAAAGGAAATTTCTTTTCTTTATGGATGTTGAATATTGGCCCCCACTCCCTTTTAGCTTGCAGGGTTTCTGCCAAGAGATCCTCTGTGAGTCTGATGATCTTTCCTTTGTGGATGACTCGACCTTTCTCTCTGGCTGCCTTAGGATTTTTTCCTTCATTTCAACCCTGGTGAATCTGACAACTATGTGCCTTGGGGTTGCTCTTCTTGAGGAATATCTTTGTGGTGTTTTCTGTATTTCCTGGATTTGAATGTTTGCCTGCCTTGTTAGTTTGGGAAAGTTCTCTTGGATAATATCTTGAAGGGTGTTTGCCAACTTGGATTCATTCTCCCTGTTTTATTCAGGTATGCCAATCAAGCGTACATTAGTTTTTTTCACATAATCCCATAGTTCTTGGAAGTTTTGTTCATTTATTTTCACTCTTTTTTCTCTAACCTTGCCTTCTCATTTTATTTCACTGATTTGCTCTTCTATCGCTGATATCCTTTCTTCTGCTTGATCGACTCAGCTGTTGAAACTTGCATATGCCTCGCAAAGTTCTTGTGCTGTGTTTTTCAGCTCCATCAAGTCGTTTATGTTCTTCTCTAAGTTCGTTATCCTGGTTAGCATTTCGTCAAACCTTTTTTCAAGGTTCTTAGTTTCTTTGCATTGGGTTAGAACGTGGTCTTTTAACTCAGAGTTTGTTATTACCCACCTTCTAAAGCCTGCTTCTGTCAATTCGTCAGATTCATTCTCTGTCTTTTTTTTGTTCCCTTGATGGTGAGGAGTTGTGATCCCTGGGAGGAGAAGAGGTGTTCTGCTATTTGGTTGTCTCATCCTTTTTGCACTGGTTTTTCCCCATCTTTGTGGATTTATCTCCCTTTAATCTTTGAAGTTGGTGATTTCAGGAGGAGTCTCTGAGTGGACGTATTTTTTTCTATTGAGGTTGGAGCTGCTTCTTTTTTGGCCTGTAGAGGGCGTTGCTGGGCTCTCTCAGGTTCAGTTCAGGTTGCTGGGTGGGTGGTCCTTCCTGGAGTTTGTTTGCAGGTGAGATTGGCCCCGCCTTCCCAATGGCGTCTCTCCCAGAGCTCTAACTTTCTGGTTGGGGTCCAACTGGTGTATTTGCTGCCAACCTCTCCAGCCAGTGCATCAGTTTGAGTTCTGTGGGGCTGGGACCTGCTGGCCTTATGGCCTGTTTCCCTGCTTTCAACTCTGCCTCCTTCTGTGGGACTCGTCCGTCCCGCTGGCCTTAGTCCAAACTCCTGCCCAGGTTCCTGTGACAACTTATGGTGCCTGGCTGTAGCTGCTGCTCAGATTTGCATGGACTACCCATGGCGCCCCACTGTCTGGCAGGGCTCTCATGGACCGTGGGTTGCAGAAGGGATGAGGCAAGCACAGGATCCGAAATGGAGCACCGAGGGGGTTAAGTCCCCTGACCCTCCCAGCCGGCTGCATGTTTCAGATGGGGACACGCCCCTCCTGTCTTGATTTGCACCCCTGGGCAGCCCTTGCCCTGCGGCTCCTTCCCTAGGCCCAATTTTGGTGCCCTAGCAGTCCCACAGAAAAGAACCCAGCACCTCATTTCGAACCACGAAGTCCTCCTGCCCTCTGCGTCTCATTTGCTGGGAGTTGTGTTCTGGCGCTGGCTTCTCTCGGCAATCTTGGCGCCTCCTCCATACATTTTTTAAAGAGAGAGTTTGGAGACCCCACTGCTGCCCCCCGGATATCTCTGACCTCATTTTCTTCCCTGCTTCCCTTCCCTGGCACAGTGAACATTTTGCTGTTGTGACAACGCAGCAAGCAGATAGCCTTCTCCATGCCTTTCACTTGCTGTTTGCTCTCCCTGGAATGTTTTAAACATTTTTTTCATGGCTTGCTTCCTGACTTCATGCTGGTCTCAGCTCAAATGCCACCTCCTCAAATAGACTTTTTCTGGACACCACTGATGACTCTCTAATCCCTTGATGTTGCTTATTTTTTTTATCAGCCTTTTTTTCCTACTTCTCATTGTATTTTGTATTTGCTTGTCTGTTTACTTATTTGGCTTCCTCTCTAAAGCGTAAATGTTATAAGCAGGGACTTTGTCTATTTTATTCACTGATGTCTAGAACAGTGCCTAGCACAGAATAAGCATTCCCGTATTGTTGAATGTGTGATTTGTTAAGTGCACAATTAAATGTGATTATAGGTTGATTTCAATGTAAGACCATTCATACAACTAAATTCATAAGTAGTTAAGCAGACTCTCTCCTGAGTTTGCAGCATTCATTCATCCTTTGTTCTTTCCATTATTCAACACTTACTAAGCTCCCTTGCACACTGGGCATTGCAAGGCATAGATGATGAATCCAGCTCTGGCCTTCACAGTGCTAGAGTGACTTGGAAGAGATGAGCAAGTAGAAAGACCAAAACGCTGTGGTATGCAGGAGCACATGGTAACGGGGAACTCCCAAGGAAAAAAATTTTGCATGTGTCCTCAGGATCTCATATTGAGTAAAAGAAATCTGTTGTTTGTCCCTTAGGGTGAGCTTTCTTTTTCCGAAATTGGGGTTGGGGGAAGCGGGGATGGAATGAAAAAATAAGAAAGGATCAGCTGATGTGACTTTATTTCCTCACCATAAATGCCTCTCACACCCAGGCTGGAAGGGAAAAGATGTAAAGAAATGTTTGCGCCTTCACTCAGAACTGAGGAGAAGGAAGCAGGGTCTTACGCTGTTTTATTGACATTCAAGAATACCGCTTGTCAAAAATCACAAGTTAAAGATTTCTTGAAGTGGATTCATTTTCTCCTCCAAGTCACTTGACCGGATTTTGCCAGAGAAGAGTAAATTTCAAACCCCTTGAAATTCAGTCTTCCCATAGTCTACAGACTTGCCACAACAATAGCAATAATCCCACTCCTCCCAGCTTTCAGACAATGGATATCCAAACTCCTGGTCCCCTCCCACCTCTCTGCTGTGTCCTGTCCCCTGCATGAGATGTGTTGCTTTCTCTCTCCAGTTATTTACCTTCTCCTGCCTGAAATGCCCTTCTCCTCTTCTTCCTTTGACTATCTCCCCACTTCATCCTCTTGTCCTCCAAGTGTCGTGTCAGGGGAAGGAAGCTTCCTCCAGAAAGTTTCCTGTCATGCTGCTCTCCACCACTTTTTCTTCCACCCCCATCCTCACATTGGTTCCCATTGCACCCTTGGAGTCCCTCTCACTTAGCTACCTTTATGCTATAATTTGTACTCATGTCTTCTCCTTCACTAGACAGGAAGCTCTTTGAGGACAAAAATTTTATTTTTGTCTTTTTTTTTTTTTAAGTTTTGGCTTTCCTAGAATCTTTCTCCAATGCTCTGTAATAAGTCTTTTCATTCTTATTGAATTAGGCCTTTGCAGACAAGTTAAAGGCTAGGTATAGATGATCTTTTGTTTTTCCTTGCTTGATTACTGAGGAATGGTTTTGGTGTCCAGCGAGATCACTGACTCAAAGAACTTAAAGGAAAAGCAGATTAGCCACAAGCCACTCTGGGTTCGGTATAAATGTTCCACATCAGAATGCAAAACCATAATAAAGGAGCCTATAATACAGTGTTGCTGGGAGTCAGGAGCCCTGGACTCCGGTTGCAGCCCTGCTACTATCTTGCTGTCTGGCTGTGGGCAAGTCATGGCCCTTCTCTGGGCTTCTTTTTCTTTCTCTGAAAAAGTAAGCACATGGACTGAGGACTACCAAGATCTCTTGTAGATCGAAAATCCTAGCATTCGATAATCTTTTTCACATATTAAACACTTTTTCATGGGCTCAGAGTTGGCTTTACCATTTCAATGGCTTGTGATAGCATTGGCTAGGAAATGCAAGCATCTGACCTCAGCAGAAACACTACAAGTCCCCACCAATCAAATTTCTCAGAAGAAAGTACATTCAAGTGGGGGAAGAAACAGATGGTGAGTTATTCATTTACTGCTTTCTAAGGCTCAAAAATGTACAGATCATTTTACTACTGCATCTTCCTACATATTTTTTTCACTTAATCTTACTGGCATCCCTTTGAAGTAGCCCAGGTGGACAACTGGGTAACCATTAATGCCATTCACCAAATGCTTCAACTCTTCATTCTTCTAAGAGAATAGTAGGAGCATGGTTTCTGGTCCGCAGTGGTTGGGGATATTATATAACCAGTTCTTTCTAAGAAGCTGTGAAATAATTGTCAACTTCAAGCTAAGCATTTAAGCACAGGTATGAGGCCGTCTAGTTTCCCTGTTCCCTCTGCAAGGGTGGCCAGATGGGTCTGATCAATGACTGCTCCATCCACGTAGGTTCAGGAGTGAGGCTAATGTAGTGAAGAAGCCTCAGATGACAGATGAAGTGAGAAGTACACATAGCATCAGCAAAAAAAAACAAAACAAAGAAAATCTTCATTGTTTTAAATCACTGGCATTCTGGTGCTCTTTGTTGCTGTATCACAATTTAGCCTACCTTGAGTGACATGGGCATTATTCCCAGTTTTCATGTGAGAAAAACTGAAGCTCAGTAAAGCAAAATTAATAGACTTTTTAAGGGTCATGCAAACCTTGTAAGTGTCCAAGCCTGATACTTAAATAGCACATCAGTGCTATTTTCTCTATTCCATACTGCTTTCTTAATTAGCCTTGGTATTAAGCTTGATTTAATTTGAGCCCAGATGGTGGGCACCAGCTTTCTTGGTCACCTTTTGGAAGAAAATAAGGGATAGTGATAAGAGCACAGGATTTGGAGCTAGGCAGGTGTGAGCTTGAGTCCAGGCTCTGCTACTTATGAGCTTAGTGCCCTTGGCATGTTGCTAGTATTTGGTCTCCTAGTTCTTCTGAATGAGCCAGGACTGCAGAGAGTGGGAATGCTTAATAGCAAGGAAGACTTATTGCTAATCATGTGATAGCAAACATCAGTTGCAGGATGGGTAGATATATTGGGGTGATGCCTGCCTTCCAAACATTCCTCAAATCAGAGAGGCTAAGTGACTTACCTGCATTCACGCTGTAAATGGCAGAGCCTTGATCCCAATGTGGGCTTCTCTTATTCCTTCCAGTGTGTCTTAGCCTTCAAGGCAAAACCACCTCTGCTAAAATTCTGTGACAGAGGAATGAGAGGCACAGCCCAAATTTAACAATTAACTTTGACCTGGAGACCTTTCTATGTCTGTTCTTGTTTGACTTGGAGCTTCAAGTTGATTTATTCCTTGATTATTCTTTTTTTTCTCTTACTCTGGCTTAGCACTGGGAATGGCAGACATTGTCTTGGCAAGGTTGCAGTATAAACTTGCTGCTTTTAGGACATCTGTATTCAGCGAAGCCGTTATTTTCTGTCCTTTGGGCATAATCTTGGAAAAACACATCTGTTATCCTGGGTGCTTACCTAGTTGGGATTATTTTTCCTCCCTTGGATGGAGAAATGTGCTGTCAACAGATGAGAAAGAGTTTTCACACCCTCTGATGTCATAGACCCTTTGTGTATTAAAACAACAAACTCTCAGAAACTTGATAAAGTTATAAATTTTAATTGAAAAGATGAGAGAACTGTCCTTTAGCTCAAAGTTGTAAAAGTCACTGGATATGCATCTGGGGTGTCTACTGACTAAGTCACTAAAGTGTGGGCAGGAGTTGGGCGTTGAGCATACCTTAACAGATGGATTCTACGCTTCCCAAATATCTGTCCCAGGACACATATCCTCTTCCCTTCCCATTGGCTAAGCCACATTTACATGCAACTGCCTCCAAACTCATCCTCTTTGGTGAACCTTCCAGGACCTACAAAGGAGAAACATAAGCTAGTATAAGATTCAAATACTTAATCTACCTTATTTATTCATTTTAAAATAATTATCAAGCACATATGTGCCAAGCCCTGTAGTAGACACTTAAAATTCAATCCCTGACCTTATAGAGGTTTTAGGTAGTGGAAAATGTGAAAATCAAGGCAATTAAAAGATGGTATGCTCAATCAATCAATTAACTCATTCATTTAACAGTATTGAGTGCTGATCCTATGCCAAACACCGTTTTAAGTGCTGGGAATATAACAGTGAACAAAACAAACTTCCCTGCCCTATGAAGCTTAGCTGTTGATGATGGGCAGATAATGAGATAGATAAGTACATGGTGCAGTGGTAAGTGGTAATAGTGAGCACTCCAAATGAAGACGGGCACAGTAAATGGATAGGGTGTGATGGAAAGTGTTGTTTCTGTCAGGGCAGTCCAGGAAGGGTTCCCTGATGATGTGATTTCCAAGGGGAGCCCTAGGTGATAGCAGGCCATGAGACCCGCAGTGTCCTGTGGGAGCACCTCAGTGGGTCATCTAACCCCCATCTACCATGTGACTTTGGTCAAACCACCTGACTTCTCTGAGCCTTTGTCTCCTCTTTTGGACCTTGATGTGGTTTAATGTCCTACCTGCCCACATCATCTAATGATGAAAATAAAGAAAATCCATCCCTGAATGAGGTGCCTGCTCTTCTGTCTTGATTCTATGAGTTATTCTCATCAGCCTGCCCTCCAGATGGTCTTGGCCCATAACAATCTCATGCTGTCTATAGTACTAATGTGAAGTCATGTCTCACTTTGAATCCAGCCACCAAAAAGCAAGTCTCCCAAACTCCCTGAGCTCAACTCCGCAACAGAGATGACGAAAGGAACCTGTTTTTTCAGATTATTTTTCAGGAATAAGTGAGCTCATGCATGTAATGCCCTCTAACGGGACTTGCCCTGCATGAAGTGATTTGGTACTATGTTCACTATAATAATGTTACTATCATTACATTTATTAATATTAAAAATAACCATACAGAAGTCTCAAGCATGTGTCTGGCATATAATTCAGACTCAGCAAATATTATTTCTCTTTAATTTTTTTTCCTTTTCTTTCTCATCCTATTTCCCGTGATCTTTGCCCTCTGTTTTGTTTGAGCAGAGGCTGCAGGGAGCTAACATCCTAGGACTTTAGGCTCAAGGGAGAGAATAAGGTAAAGAAACTTTAACTTCTGTCTTCTTGGAAACTTACATTGCACATTTACTGAATGTCAGGCTATGTTCTGATCAATTTACATATATATTAACCTATTAGATCCTCACTTTGACACCATGAGGAACATACATCAATTATCCCCATCTGCTAGATATGGAAACTCAGGTACAGTGACCTCAAGGAACTTCTCCAAGGTCACTGGGCTAATTAATCAAAGAGTTCTCTAGCCCAAGCCCCCAGAACAAGAAAGGAGTTAGGGGCTCAGGGCAGAAGTTCTTTAAGGGGTTAAGATAAAAAGTAGGTGGAAGACTTCTTGCATTATCTCTGCAAATCCTGAAAGGAGCAGATAAGATGCAGAGAATACTTGAGCCCCAATGGGAAGTCACTATATGCCGGAAGGCAGAGGGTAGAACTGTGTCTCCTGTTCTGAATTCTGCTTACCTTCTTGGATTCTCCTCCCTCCTTCTCTTGGACTGGCAGGCATGCCCAAGGATAGCTGTAAATTGCTAATCTCAGCTGCGGAAAGACATAGTGAATCATTAAAGAGAAAAAAATGAATCCCCATGCGTTTGAACTCAGTCTCCAGCATAGCTTGGCTCAGAGCCCGGTGCTGCTTGTCTCGGAACTTCAGAGTCAATAATTGTCAACTCCCTGCACCCTGCTCTCTGAGACTTGAGGTGATCCTTGGGCACTAGAAGACCAAGTGTGGACTCCCATGTACAGATACAGCACAAGGGGAACGTGCTCCCCAGCCTTTGGAAGCTGTCAATCTTTCCTTTCTCCTGGAAAAGCAGTTGGCTTTGAGGAATAGTGGGGTACTTTGTCAATTAGGCTGCTGGGACACCCATTGATCTTTGGAGAGCTAAGGTCAGAAGAACAGTTACCCAGCCTGTAATCCTTCTCAGCGTTTTTCTCCTCCAGACCTGTTGGAATTACATAAGATTGTCAATGCAAGCTTTGTTCTTCTGGTGTTTCTCTCTCTCCTCTTATTTCTCTCTTCCTATTCATCATTGTCTCCACCTTCATCATTCTCATTATTTTTCAGACTCCACCTCTTTCCTCCTCATCTAGGGAGTGATGAGCCCCTTTGGTCAATTTCAAGGCCATTTCCTGGCTTGCTGTGGATCATCTGTCCACTGGTGTGAAACCACCATGCAGGGGAAAGCTTTCGGCATCAGATAAATGTGAATTGAAATTTTGGTGTTTTACCTATTTGCTATGCGACCTTGGACAAATCAGTTAACCTTTCCTCCTCTTTAAATAAGGATTGGATTAGCATGTGAGTGTACTTGTAACTGGTCAGTGGCAAGTGACCCACTGATGGTATTATCATTATTGTTGTAACTGTTTTTATTGTAATTATTCACTATAGAGAAGGGGTGTGTGTAAGGTCAACCCCTGCCTGCCTCAACTCTACCAGAGCTCAGCAACAATAATAAGCATTGCTCCTGAAGCCTTTGCTTTCACAGGGCCTGAGTCAATGAGACACAGCCTGATGTTAGGAGCACCATCCTTAGAAAAATGGTCTGAAAGATCAGATGTGCAATTACCTAGATGAAGATAATGCAGGAAGACTCCCTCCCAGCTTCATCCCATGAATATCACTAGGCTGCAGCCTGGCCATCTGACCTCTCCCTGAAGCTTCTCAGCTTCATCAGTGCAGCTACAGGAAAGTGGCTTCTGTCACTGCCTTCGGAGCCCTTGGTGACAGTGTCGTTTGAAGACAGTGAGGAGGAGGGGAAATAGATTTGTTCAAGTTTATTCATGATTCTTGACATCAGCACAAAAACCCTGCTGCAGTAGAACTGGAAAGAGTGCTAGATTTAGGATGAGAAGACTTGGATCTGAGCCATGGCTCTATGTTTTACTAATTATGAAACCTTGGGCAAGTCATTTAACTCTCAGGACATCTCCTGCCATTAAATGGCAACAATCCTTTAGTGTGAATGCATCTAGCACCACAATCAGTACATGCTGACTTCTTCCATTTAACACTCATAGGTATAATGGATAATAGACATGGACTTCCACTCTGCAGGAACCCAGAGTTTGCCAGGAGAAACAAGGTGCTTATAGTAGATGCCAATTATATAAGAGACAGCATACCCTTGGGAAAAGCACAAGAACTCTTGAACTCTTGTGTGAGACTTCCTGGTGCACATCTCTGATCACCTGTTTAACACTTGTGACTTTGGGCAAATTAATTAATCTCTGCATGCCTCCATTTTCTCTTCTATAAAATGCAGCTTGTGATATTAGTACCTATTTCATATTGTTGTTCTGAAGATTAAGAGAGTGAAGGCTGGGCGCAGTGGCTCATGCCTATAATCCCAGCACTTTGGGAGGCCAAGGAGGGCATATCATAAGGTCAAAAGATCAAGACCATCCTGGCCAACATGGCGAAACCCCATCTCTACTGAAAATACAAAAATTAGCTGGGCATGGTGGCGTGCACCTGTAGTCCCAGCTACTTGAGAGGCTGAGGCAGGAGTATCACGGGAACCCAGGAGGCAGAGATTGCAGTGAGCCAAGATCACGTTACTGCACTCCAGCCTGGCAACAGAGCGAGATTACATCTCAAAACAAACAAACAAACAAATAGAGCATGTATAGATAGACATGAACCATCACCATCACAGATGAATCTTGTCTCAGTGCTAGTTACTGTTATTATATATTAACTTATAGTAACCCTTCTTAAATGCCCACCTCATTATTTTCTTTCATCCCTTGGCCATAGTTGATTGGACTAGGGGTAGGGACCTGATCTTAATTTAAGTTGGGCTGATCAGAGTCCCTTCTCCAGTAATTTGAAAATGAAGCCAAGTATTGTGTTTGTGGGGGGGGGGGGCTGTGAGAGAGAGAGAGAAAGAAGGACTTATAACAGATATTCTCAAGAACTTTGGTGTAAACATCTTCCCTCTACATCCCACCTGGGTGGACTGAAGGATCAGGAAGAGAAACTGAGAGATTCACAAAGAGGGGCAGACATAGAGCCAGAGAAAGGCAGCAGAGGTGGAGAAAGGACACACAAAGCAGATACACAGAGGGGAATACAGAAGAGAGAGTGAGTTGGGCAGCTCTCTAGACCTTGGTTTTAGTACATTCTCGAAGCCCAGCTGCCTTTGTGACCTTGAATTCTAAAGGACACTTCTATGTCGTTTTGACAAATCCTTCTGAATCAATCAGGGCAGCCTAATTTATGCTGCAGTAACAAACATTGCATACACAAATCAAGATGGTTTAATACTATACAGGTTTTGCTCATTCTATGGGCCAAGCTACACAATCACCAGGGAGCTCCTCCTTATCATCCTCACTCAAGGATAGAGGATTTATCTTGTTACAGGCCTCCACAGTAACATTAGGAGAGAAGGGAATGTGGCAAATTGTGTACTGGCTCTAAACCTTCCACTTGGAAGTGACACAGATTGCTTCTGCTCATAATTTCATCAGCCAAAAAAGTCACATGACCACATTTATCTTTCAGGGGGAAGAGAAATACAGTCTCACTATGTATAAATGAGGAACCTCAGAGTATTTTTGAACAGCCCCTACTAAGTACCATGCCCTCTTTTCTTCTCAATCCACCTTAAAATGTTTTCTATTAAAAAAGTGATTAAACAGAAATTCCTAATGAACAGAGATGAATAGAAAAGAAACTGTGTTTCCTAGATGGTTGGAGTTTAATTGGCTGGGACAAGCCTTTAGAATTCAGAGAAGGCACAAACCAAAGAGCAGATAAAGTTATGCAAGCTGGATGGGAGAGGTAGCATTTGAGTTGGGCTCTGTTGGTGGAAGTCTTTGCCTGGCACCTTTACAATTCAGCTTTAGAAATTTTGTTTGCCCATAACATGGTGCACTTTGAAGTCGTGCTGGCTGGAGCCTATATCCCTGCTCCTTGGGGACAGAGTGAGCTGATGGATGACAGGCACGTAACATATTATACGATGCTGACCAGAGGTTCAGGAAATGTTCGCTGCCTTTCCTTATCTCCTTACACCATAGTCTCCTCTTTCTAGTTACTGCTGTGGCAAAGTTTCTTATTTTCGCCTGGGGAATCTAAACACTTCATACTGGCAGTTTCACTAGAGGCCACGTGATCGAGGGGTTTGCCATTTTCCTGGGAAGATGAGTTTACTTGTTGGCATAAAGTTCGTTGCCTTGCTGTTACAAGCCAACAGACTTGAGGCTCTGAGATACCATCTGTTTCTCAAATATATATATATTTTTTCAGAATTTTCCCTGAGAATGTCATTTTCCACTTCAGAAATCCTTCTTTTTTTTTTTTTACCAACTAGTAGAAATCCTGGATACTTACAATTATTCTTTTTGTGTGATTATTAACCTGTAAAATGAAAGAGAAAAAATATGTAGATACAGAATAGCAGTTGAACCATAAGGCAACAGAATTATATTTCTAAACCATAGCTCCAAGAGTAGCTCTCCTCTGCTCTAAAACTGTCAGTAGATTCCCAATGACCATGGAATAAATTTTAAGTACAACTCTAGTAACACCTCTCATGATATTAATGTTCCTTCATGTGGTACCCTTCCTCCTATCTGCAAACTTTGAAGTCAACTCCACAGCAAAATACTTATAATGTGTTTGGATGCAACTTATAGAAAACCCAAATCAAAGACACTTGAACAATAGTGGAATTTATTGGCTCATGTGTTTGAGAAGTCCAGAAGTATAGAAGAACTCAGGATTGGCTTAAACCTGTGTCTTATCAATATCACATGGATATGTTCCTTCTGTCTTTTTGATCTATCTTTTGTGGAGTCATTTTTATCTCTTTGAGGCCTTAAGATAGCTGAGGATGTCCCCAGGGGTTCTGGGCTTCTGCTTCCCTTAGAGAGTGAGCAATGTTTCCATTCATTCACCTTCTGAACTAATTTCCAAGCTTCCTCTGATTATACTTTTATAAGTCAATTGCCCACACCGGATTACTCTGGCTAGTGTCATGGATTGTGCTGAAGGCTTAATAAATCACAGAGACACATTGACTTAGGCCAGTCAGCTGCCCCATCCCCATTCCAAATTCTACCTGAATTTCTCACTTTAAAATTCCCTAGTTAGAATTTCAAAATCTGTGAGAAAAAAAAAAAAAAGACCCAGAAAGTATGCATGCTGGGGCTGCAACCATCCACACATCTCATATGGTTAACACTTAATCTGTCTATATACTCAGCAAATGTTTATGAAGGACTTACTATATTTTAGAAGACTATATTTTACCAGATACAGTCTTAGGCTTAAAGGAAGTCACAGTCTAGTGTAGGGGGCACTGGGGAAAACAAGTACAGAACATTTTTATTATCTACTCAGGTGCTATGATAAAGGTTGGCACAGGGTGTTCTGTAAGCCCAGAGAAGAGACATCAACTACAGTGGAAACTGAGCATGGACAGAGTCAGAGAGGACTTTCCAGGGGAGATGATGCCGAGGGAAAAATGAGATTTAATCAGTTGGGAAGGTGGAAAGTGGAGAGAGGAGAGAACACTATTCCAGGCAAACAGTGCAGTATGTGGGAAGGCAGAGCAATAAACAAAGCATGGTTATTTGGCTAATGCAGCTAGTTCAGTATAGCACAGGCGCCAAGAGCGTGGACATTTGACATCAGAATGCCTGGGATTTCATGCCAGTTCTACCACTTAGAACTGGGAGATGGGTAAGTTACTTGACTTCTCTGAGCTTCTGTTTCCCCATTATAAAATAGCTGTAATAATAAACTAAGAGTAACTACCTCATTAAGGTTGGTGAGGATTAAATGAGTTATGAGTAAACTGCTTGGATTACGCTGCACTATGGAAGCACTATGGAAGTGTTAGCAATTATTATCATGGCTAACATTGTGTGTACATATGGACACACACGCTTATCTATTTGGAAGCAACCAAATCTGGAAAGTGCATAGGAAACCTGGGAAGATGTTATATAATACATCAAATACTGATGTTATATATTGCTCTCCTTTTGGTTACAGCTATATCACAAATTCAAGGCTTGCAAACTGTAAAGGATTTTATTGTTCTCGTCTCGATTGCTTAGGCTGCTGAGATAGAGAGATTCTGCATGATCACCTCAATGTTGTAATCCTACCATTACTGTAATCTCTGCTGCTCGGCAATTTTCTCATCTCAAAAAATGAGTCAGGATAGTTTCTGCTTGAAGGTTTGTTCTTTGGAATCAGACAGATCTACCTGATTTCACTCCTACTGTGTCATACGTATCATTCTCACCGCAACTCTGTGGGTGAGGTCTTGTTACTCCCATCTTGCCTATGAAGAAACTGAGGACTGGAAAAGTTAAGCAGTCCACTTACAGTCATATAGATGGTAGGCGGCAGGCCTGCGCTTTGAGTCCAGGATGGAAACTAGGGTTTTGCTTCTGTTTCGTTGTTGTTTAATTTTACAAAATGGGATAATGACAGAAACTACCTCCTTATTGGTGTGAAGATAATATGAGATATGCTTGTGAACCAGTCAACACCATGAATGGCCCAAAATAAATATTTAATAACTTTGCTCTGATGATGACAATATTTTTCTTCCTCAAATATTTTTTTAAGCAAGCATCAAATTAACTAATGGGTGTGATAAAATGTAAGGAGGGAAGACCATTCATTGAGATATCATAAAAAGAGTTCAGGATGATTAAGTAATTCAAAATCGCAAAATCTTCCCTACTGCCCCACTCCACCCCACCCCACCCCACCCACAATGTTTACCATCCCCTATTCTGCTTTGTTTCACTCTGAAGGGCTCCTCACTATCTAACATGGTGCATTTTAATTATTTACCTTTTAACTTTTAATTTATCCTTACTAGAATGTAAGGAACTTGAAAAAGTTGAAAGGTAAAGAATTAAAAGCTTACTAGAATGTAAGCTTCATGAGGGTAGGAATTATAGCTGGTATTGTTCTTTGTTGAATCGCCCAGCCCTGGAATCGTGTTTGGAAATAATAAATGCTCTACAAATATTTATAGAGTGAATGATGAATTCACAATTTAATAAATCCATTAACAACTAGAAAAATGAGAATTCAGGTCCCTTTCAATCCTGAGATCCTGTGATCCTGTGGGTTTACGTGCATTTCTTGACTGTTCCCGCTTTTGAAGGACACAGGAGAATGGTGAGTCAACTGTCTCAGTTATCGTGCTGGCAAAATCATAGCTTCTGCATGAAGCTCAAGCCTTGTGTAAAACTTACCTGGTAGGCCTGGCGCAGTGGCTCATGCCTGTAATCCCAACACTTTGGGAGGCTGAGGTGGGAGGATGATGAGGTCAGGAGATCAAGACCATCCTGCCCAACACGGTGAAACCTCCTCTCTACTAAAATACAAAAAAATAGCTAGGCATGGTTGTGCACACCTGTAGTCCCAGCCCCAGGACGCTGTGGCAGGGGAATCACTTGAACCTGGGAGGTAGAGATCATGCCACTACACCAGCCTGGTGACAGAGGGAGATGCTGTCTCAAAAAAAAATTTTTTTTTACCTCGTCACGAGCATCATTTCCACATGTTCATTCTTCAGACTCAGGTTAATGCTTTAAGGCAGCCTCCATGTTTGGTTGGCATCGCCTGGTGAGTCAAACATCAACGCCATGTCAGAAAGCAATGACAACATGCCTTTCTCGGCACAGACACCTGGAGGAACCACAGCACAGTCCTTGCTCACTCTTCTCTTAGCAGCCAAGCAGTGGGAACTCCAGTCTCCCCCATTACCCCCCCACCTACCCCCCCACACACCATTCTCCTTTGATGGAGATAGAGTTCCTATTTCTTTTTCACATGGACCCTGAATCTTCCCCATCCATAGTGTGTGTTCTCCTAGGCTAGTACAGATCACATCTGAGATAATGCTTCCTCAGCTGGATTAGCAATACCCTTCACTTCTTCAAGAATATAACACACAAAAGGACTTCATTATTTAGAAGCAAATGCAGATTCTTCTTGTTTCCTCCTGCCCATCTGGCCATTCTTGCTAAGCCTCTGAAAAGACCCTTCTTGATGTCCCCAGAGCTCTGTTCTACTCCCCACTCCCATATCACACTACTCATAGCCGTTCCCTCCACATCCCTGACTGCAACCACCAAGGCTATGCAGGTGGCTTCTTTATAATCCAGGTTCTCTCCTGAGCTCCAGACCCTGACTTCTGCTTGTGAACTGGTGTCTCCACCTGGATCACTCTCAGGCAGCTGACACTCAACATTTCCACACTTAATTCATCTGTGCCCTTGAGCCTGCCTTCATACACCAGCGAGTGGCACCTCCGTTCATCCAGTCACACAAGCCAGAGACCCGTGTTCCTGACTGTGAACTTCCCTCCTCCTCCTGTCCCACTCCTGGGCCTCCATTGGCCTTCTAGAGATGCAGATTCAGCATCCTGATGAGTCCTGAGTCTAGCCACTATCCTAGCCACAGGCCTGCATCCCATCTCATGTAATGTACTTCATCCTCATTTGCCTCCAGCCTTTGCCTTCTCAAATAAACTCACTTCACTGCAGCAGAGCAATATTTCTAGAAAACAGTTCCAACTAAGTCATGCTCCTGGTTAAAGCCATTCTGTGACTTCTGCAGGAGTAAGACTAGCCTTGCGCCGGTCTTACCCCAGCTGTCTGGCTCATCCACCACTACTATCCTTAGCTTCCTCATCTATGAACTGCAAATATGTATCCTTCTCTCATGGGACTGTTGTGATGACTGAACCACCAATCCATGTATTGTGTGACATGTTTGCCAGCATGAGGTCTGGCACACAGCAGATGCTCCACAAGTGTCCAATTCCCTTCCATCCCTCTTTTTGAACCAACATTTGGGATGGATTATAGACTTTGTTGGAGATTTCTCTCTTGTAAACTGAAACTGCAGCATTTCTATCTGCCTTTCCTTTGCCCAGGCAAAAGCAGAATGCCACTCCCCGCATCCCAATTCTATCTCTGTGATGACAGATCATCAAGTAATTAGGGCAGCAAGCATCTGAAATTGTGTCAGCTCCCTGATGGCTGGGTCCCCAAGTGCCTGGCCTAGTACTGAGCAAGGCATGAGCTTCTCTGCATGCTGCTTTCCCAAAGTCTCTGGGCTGGGATGGCTGGAAGGAAGAGAAAGAGAATGCCTGGGGTACTGACTCTGTGGGCAAGGGCAGCAGCTTTCTGTGTCTCCACAAGAGGCAGTATAGGTGGATATTTGGCAGGGGGGGGTAATGAAAAATGCATGGGTGTTGGAATAAGAAAATGTGGGTTTCAAGCCTGACTGAAGCCCTCCACGTATCTAGTACATGTTGACAACTTTTTGAGCCTCAGTTTCCTCAGCTCTGAAATGGGGATAATGTTTTTTTATCTCATTGGATTCACGGAGAGATCAAATTAAATAATAGATGTATTACATAAGATATTTAAATATGGAGACAATTATTGATATGAGGTGTGTCATGCAGAACATGCATTGAAGAACACACAGTGATAGTCTCAGAGCAGGCTCCTCTGTCTGCTCGCTGTCTGGGTGAACTGGGACTTGTTAATTAACCTCTCTGGGTCTTATCATGTTTATTTTTAAAATAGGGACAATTGCCCTCCACACTGCATAGGATTGGTTATGTACGTATTCTTGGTAAACTATAAAGTACTAATGACAGTTATAATTCTTGTTATTTACACTAATCATGGTAGACAAAATTAATTATTCATCTTTGTTATTAAATCAGGACAGTAAGTACTATTATTTAGAGGATATTTCCTCAGCTAGAAGCCTTGGACATACTTAGTCTCCGTGTCTGTTTCTTCAAGTATGAGGTTAAGAGGGAGAGTTTGGTGAGCACCTAAAACAGCACCTGGTAGACAGTAAGCGGGCAATAGATAGATGTAAGTGCTCAGCAAATACATGTTGGATAATTTAACAAGTGAATGAAAAATTATTTCATGGCATTATTTTGAAGTCTACATGGAATGAGACTGTGTACTATGTACTATGGAGGGATGCATACGAGAGCATATTACTATCTGACAAAGCTGTCATATGGCATGCCTGAGCCTACCAGAATAACCTCCTTCAACATGTCTTTGTGTGGTCTTCTAATACAAAAAGGATGAACTCTGCACATCCAGCCCTCCAGGGTCAGAGACCTGAAGGCCTTGTGAAGCCCAAGGAGACTGTGGTGTTGTGTGTCACAGCAAGCATAAGTGACAGTAGTGAACACATTGAAGGTGCAGTTTGCCTTTCTTCATTCCCACCCATTCTCATACTGTCTAATTTGGAAGAACATTGGACCCAAGAGTCAGAGATCATGGTGCTTTTAACCTGTAACCTTGCTTTTGAGGTTCTGAAATGTTCCAGCAATCTATACAGACGTCTTTTTGAGCATTGCTTTGTTTCTGGCAAATAGCAAATGAATGCATTCTTTTCCCCACTATATGCAGGTGAATTGAAGAAAGAAAACACAACGACACGGGACTTGAAAGCATTATAGAAGCCCACTGCCCCAGAATCATAGAGATGCAAGATCCCTTGAAGGTTTCTCCTGCAACCTTCCACCCACTTGCTTCCATTTCACCCCTGGCTGCCAGCCTCTATGTGCCTTCTTCCAGAGATGGGATACTTCCTGTTTTGTCCAGCATCTCATCTGCACTAGTGCTCTTCCTGGAGCCAGTGTGAGGCTTTCCTGAATTTTACCTTCTTGATTCTTACTCTGCCCTCTGGAGTCTCACAGTAGAAAACTTGTCCCTCTCCTAGGCATCCCCCCTTCAAATATTGGAGAACTATGTTCCTGTCCTCTCATCGTTTTTCCTTCTGGCTGCCTGCCTTTAAATTCTCCATACTATCTTATTGTTTGTAATAATAGTATATACTGTTGAGATAAAGTTTATTATGTGTCAGTCACTGTCCTAAATGCTTTATTTATTTATTTTGATACAGCAGCTGTGGGTGTATGAAACACTCATTATCCCTCACTCGTTGTACAGATGAACTGGTTGAGACCTAAAAGATGGCAATAAACCCAGCTCGTAAATGTATGGCTAGGATTTGACTCTAGAGTGTTGGCTACAGAGTTCTCACTCTTAACCCATACACTGTATCTCCCTTACTTTTTTTAATGCTCCTAACAAAATAATATAGATAGATTGATTATCTATATAGATAAAACACCTAGCACAGATTCCAGGAGCTAGCATCCCATCAATAATTGGCATCTATATAGATAGATGGAGACACTTAATTAAATTAAATATGGAGACAATTATTGATATGAGGTGTGTCATGCTGAACATGCATTGAAGAACACACAGTGTTCTATATAGATAGATGCCAATTATTGATGGGATGCTAGCTCCTGGAATCTGTGCTGGGTGTTTTAGGCACATTAATACTTAACCACGCAAGAACTATACAAGGAGATCTCATTGTTTCTAGGCAAGAAACCTGGATGTCAGAGCTGGTAGTTACTCTGACCTTCCTCTTCAGAACAAACGCACTTTATCAGTGAAGCTCATTCATTCACTCTTGCATTCCGCAGCCTTAGACGAACGCCTCACCTATGCCAGGCACTGGGCTAGGTAGTGGGAGTGCCTCTCTTCATCATACTTACATAGTAGAAGGGAAATAGACATTAAACAACGAATTACACCATTGTTGATTTAATTTCTGATTTTAATGACTCAGATAAGGAGCTAACATTATCTTCAGAGCTATAAAGGCAAAATGAAGTGTGTAATGAGACAGAATAACAACAGGGTCTGAGCCTTGTGGGATGGGAGGAATAGGCTAGTCTGAGGGGGAGCAGAGACAAGGGGGGAAACATTCCAGGTGAAGAGAGCAGCATGATAAAGGCCCTGATGAGTTGTTGGGATACAAGGAGAGTGGCGAGGACAGAGCAGACCCTGCAGAGCCTTGAGTGCCGGATGAGTTGAGCCTGTGAAACTTGGAGTCACTGAAGGTGTTAAGCAGGGAAAATGGTCATTCAATTTTGTTTTGAAAAAGTCACTGAGACTGCAAGGTAGAAAATGGACAGGTGAAAAAGAAGTGATTCCAGTGTCTCATGGTATCTGAGGAGCAAGACTCTTGCACCTTGAGTTGGATTCTGCCTTTTTTAATACAACCAGGGATTTGCACCTGGGACCACAGCACAGCGCAGTTGGCAAAGATGCCACCCAAGAGCCCAGATGTCTGAATTTGAAGCCTGGCTCTACTTTTTACTCATTATGCAATATTGGCCAAGTTACTCCATCTCTTTATGCTTCAGTTTCTTCATCTGTAAAATAACACCTACTTCATATGGCTCTGTGAGATTATGAGAATGCATATAAATAAAGCACTTAGAGCAGGACCTGGCATAATGTCAATGTTCTTTTGCAATTGTTGTTACTTTTAACAGCCATACACTCTGTTGATTGGGAGTGGTTGTGGTTAATTAAATTCAGAAAATGATTACAACATGAAAAAGTTTATGAGAGTTTTAAGCCTAACAAATCAATCTCTCTTCCCAGCCCCAAACCACAGGCCATGCTGAATAAATACTTCCATTGCTCATGATTTCCCTACCCCTGGCTTGTGTGTTTGACACCGGAGTTGTGTCCACTTCCTTTTCTGTATCACAGTGTCTCGTGTTATTCATTTGTTGTTTTGAGGATCTGCCTTTTGTACCCTCCTGTGTAGGCTGCTTTGAGCCTCTTTCATCATCACGTGCTCTTTTCCATCTTATTCAGGATTTAGCTTAGTTGTCACGGCCTCAGAGATCCCTCTACCATCACCCTTGTGGTGGATACTTTGAGGTGCCATCCAGAGATTGCTTCAAAGAGGGACTTGTTGGCCCGGCTGCTGAGAGTGCAGTGGGCAGACAGCTTGCACTTGCTAACTTTCTCTGGGATTGCCCAAGGTCAGATCCTGTCTCTGGTGACCCTCATCCAATAACTTGTTGATGTGGAGGTATCAGGTCAGGACAACTCTGTATGGCTTTTCGAGCTCCAGGACACCTCCCCTCAGGGTTAGCCAAGACTGTCCCTGACCTGGACTGCAGCTTGATGTCTCCCTCTGCCAACCCCTGCTTCCTTTCCCCTTCCACAGATGTGGATTCCAAGAGCACCACACATCCTAATACACATCCTGCATACTACTCTGTCTTGGTGTCTGCTTTAGGAGAGCCTGCCAACTTGTGACCATGGCCACTGCACCTTCTCAGCTGGGAGGGGACCATCTTGTTCCATTCTCACCCTTTGTATCGACTCAAGCTGTACATTTTCTTTTCATTACAAATGAACTCCCTGTTCCCTTTACTAAAATACAAGATTCTTTTTTTTTAGATTTTGTTAAAATCTAGTTTTATTAAGGTATATTGCATGGCATGGTGACTATAGTCAATAATGCTGTATTATATACTTGAAATTTGCTAAAATATAAGATTCTTATCTTCCTCAAAGGAATTCAGTAAATATAAGTTGAATGAATATACTGTGATATAATGGTTAAATTCACCCTACATTCGAAGCTGATCTTCCTAGGTTCAAACCCTGATTGTGACACTTACTAACGAGTGATCTTGCACAAGCTTTCAAATCCTGGGAACTACCAGTGCTTGGCCTCGGGCATGCACAGCACAGGATAAGTGCTCAATAAATTTTAGCAATTAAGAGTCAGTTCCTTCATGGGGTGGTTGTGAGAATAAAATGAGATAATATATGCAATTCATTTACGTAGCATAGTACCTAATTCAAAATAAGCCCTCAGCAAATGTCTCGGTTGTCATTACCAACTGTCCAAGTTAAATGCCTGGAGAGCAAGCCTGTGGTCTCAGTCTTGGAGTCCCCTGCAGTTCCAGGCACCGCACACTGAGTAGACTGGAAGCGCAAAATCAAGGCTGGTGGATTGATGGGCAATCCTTCCTCCTTCGTCCACTAGGGCAGGGAGTGGGCTGCCTTTATGCTAAGCACTCCACAGCGCCTAACCCACTGCCTGCCACACAGCAGGCGCTTCACATGGGCACTTCAAAGAGGTGGTTTGAACCGAATTTCAGTGTCATTAGGATGCTAAAATGTGGTCTCCACAGTGACTCCCAGCCCAGCAGTCTGAGGAAGGAGCTTCCAGATCTGGTGGCTGGCACACTGCAGCCTCTAAACACATGCCATATTTTTTTTTGCATTTCTCAGACAGATTGTGGGTTGTGTGTTCATTAATTAAGATGAGAGTAATTGGTCCCAGCAAATAGTTTGTACATCAGCCTGCAAATTGTGTGCGCTATGAGGCCCCGTGGTTCTTTCTTCCCTATCTCATATCTCTATAGCTGGTTCCTTGGCTCCTGACTGTTTCCCCAAATCCCCAGACCCTCATTTTACTGTAACAGTTGAGGAATAAAGGGAGAGCAGGATTTAAAATGAAATTTCTTTGGCTTATTGTAAGTCTATTCATGCCCACGGAGGGAAGAAATAATAAACCCCCTCATCTGTATGCAATACTTTGTGATTTTTAACAAATGCTTTTACACATGCAATTTCATGTATTCCTCACTTTGTCACTGGGAATCGGTTATTATTATTGTTAAAGATGTTAAGAGTTCAGGCTATGGACCACCAATTTTGTCTTTTCCACTTAGCAGCTATAGAAATGGCAACTTACCTGGGCTTTTTCTCTCCCATTGTGAAATATAGTGATAACCTAGGACCTACTTCACAGGATTGATTACATTGTGGACTAGGTGAGATCATGCAGGGAAAGCACAGAGACCTCATAGTGGGCTCTCAGTGTCTTTTTGTTGTGAATGTGCCCATTTTACAGATAAAAACTCAGGGCTCTGAGACATCTGGTTGCTTGGTCAAGATCTCTAGCTTGCAAGGGGTATGAAAAATGTTAACCTTCAGGCTCCCTGATTTCTAAATAGACACTCTTTCTACTCCATGATCTTAATTCTGGCTACCATAGTCTGAGCCTGTGGCAAGTGTGGGGGCCTGGGGTATACACTGGACTTTAGGTTCTAATGCTTCTGGTCTACAGAGTCCTCTCTGGAAGGTTATGTACAAGGATCCTTGCTCCTATGAAACATTTCCTGTGATTTTTTTCCTATAGCAAGGATAATTTGCAGCTATTATAAAGGTGTCATTTTTTTTCTTACATCATGAAATGACTTGCTCCCCTCTTCAGTTATTGTACCTCAAGGCCATTTTAACATTGTTATTTACAGTATTGTGACCCCAGAGCAGCCAAGAGGCTCTGCTGCTTGCCTTATTTCCTGTAATTATTTTGTTCTTTTCTATTCCTAAAACAAGCCTTTTGGTGCCAACGGAATGGGCCTCTTCGGACATTCTGTGATGAAGGGTCGGAGAGCCCCAGGTAGTGAGGACCATGTTGTCTTGCTCCTGGCCTGGCAGGGCCTAGCAGAGTGCTTTGCACATGATAATCCCTCGATCCGTACGTATTGTATAAATCAATGAATAAATCAGCTGATTGATAAATCTGAGTTATTAGTTCATATGCTGAGTTTGGCTCTGGACTCTGACTTTTCAGTTCTTTCAGGAATCCATGTTCACATGCAGTTGTCTCTTGGTGTGCTTTCCTGGCATTTATAGCCAATGACTCACCCAGATCCCCGGTGCATGTTCTTTCAGACCCACCCATGTGAGGGCGAGCATGGTGCGTAGTATCTACTCATCTCAGGACTGAGAAACTTTCTCAAACTGGAAAGCCATCTGGGTGACTAGGTAGGCACTTCATCATATGCCTCACCCGATGGAGCATCAGGGCTGGAATTTCTGGCACCATAGTGAGTTTTCTCACCCTGCACCAGGAACAGAACCTGGGGTGCTTGCCATGTCTCTCCATGTCTTGTTCTGAGACTACGGATTCTGTGGAACAGCAAGATGAAAGTTGGATATTTCAAAGAGGAAGCAAGGGTAGTTGTATGGAAGATCTTGGAAGTTGAAATAGTGGAGGCAGGCAGCCAGGGCCTTCCCAAGAAGCCCTCCTTGAATCTTGCATGAGATTCTACCATTTGAAAGTAACTAAGACCCACATATAAAACCATGCAATAGAGGAGAAAGCTCTGGACAAGCTGTAGTGAGACTTGCACTCTAATTCTTGTCTTACTGCTTATGAGGTCTATAACCTCTACCAAGCCCTCTAGCTTTCTGAGCCTCTGTTTCCTTATCTGTCCAGTGCCATAAGTTATCCATGCCTGTTGTCCTTGTGCAAAACATCCTGAACAAGATGATGGCTATGTGAAAGATTTGAAAAAGACCACTTAAGCTACATAAGACAAAGCACGAGCGTTATTACAGGGCAGTGAGGAGCTATATATAGGATATTTTAATACGGAGTATGTTTCCCTGGATGAGATGGCTTCTTAATCCAAGGAGAAAAATTAGTTCTAGCCCAAGGCTAGTCATTAAATCAGCAAAATGATTTTTTTTTTGGCCTCAGTTTCCTTACTATTTGAGATGGATGTTAGGGTAGACGACCTTTAAATTCCTACTAAGGGTGTCTTAGGGTAGATACTAAACTCAGTTAATTTGTGGATAGCGGATTAACTACATGGAAAAGCAGTCTCTCTCCATCTAGGGGAAAGGAAATCACATTTACTGACACCTGCTCTTCGTCAGGTAGTTACATTCCTTACCTCATTTAACTTTCACACAACCCTATGAGGCGCAATAAACCCTATGGGGATATTAAAGCTATATCAGCCTTTATTACTCTCACTCTTCTGAGAAGAAAACAGCCTTAGAGAATGTTATGGGTTGAATTGTACCCCTCCTCCCACCCCAAATTTATATGTTGATGTCCTAACATTAGGTACCTTAGAATGTGATTTTATTTGGAAATAGGGTCATTGCAGATAGAGTTAGTTAAGAGAAGCCACTGGGGGAGGGAAGGGATTCTAATCCAGTATAACGGGTGTCCTTATAAAAATGAAAATTTCGACAGACACACACAGTGCCATGTGAAGACCAAGACAGAGATCAGTATAGCTCTTCTAAAAGCTAAGCGGTGCCAAAGGTCACCAGGAAACAAGCAGAAGCCTGGGACAGATCCATCTTACAGCCTTCAGAAGGAAACAACCCTGCCAACACCTTGATCTTGGACATCTAGCTCCTCAACTGTGAGATGGTAAATGCTGTTGTTGAAGACTCCCGGTTTGTGGTACTTTGTTTCAATGACCCTAGGGTACTTCAACAGAGAGGTTGAGTGACTTGCTCAGGGTTTCAAAGCTAGAACTCACCTCTGGGTCTTTTTCATTTGAAAGCCTGTGGACTTGTTACTACATATTCTCTCATACACTGAGGTGTTGAGCCCATGGGTATGAAAGAATGGGGCAGTGAGGACGTTCTTGTGTGCACGTGAGACCTGAGCATCTTCTGCTCTGGCCACGACTGATCCTCTCCCCTGCCATAGGGAGGGATGAAGGCACTGAGGACCCAGGGCTCTTCCTTCTTCTTCATCCTTCTTGCTGGCAGCACTGGAGGAACCAGCAGGGAGGCATGCAGCCTCTGGCTTGGCTGGCTTCCCCAAATAGCGTCCTCCCGCAGTTAGAATGTGGCATTCCCCTGCCAAGGAACCAGATGCTCCACGTTGTAATGTGATGTCACGGCAGGAAAAGGTGTGTGAGCAAAGGTAATCACAGAAGACACTGCTCAGGCTAATGTCACCTTTTGTCTCTCAGCCCATGGCTGCTGGCCCAGGCAGCTAAGAATTAGCAGTTTAAACCCTGGGACTTGTGCACACTCACTTGTAATACTTGAGACATGCTTCTCTGTTCGCAGGCCAGGACTTTATGGGCCCTGGGGCAAGAGACCCTGAAAACACTGCAGAGGGTGCAGAAAGGGCAGCAACAGAAGGACTGTCAGGGAAAAAAAATCTCCTGGCACCTGCATTTTCTCAATTTACCCTTCCACTTACCTACCCTGTGAGGTGGCTTTCACCCGTCGCTCTTTACTCTGGAGAGCAAATGAGCTCAGAAAGGTGAGGTGAGTTTTCCGAAGCCATACAGCAAGAAGAAGGAAATCTAGGGTGAAAAAACTGGCCTATCTACAAGAATCTCTGTACTCTTTTATCTGCAGCACAGACCATAATACAAATAAACCATGGGCATGATTCTGGCTCTCTTCTGTACCTCCTTCTTACCTTAGAGAGCCAGCAGAGAACCCGGAGAGAACATATCAGCCTGTTGGAGAGAGGCTTTTGGTTTTCTTCTTAAACTGCAGATCCAACCACATCATTCAGCAGGTGAGTCCCTACTGCCTATGACGGATGTGCAAACTCCTTGGCCTGGGCTAGCCTGACTTTTGGCTCCTTTGCCACCCTTCCTCCTTACTCTGCTGCTCTCCCCACACAGAGGCCAGCTTCTGGCATCCCTAGACGGCCCCTTCCCCGGATGTGTGCTCTCCTAACTTTGCTCAGCCTGCTCCTCCTGGCTTGGTGTGACCTCCCCTGAACTACATGAAAAATTCTGCGCATCCGTCAGGAATCAATCTCCTTTGTGCTGTCTTCCCGGGAGCTCCCAGGAAGCTCCGGCAAGTTGTCAGTGCCATGATGGTTGCCTAGCATAGGGACTGTGAGTGCAGCCTCTGGAGTCAGACTGCCTGTGTTTGCATCCTTTCTCTGCCACTTCCTAGCTGTGTAATCATGGAGAAATTGCTTAGCCTTGCTGTGACTTCTTGTGAAATGAAGATGACGATAATGAGTGCTTACTCCATGAGGTTATTGGGCAGACTGAAAATGGCAAGCATATACACCACTCCATGTAGTGCATTGGGCTGTTTTTAATTGTGTCTTGCTTGTTTGTGCCATTGGACTGTGTGGTCCTTGAAGTTGAGGACTGCATCTTATTTTCCTTTGTAGCCCCCGTAGTTCCTAAATGGTGTCTTGTGGCTAGTGGATAAACCTATAAACCTTTGCTAAACCAAAGAAAACTATATGCATAAATAAAAAGAGATGACCAGATTTATAGTAGCATGTGTGTATCCAGCGTCAACCAGGTGACAACAACATTAATAACAGAATTACCTAGCATGTTTGTTGAGTGGTTACTATGTTTCAGGCACTGTCTTAAACACTTTGCCTGTTACCTCATTCAATTGTCTCAACAGCCTTCTTAAGTAGAGATTGTCATGTGTGTTGCCATTCTGAGGAAGAAGAAACTGAGGTACATGGGTTGCTGTGACTTCCCTATGACTACACAGCTAGAGTATAGCAGAGATAGATTCAACTCCGGCTACCTGGCTCAGAACCCATGCTCACAGCCACTCCATTTTGTTGCTTTCAAGGAAAATGTAATGGCAGTGACCAGCCCAGGGTAGCAAAAGGAGGATCTTAAAATAGTGACCCATGCTAAGAGTGGGGACACAGGGAGACAAGTAGGGGCAGGGCTATGTGCAGAGCAAGCCAGTAGGGCTGAGACCCTCACTGCAATTGGCCCTGGTACATTTCTCCCTTTCCTCTGCGAGTCAGTCCAGTTGTCTTAAAGGAACTGAGATTGAGCAGATGGCCATGGATGTACAGGTGTGTTCCTACCTGAAGGCAGGAAGATGGGTACAATAAAGCCTTCTTTTCATTTTGTGTTGTATTCCTGGCAACTAGCAGGAAGTCTGGCACTTAGTACATATTTAATATACAAGATAGTTTAATGAATGTGTGAGGATTCAGGAACTCCAGAATTCCGTAACATGAGCAGATATCCAATTTCCATTTATTTTACTTTAAACCATTTCTCATCTGTATGCCAGAAAGCTGAAGTTAGGAGAGAGGATGCACATCTTCCGTGATGAGATTTTGCTTATCCAAGAAGCCTGCATCTCTCATCATCAGCTCATGCATAGCCTTCGAGAGCCCTGCACTTCTGTAGCTCCAGTGGGTGGCATTGCTATGAGTGATGAAGCCCCCGGATGGTCTCAGTGGTGAGCAAATATTAACACTTTGAATCAACTGCAACTTCTTGATGACTGGGAAAACTGTTCAGAGCCTGGCAGAGAGTTATTGCACCATGCAACAGTCGAGCGTGGCTGATACAGTGGAAGCGGATGGCGTAAATGAGTTTAAGGCTAAGATGGATTTGCACTTGGAAACTGAAATTGTACAGTGAGGTTTGCTGGTAGAATTGCAAAGTGCATCTGGAAGAATGCCAAGAATAATGCAGCTGTCTCTGTCTGTGCTTTCCATTGTAGCCAACTATGGAAGGAAAATTAATAGTATGTAACTCATAGGGTGTCGAGTTGGTGTACATGAGTTAATATAAATAACCAATGGTACTGAGTATGTAGTAAGAACTTAATGAATACTAGTCAGTATTAACACATGCTAGGCACCCATAATACAACTAAGAATAAGACAGATCCGATTATAAGACGGAGAGGATTGTCCTCACAAATCCTGCGGTGCAATAAATGGTGTTACAACTGGGCACGTAACAGTGCTGCAACTGTTGTGTAATGTGATAGGTGTTGTGATGGCAAAAGACAGAGTATTGTGCAACTCAGAAGAGAGGCTTCCTTAAGCTAAACTTGGATGGTCAGGGGAAGTCTCAAGTTAAGGCGGCACAATGGGAGGAATGACAAGCAGGAGGTGATCAAGTGGAACAAGTGAGAGGATGCCCCTAAGGCAGCCTGTGCCAGCAGCGGGAGGTGAAGAAGACCCCAGGTTCATTGTAGGCACTCATTGTGGAGTTGCTGGGTATCTGCGTTCCCTAAAGCTGCCGTGACAAAATACCACAAACTGGGGTAACTTAAGACAACAGAAATGTATTCCCTTGCAGTTCTAGAGGCTAGAAGTCCAACACGCAAGTGTCGGCAAGACTATGTTCTCTCTGAAGATTCTAGGGAAGAATGCTTCCTCGCCTCTTTCTATCTTCTAGCAGTTGCCAGCGATCCTCAGCATTCCTTGGCTTGCAGCTGCAGCGCTCCAGTTTCTGCCCCTGACTTAACATAGCTGCTCTACTTATGTCCATGTCTCTGTTTTCTCTTCTTATAAAGACAACAGTTATTGGATTAGGGTGGTTTCTAATTTGCCCTACTGGTCTAATTCAGTATGTTTAGACCCACCCCAATCCAATATGACCTCATTTTAACTAAATACATTTGCAAGAATTCTACGTCCAAATAAGGTTATAGTCTGAGAGTGTAGGTACACATGGATTTTGAGGGGATGTTATTCAACCCAGTACAACGGGGGTGGCCAAGGGGGGTAGAAATGAATAAAGGTGAAAAGAAGATTAGAACCAGATGATGAAGGGATTCATAATTTTACAAAAAAATCCATGAACACTTACAATATATATTAAGAACTGTGGTAGGCACTTTACATATATACTATGCACACTGCCTTTGAAAGAGGGAGAATCAGGTTGAATAAGGCCAGAGGGAAAAATCAGAGCTCAGAGTTTACAAACTGTGTCATCAATTAGGGTTCTAGTAGAAAATAGAAGGTACACTTGGATTAGAGTGATTTAGAGAGGCTTTAATGAGGGGATTGTTTAAGTGAGCAGAGTATAGGGAGAGCATATGAGATAGAGCAGTGTGCAGGGCTGCTACCACTCCTGGATGTGGATGGTGTGGGTGAGGGAGCAGATACTGGAACCAAGACCAGAAAGTCCTATGAAGAAGCCACCTTGAGGAGAGCAGTGACTTTTGGTTGAAAAAGGTAGCCATCCCAAGGTGACCACACAGGGAGGAAGCCAACAGAGTGAAAACCCTAAGTTGATCTCTTGTCAAGACCCTGTTGCCCTACCTCAACCAGAGGACAAAAGAGAACAAGAGAGCCCATGGGTGTAGTCCACATGGATAGCATCCTGGGATCCTGTGCTGACTGGAGAAGCCTGGAGCATGGATCTGGAGGATCAGACAGAAGACATCTTGCACTGCAGCACTGATGAGAAGGCGGAGCCTGAGAGCCAGAAAATGGGAAAGTTAGATTGTGATGAACAAGATGACATAACCCAATGTTAAGAATGCACATGAGGCCAGGTGCAGTGGCTCACACTTGGCATTTCAGCACTGTGTGAGGCCAAGGCAGGCAGATTGCTTGAGCCCAGGAGTTTGAGACCAGCCTGAGCAACCTAGGGAGACCCTGTCTATATAAAACATACAAAAAATAAAAATAGCTGGGTGTGATGGCACATGCCTTAATTCCAGTTACTCAGGAGGCTGAAGCAGCAGGAGGATCACTGGAGCCCAGAAGGCAGAGGTTGCAGTGAGTCGAGATGACACCACTGCACTCCAGCCTAAGTGACAGAGTAAGGCCCTTTCTTGAAGGCCTGTGACCACTCATCCTCATTTTCTATAGTACTAATCATTGATGCATATATTAACCTATTCAACATGTATTTGCTGAGCATCTAGTGTATGTCCACCACTGGTCAAGTGTATAGAGATAAACAAACAAACAAAATTATCTGCCCTCAAGGAGCATACATTTCGATGGGAAAAGTGGATAGTAAACAAATAAAGGCAATATACTAACTGTCAGAAGATGATAAGGGCTATGGATAAAAACAAAGCAGAAAAGGGAGATAGGGAGTACTGGGGGTGCAGTTGTACATGGAAATAGAGTAGAATGAAGGTGATATGTGAGCACAGATCTGAATGGAGTTGAGGGAGGACGCTATTCTGATACCCAGATGAGGGTTTCAGGTAGAAGGAAGGTCAAGTACAAAGACTCTAAGCCAGAGCATGCCTGGAGCATCTGAGAAGAAGCAAGGATGCGCATGCTGGGAACTGAGTGTGATGAGATCAGAGAGGTAACAGGAGCCAGATCTGCAGAGCCTGTGGTCTTTGACAGTCTGTGTTCTGCATGATACAACAGCATATTCTCAAATCCTGGCTGTCCCACGTGAACATTGCTCTCCCATCTGTAAAATGGGGATGAGAATCCTCATTTTGCTTATCTCCGATGGTGTTTGTAAGGGTCCAGTTAAAAGATGGGTTATGGTATAGCTTTGAAAATCATTAAGTATGAGGCAAGATAATGTTTGTATTGCTTAGTAATTTTGCCTCAGGCCACCTGCTGCTGAGTAGAAAGGCTGCCTATGCCTTCATGAATGCGGCTGTGCTGGACCATTGCTTGACAGCGGGTTGTCATCTTTTCACACAGAAACTCATCTTCCTCCTCTCCTGGGCCTCCAATTCCTAGGCTTTGTTTTTAAAATAGCAGTTTCTCCCTACTGTGTTTCATGCCCCAAAACTCCTAAGTGGAATTGCAGACCAGTAACTCACAGTGGCCTGCTATTTATCCTATATGCGATAAAGACTTTCTGTAGGTTATAGGAAATAAATGTGCTTTTTACTATCATCTGTAGTTCTTATTAAACTTATCCCTATGGTGAGGAAATATCTTTGTAGGACGCAGCAGTTTTATGTCCAAACAGCCAATGAGCTAATAATGGGTTTTATGTCTAGCTGTAACCAGGAGCATTGCAGGCAGCCCTTCGTTCAATGCAGTTAGGAGATGCTGGTTTCTCAACTCATAGTGTGTAAATATTTCTTGTTAATATAGTGGTCCATGCTTTTAAATAGAGTATCTTGTGTCCCCATGCATGTCTGTTGGCTGAAACGTGAAATCTGAATGCCTTATGGAGCTAAAGGAAGAAACCTGGACCAAAAATGAATGGATGAGGTTATGAAATAAAGATGGAGGAGTGGAAAGAACTCTTTGCACTGGTAGAGTCTTTAAACCATGAGAATTTTAAAACTGTAGATATAGCAGTGACTCTGTTATCTCTCTTGGCAGGGAAATGGAAGGAGAAAGGCAGCTAAAATTTATTGCTAATTATTCAGACAGAAGCAACTTCTCATCCCTGGAAACTCCAAGACTTAGTGTCTTTATCTGTGAAACAGGGATGATAATGACATACTCCTGGAATTGTGATTCCGAGAACTCAGCACAGTGCTGACGCCCAGCATGTGTTCAACAAAAAGAAAGCCCTGACTTTTTGTTACAGTGTTATTCTTCCTTGCTAACTTCTTCCCTTCAGTATAGCATACAAGTGAAAATAACTAGCAGGCAATAATGTGGGACGATGGATTAGGTGATAAGACAGGAAGTGGGTTCCAAACAGAGATCAACAGCCAGTATGGTTGACACCATGGGAATCCCAAACTTTTGTCTGGTCATGCAGCATTGGTTTATCTTGCAGGATAATTTCACAGAGTTATTTAAATGTAAACATACAAATTGGATTTCTCTGCCATAACTAAGAAAGGGAAGAAGAAGCAAATCCATATTTTTTGGTATTTACCATGTAAATACCAAATACCAAATACTACCTTCATATATTATCTTTACTATATTTCCAAAAGAATATAAATTCCATGAGGGCTGAAATTTTGGTCTGTTTTCGTTTACCACCTGCTATGGTTTAGAAATTTGTCCCCTCCAAACCTCACATTGAAATTTGATACCCAGTGTTGGAGGTGGGGCCTAATGGAAGGTGTTTGACTGATGGGGACAGATCTCTTATAAATAGAGTAATGCTCTCCCTCAGGGGTGAGTGAGTTCTTGCTCTAAAGTCCCTTTGAGAGCTGATTGTTAAAAAAAAAAAAAAAAAAAAAAAAAAAAAAAAAAAAGAGCCAGGCACTCACCACCTCCTTGCTTCCTCTTTCACCATGCCATCTCTGCCCACATGAGCTCTCAGTCACCTTCTACCTTCTGCCATGAGTGGAAGCATCCTGAGACCACCAGTGCCCAATATTGAACTTTTCCAGACATCAGGATTGTGAGCCAAATGAACCCTTCCTCTTTACAAATTATCCAGCCTTAGGCATTCCTTCACAGCAACACAAAATAGAAAAAGACAGAAAACTGGTACCAAGAGTGGGGTCTTGCTGTAAAGAAAGCAGAATATGTAAAAGCAGCTTTGGAATTGAGTAATGTTTGGGTCATGGGGGTGGATCCTTCATGAATAGATTAAGCCATTTGTTTGTTTGAGACAAAGTCTCACTCAGTCACCCAGGCTGGAGTGCAGTGGCACAATCTTGGCTCACTGCAACCTCCACCTCCCAGGTTCAAGTGATTCTCCTGCCTCAGCCTCCTGAGAAGTTGGGACTGCAGGCATATGCCACCACCCCCGGCTAATTTTGTATTTTTAGTAGAGACGGGGTTTCACCATGTTGGCCAGGCTGGTCTCAACCTCCTTATATCAGGTGATCTCCCCGTCTTGGCCTCCCAAAGTGCTGGGATTTATAGGCATGAGCCAGCCAAGCCATTTTTGGAAGAAGTTCTTACTCTAGTAGTTTCCATGAAAGCTGGTTGTTAAAAAAAGCCTGGCGGCTCCCCACGCTCACTCTTGCTTTCTCTTTCACCATGTGATCTCTACAAGCTAGCTCTTTTTTGCCTTCTGTAATGAGTAGAAGCAGCCTAAGGCCATCACCAAAAGCAGATGTTGGCACTGTGTTTCTTGTACAGACTGAAGAATTGTAAGCCTAATAAATCTCTTCTCTTTATAAATTACCCAGACTCAAGTAGTCCTTTATAGCAATGAAAAATAGAGTAAAACATCATGGCATTGCCCATACCTAGAACAACATGTAGCATGTGGTAGAGCATCAGTAATATTTGCTGAATGAACTATAGCTACTTAGGAAAAGCACAGTAAGGCAAAATCTATCAATCGTGTGCCACTGACCAACTCATAAAAATAAAGCAATCTGGCCAGGTGCAGTGGCTCACACCTATAATCCCAGCACTTTTCCAAGGCAGGTGGATTACAAGGTCAAGAGATTGAGTCCATCCTGGCCAACATGGTGAAATCCTATCTCCACTAAAATTACAAAAATTAGCTGGGCTTGGTGGCACACACCTGTAGTCCCAGCTACTTGGAAGGCTGAGGCAAGAGAATCACTTGAACCCGGAAGGCAGGGGTTGCAGTGAGTCGAGATCATGCCACTGCACTCCAGCCTGGTGACAGAGCAAGACTCCATCTCCAAAGAAATACAAATTTTAAAAATGTAAAAAATAAAACAATCTGGTTAATTATTTTCTTCTACCTAAATGTTCTTTAGATTAATGATTAATTCCTTCTCTTCATCATATTACCACATGTCTAGTCCAAAAGCCCATCATATTTCACCTCTATTTACACTGTAGCCTACACTTTGTTGTCCCTACCATAACTGAACACCTGCCTAACTATGCAGCCAGAAAGAATTTAAAAAGAAATATAATAATATTACTCTCCTGTTTAATATCTGCCAATAGCTCCATGCTCTTCGAATATAGTACCAAATTGTTACAGGCTCACAAGAGCCTGCTCCATCTGGCCCCATAAATTTCAGCCTCATTGCTCTTCCTGTGCTGCACTGAATTGCTTTCAGATATTCAACTAATCTATGCTCTCTTTTAACTCAGGGCCTTTGCACATGCTATTCTGTTTGCCTAGCATACTGCTTTACCCACCCTCTATCCCTCTCTATACAACCCTCTATCTTCATGATATCTACTCATTGTTATAGTCTCCATTTAATATCACTTCTTCAGGGTGCCCTGCCTTAGTCTCCATGAGGTTCCCAACTTCGTGCTTTCATGGTGTCCTGCATGCCCCCTTTTCAAACACCAATTTTTTTTTTTTCAAAATAATTTCTTTCTCTACCAAGCTAAAAGCCCCATGAAAGGAGAGGTAGATTCTATTTTGTTTACTGCTGTATCTGTGGGTGCGTGGGCATGTGTGGGTAAGCCAGGCATATAATATATGCTCAATATATATCTATTGAATAAACAGTAATACGAAGAATACACAGTGAGGTATCATTTCTATTTTTCAGAAAAGAAAACTAAAATCTAAAGAGATTAAATTTCAAACTCAAGGTCATATAGCAAATAACATAGTTAAGAGTCAAATCTAAGTCTGGATCCAAAATCCATGCTCCTTCTTATATTCCAAAATAAATTTCCCCAGCTAATCAAATATTCTGCTTACCAGCAGGTGACAACCTATGTCATATACTTGGTTCTAATTTGGAAAGAATTATAAGTTACAAACTCAATCAGTCCCTTCTCTGATGATGCAGAAGGCCCCACAGAGCCTTTCAATGTGGTTGCTGGATGACTCTGAGCATAATTATCGTAGGAAAGAAGTGCAAAAATAGTTCAGGTTATTTATGTTTCCTTTTCCTTGGATGCCAGATAAACAGTTGTTGACTGGACTTTCAACTCAGTCAAAGAGATGACCTAGCGAAGTTCCTGGCCTGAGAGAGTGTCAGTAGAGGAGCCCATATTTCTCGCATGTATGGAACTTCGTGAAGATCTTTTATATATTCTACTGTGCTGTGATTCGATGTGATTCCCTTCACTAGTGAATCTTTAGCCATAAACAAGTGAATGGGTTGAAAAAATCAAAGTTAGCATCTGTGCTTTAAATGAGAGGCGTGAAGGGGCAATGACAAAGCTTAGTAGGACACATGGACTGGTGGCTTCATTGCACCCACACCTGCCATTTGTGAGCTGCCACTCACCTGTACATCCACCAGAGGGCAGCAGCAGCAGAAAAGGCCCACCTCCCCTGCGCCACACTTCACACCAACCACGTTGTCCAACCACACGCAGCTACTGGGCAACTGAAATGTGGCTAGTGCCACTTGTTGAAATGATAATAGTTTGGATATATTGGATTAAAAATATATATTATTTAAATGAATTTCACCTGTTTATTTTTACTTACTTAAATGTGGCTAAGTGGCAAGTTTAAAGTGACATATGTGGCTTGCATTCATAGCCCACACTATATTTCTTTTGGATGAAACTGCTTGACACAATCCAGGGCATAATAAAACAGAATTTCAAAAACAACTAAAGTTTGAATCTTATTTTCAGGCTATGTATATATTATACAAATATGTCTTGATAAGAATTAGGAGGGATCTTGGAGCTTGTCCTTATTTTACAGCTAAGGAAACTGAGGCTCAAAGAAATGAAGGAACTTTGCCAAAGGTCACACAACCAGTAAGTGGCAGAGCTGGGCTTTGAACCTCAGTTTCTAACCAAATCAGTTCTTCTCCACTCTGTGGGTGGCCCAGAAATTATAGGTATCACTGAACTTAGAGTGGACCTCTGAGAGCTCCCATCCCTCTGTCCCCAGCACCAGTGGCTGACACATGGCAGGAGCTCTGTTTTGCAGCCTCCAGTCCGTCTGACATGCTTTATTTACCGCACCACACCAAGGATACAAAGGCAAGTGCTGCTCGGGCTCTGTTCTCTGGAAGCTCATGGCATAGTAGAAACGATACCAGATGGACAGTAACCAATTAAAATTGTAAAACAAGTTCTAGCAAAGTACCCTGAAACTAATATGGAAATGTGTTCAACCTCACTAGTATTTTTAAAAATGCAA
This sequence comes from Cebus imitator, assembly GCF_001604975.1. Classification (NCBI taxonomy): domain Eukaryota; kingdom Metazoa; phylum Chordata; class Mammalia; order Primates; family Cebidae; genus Cebus; species Cebus imitator. The sequence continues at coordinate 3,336,028 of NW_016107478.1, read as the reverse complement.
ATAAAAGTAATGGTGAGACATTGTACTTTACTCACATCCTTCCTAGTTTCAGAGGGCCTTAAAGTAGTTCATAATCCTACTTTAGAAAAAAAATACCAATAGAAAATAAAATCAACAACAAAATACAAATTCTTTCTGTAAATGTGTCCTGTGGGAGGGACAAGACATCACCCAACTAAATGGTTTGCACGATATGAACATTTTAATTGCCATGATGTCCTTTGCCTCAGTTTGCTTAGCTTTGAGAAAAGAAGTTAGTTATATCTAATTGGATATTTGATATATACCAGGAAAAGTATTTATCTTTATTTAGTTTAAGAAAATCCAAAATTCCCTGGCTTTTCTTCAGCATAAAAATTGGAAACTTCCTTAAGAGAAGAAACCAAAACTTATTTCCATTATCTACCACAGGACTTTACATATGACACAGACTCGACTCAATAAAGCCTTGCTGGATACAGGAAGATACCTGGATTTATTCTGTGCCAGTTATGTGCCCATGTACCTTAAAGGCCTCTTTCTATAAATAAAGTCATTTAATAATCTTAAAATCCTGAAAATTTGAGTTTCAGTTTTCAGATAAATAACAGAAGCTCCCCCGGCAAATGAGAACCTTGCCCATATCCCTAATTACCAGAGAGCGGAGCTGGAATTTGGACCCATAATGTATTTTGTTCCAAAGCTTGGATTGCTATGCTGTGTGAAGGGACAGGAGAATAAAGGGAAAAAAGAGAAGGAACAAAGGGGTAAAAGGGAAAAGAGAACAAAAGGGAGAGAAAGGAGGCAAGAGAAAGATGAAGATCAAAACAAAGATGCAAGGGAAGAAAGGGGTGAGTGACTATGGAATGCTACCTCTTTCAGCACATAGTCTAAAAAGGAAGACAAAGAGAAGGGTCAAAGTTTTCCTGGAAAAAAATATTCCTGGCAATTTGGAGAGATGTTTTTTAAAACGGCAGGTTAGGAACTCATCTACTGTCGGAGGCTTGGCTCTCAGAAGTTCCCCCAGGATGCCTTCTCCTCTTGCCACCTCATTATCTCCCGGAAAAATCTGCATGGCCGGTAATGAGAGGATCTTAATGCCGGCAGTCTCAAGGGTGGGTAATGGCCCTGCTCACAGAGTTGGGGTCACAGGTTCAGGACTGGATGCTGTGGAGAGAGCTGCACGGAGCTACAGACTGTCCCCCTGGACCAGCAGTCCATTAGCCCTTACCCCCTCAGCATGGCAGTAATGAGAAGGTGAGGCCCACTCCACAGCCCCTGCCAGCGGACTCTCAGGGTGGGGGTGTGGCTTCCCAGTGGCAAGTGCTTCCTGCTGCCAGCCCTGAGCAACCTGCTGTCCTTGCAGTGCTGTTGGTCGGCCTGCAGGAGAGGGTTTGTCAGGATTCTGGATCCTCTCAAATTCTGCTCCTAACAAACATGCAGTTCATGAGGGAGCCAGATAATTTAAGCTTTATATTCATAAACTATATTACATTTACATAGATTCCAGTTGTATGTTTCCATCTGTAAGCCCATTCTGTATAGTAGAAAAAAAACGATTTTCTAGTCAAGAGTTCTAATCCTAGCATCTCTCTATTGGCTATGTGACTTGGGCATATTACCTCATTTCTACGAATCTTGATTTCCTCACATGACATGAGGAATATTAATAATACCAGCCTTATAGGTTTGTTTAGGTTATTATTATGTATTTGTTATTAATAACAAACATTGAGTACTATGTGTTGGGTTCTGTGATAAATTCTTTATACATATGATTCTGAATTCTCCCAACTCTACATGTAAATATTACTCTTATCCCTAATTGACAGATGTAGAAACCGGGTAAGACTGAGTTAGCACATGTCAGAACTGGGATCTGAAGTCTGGTCTCTCTGACAAACTTCGTAACTTTAACCACTATGCTATAGTAAAATTATGAATTTAATGCCCAGAGTAAAAGCCTGTTACACAGTACATTGCCAACAATTATGTTAGTTGTTTCTCCTCTCCTTTTCTCTTTGTCTAATATTACAGGAGACACTCAGAAAACAGGTCTCTCTAGGTATTTCAAACAGGGATGATTTAATACTGGAGATGGTGGGATATATGATGGACGAGCTAAGAAGCGAAAGAAGGATATTGAGACAAGCTAGCGAGCAGCAATAGGAGGAAACACTGTAACCCCTGGGCTAGAGGAACAGAAAAAGAAGGTGGTGCCACCAAACCCCAGAGACCAGGGTCACCTTCAGAAGCTAGAACCACAGAGGAGCCCTGGAGGAGATGCTACTATTTCTGGAGATGCAATCCCAAACCAGGAGAGCCAAGGGTAAAAATACCCTGTCCTCTTCCCTTCTCTGGTCTCCAGTCTCTCACAGCTTCAAATTAGTAATATATACTCAGAAACTCAAGAATAAAGAAGCTAAGGAAATGTTGTTTTCTGCACATTTTTCAAAGAAGGACAGAAGGGATCTGAGATTAAATATGCAAGTAATTGACACATATGACAATGCTATAAAATAGGCAGGCTGTGCTGGGCACAGTGACTCACGCCTGGAATCCCAGCACTTTGGGAGGCCAGAGCAGGCAGATCATGAGGTAAAGAGTTCAAGACCAGCCTGGCCAACACGGTGAAACCCCGTCTCTACTAAGAATACAAAAATTAGCTGGGTGTGGTGGTGCATATCTGTAATCCCAGCTATTCAGGAAGCTGAGGCAAGAGAATTGCTTGAACCCAGGGGTGGAGGTTGCAGTGAGCCAAGATTGCTCCAGCCTGGGCAACAGAGCAAGACTGTCTCAAAAAAATAAAAATAGGTGGGTTGTGATGGTCGTCTCTGTTTTACTCTGTCAAGTATTCATTTCATGGTACAATAGTGATCTCATTTTATAGATGAGAAAAGAAAAGTCCAGACATTAACTAATACTCCCAGAGCTCTAAAGAGGAAGTGACTATTAATTCTGTGAGATTCACGGAAGACTTTAGAGTAGAAGTGACTTTGAGGACATCATGGGTCATAGGTGAGGAGGGTTTTGTCAGATTAATCAGATTGAAAAGCACTACAAGCAGTGGAAATAGAAGAGGTACGGGTAGCAATCCATACATTGAAGGGTTTGGGCTATACCGTCTCTGAAGTTTCTGCCAAATCTTTTTTTTTAATCTTGAAATTCTACTAGAAGTGGAAGAAATATATTATCCAAATTGTTTTTCATAGTATCTAAAGGTATTCATTTTCTAATATGAAATTATATCACTTGACCCCTGTGTATGTAGGCTCCATGATGTACTTTTCATGCTGATAAAGAAATTAGTACAGAGATGGAGCAAATGTCACTAACAAGATCAGCTCAAAAGGGACAGAAAACTTTTGTCTCTTATCTGTCTTCTTACTACCATGTGTTAACAGTTTGGAAACAGAAGCACAGCGGCTACACATCAACGTTTTGGTGATTGATTTTTTTCTGGAATATATTGTCAGGACATTTGATCTGCATGTATTTCCTTTATACAATCCTTTGTACTAAATTTGTTAGATAAACTTTTCTACTGATGTTACACACCACATTTCAGCTATTAGAATGCAGCACCTTTGCTCTTAGAATCTCTGCTTCTAGTTTCTCCTGGCTACAATCCATCACTCCACAGTGTAGTAAGTGGACTGCTCATTTTGAAATGCAAATCTGATGATTATAATACCTCCCCCCGGACCGATGCCTCACTTAAAGTCTGTCCGTGGTGCCCCTTGCCTTCAAGATAAATCTAAGCTCCTTCCTAAGTCTCTCGATACTTTCCGCCTTGAACTCTGAGTTTCAGGTGTGTGAAGTATTGACTATGCTATTTTACGCTTCCATGCGAATAGTCTTTGCACATGCTGTTCCCCCTAGAGAATCCTTTCCCAGCCTCTGTGCCGGGCAATATCTATTTCTTCCTAAGGGATTTCACCCTGCCCCCACCGCCCTCCTTTTCCTTTGTGTTTTCAATGCACCAAGCACATGTTGCCACTATGGAACTATCACTCAATATTTGTAGTTTTGGGTGTGTACAACCTCCGCGAAAGGCTGGCATGTAGTAGAAACTTAATAACTGGCAACTATGGGGGTTTGCTGTTGTTGCTTTTATTCATTTCTATGTTCCTCGTGTCTAACAGCATCTGATACACAGTAGATATCAAAGAAGTGTTTGCCAAATATCCTACGAGTTGGAGGTTCAAAAAGAGAAGTAAAACTAAAAGTTTAAAAGTCTCTATTTATTAAATGTGGTACCATTAAAAGACTGTTTTTAAATCATACCTGCTTCAGAAGGTCCAGGTAGGAGCTCGCTTCCAAAGATCAGAAATCCAATTGTGGGTTTGTCAGAACTAAGTATTTAAATACGCCAGATTCTCTTTATGCATGGCTATGTGCTTTTATTCCATTTCCTTTGCTCTTTAACCCAACGGCCACCTGAGACAGGACTCTAGGTTAATAAGCAAAATTATACCCAGAATGGAGCTGACCTGGCCAGCGATGTTTAATAAGGTAGAGATTTGGCAGATAAGGATCCATATCTGTGGCTTCTACTATTTATGAATCATCCAAAGTCCAAAGCATGCAGATGCTTAAACTGGGAGGGTAGTGTAGGGGACAAGCCCTTTCTTAGCAGATATGTATGGCCTATCACCCAGCAATCTGGGACTGGTACTCTTTTGTGGCTCTGATTCTGGGAGTGACTAGTTGATCAAAGCATTCTTTCTCAGCCAGCCCCAATGAGCCTCCTAATCCTTCATAGTCTAGAGCACACAGGAAGCCAGTGCAAACTCTAGATTGCTAGAGGACTCTGAGCTGCCAAGCCCAAGGCATTGTCATGGAGGCCCCTCTTTGAGGGTGGTGTGGGGTAGTGTTTAAGGACCTGCACTCTGCAGCCAGGCTGAGCTGGAGTCTGCACTGTATACTCGTGACACTTGTAAGCTATCTGAGCTTAGGCAGGTTACTCTATCCCACAATGTTCTAGGTTCTGCAACTGTAACACAGGAACAGTAATAAGAGGATCTCGGGTGTTGGGGTTTGTAAATAAGAGTATATGTGCGTTAATGCTCAGAGTTGTGCCTGGAACACAACATACACTGTGTAAGTCTGGCTCTTATGAGACAGCCCACAAACATATGCTGAGGGCCTAGTATATTCCAAGTGTTTTTCTAGATGCTATGTAGAGAAACATAGAGATGAAAAGATGTGGCTCCAGCCTCAGTAAGCTCAGCCTAAAAGAGATAAGAGACAAGTAAGCCGATCATTGCAATATAGCATAATAATTTGACAACTGTAATAGGCTTGCATAAGATTATGTGAGAGCACAGAGGGCCTGGGTTTCTGGGTCTGCTCAGGACCATTGAGGAAGATACTAAAGGCTTTTCAGATGAAGAGACACTGGAACTAACTCTCAAAGGAGGAGTGGGGTTTGGAAGAAAGATTAGCAGGAGAGTATATTTCAGAAAGGCAGCAATAGACTCACAAAGATGCAGAGCTGGAGACCAGTGTGGCTGTCTGGGGAATGGTAATGCATACAGGGGTTGATGAAGCGGGAACAGGTGGGGTCAGGGAATTCGGCAAGAGCCAGTCCCTGGGTCCCAAATGCAACCTTTAGGAGGTTGGACACAGTCCTGTAGCTAATTAGGACTCTCTGAGAGTCGTGAGATTCAGGAAAAGAAGAGCAAACTGAGGTGGATGTCTTTTGTTGCACTTTGAGCTGTTATGTTTATTTTGAAGAGAAAAAATATGAATACATCAGAAACTAAACTTTCATGAGATTGACATTAGACTTCAGTTTCTGTATATTCAAATAGAGTATTAGTTTATGAGCTAATTCTATCTGGACATGTGGTATATTTTTAACCCTATGATTCCTCTGTCCAAGGTTCTCAATCCACAGGAATCTCATTTAGCCTGAAGGTTCTGAACCAATTACACGGTTTTATAAGGTCAAAATAAAAATTGGGAGTCATTTTATTTTTATCTGTACTGGTAGAAATTACAGAATCAAACTGCTTTAATGAGAAACAACACCAGGATGAGAAAAGTGAAAATAGAAATGTCAGCACCATCAGAGATTTCTGCTGCGTCTTGGATGCCGGCAGATGAGACCAGGGTTGGGCTGTGAAGTCCTTTGACAACCCCGTCTATATCCCTGAACAAGTTGCCAGGGCTTCAAGAGGGATAGACATGAAACACAACATCCTTCCACTCTTATTAAGATTTAATCATGCTTTCAACAGGATTGCAAAGTTATTAAATTAGATTTTTTTTTCTTCCTTAAAAAGGGATTTAACTTTTGCTTTCCTGACATCATAATCAACATGGAACAGATGCAAAGGGGAATTGGGTGACCATTGGTAATATGGACCTATACTTAACATGTAGCATGTGAAGTTATTAAAATGGAAATTAATTCCCTTTATTACTATCGTGCCCTATCAATTAATTTGGTTGGAGGTGCTTATGAATATGCAATTATTCTTCCCTGCTGCCCACCCCTTATTCTGTGTGTATGGAAAGCACTGGGGAAGCAATAGGTAAAAATTTCAGATTTTTTTTTTTTTGCTAGTTTTTCCAGCACTGCTCCTCTTCACTTCCTAACAATGATGGATAATATTGACAACTCATAGTTCTTCCCATGTGTCAAGCACTTTCATAAGCACTTCATATTTATTGTTTCATTCAATCTTGACAATAAATTCTTAAGATGGGTACTTTTATTATCCCTGTAGAAAGAAGAGAAAAATGGGAGAGAAAGAGGTGAAGAAATCTTCCCTAGGTCACCCAGGCATTCTGACCCTGTACCCTTCACTACTGGACCACACTGCCTCTTACTGGCTCCGGGTGTAAGGACTTGGGGAAAGACCATATTCTCAGATCCCAAACTCCTGTAGGCTGAAAAAGGGTGTGGGAGACCTGGGATGGGACAGAAGGCTCTGAGAGGGAGGCAAGTATTTTAAAATATAGGTTTTTGTTATTATTTTGGTATGGCAAGGCCAACAGATCAGGGGATGATTGCCATTGAAAATATAGCTTGTTACACTCACAGACCCCAAGACAATGCACCATGCCTGGGCAGGGCTGCTGCACACTCAAAGCACCAGGATTGCTCAGGAGGTAGAGGGAATGGGGACCCTGAGCAAGAGCCTTTATTGTGGTTTCTTTTTTTTTTTTTTTTTTTTTTTTTTTTTTCTGAGACAGAGTCTTGCTATGTTGCCCTGGCTGGAGTGCAGTGGCATAATCTCAGCTCACTGCAACCTCTGCCTCCCAGGATCAAGCGATTCTCCTGCCTCAGCCTCCCAAGTAGCTGGGACTACAGGCACCTGCCACCACACCCAGCTAATTTTTGTATTTTTAGTAGAGATGGGGGTTTCACTATGTTGGCTAGCCTGGCCTTGAACTCCTGACCTCTTCATCCACCTGCCTTAGCCTCCCAAAGTGCTGGGGTTACAGGCCTGAGCCTCAGTGCCTGGCCCTTTATTATGTGTTCTGTGGGAAGGAACAGGTGAGGCAGTTTGGCTGCTTTGAATAATTTAGCAGGCTCTGGGGAATAGAGGCTGGCCCCATTGTCTGGTTCCTGGCTCGGGTGATAGGGGCAGGTGGATAAATGGGCTGGAGTGGATAAAGGAGGTGGTTGGGGTAAGGATTCTGGATAGATTGGTTAGCATTTGAAAGGTGAGCTCCTGAGAGGGTTTGTTACTATCTCTAGGAGTTAGCTAACCCTGGGAACTGAGTAGCAGTCTGCAGTATCAGCAAGGCCCCAGACATCAAAGCATCAGAAATACAGAAACTAAGGAGACATAGTTAACAGAGCCAGGGTTTTGTAGGGTTGGGGTTGGGCGCAGTGCAGGCTGTGGAGGCTCCCTAAGGAAGGCAAGGGGGTTGAGATGGCCAGTAAGAAATGAAGACCTGAATATACATAGGATGATTTCCATTGCGGGGTAGAGAACTGGAGACACTGAAATTAAGCTTTGAAATAAGTGTCATTTGTCTTTTGATATTATTTGTAGCATGTATTTAACTTTCTATACGCATTAAGCTTTGGGAGAAAAAGTGCTATCACTCATCATTGCAGCTGGCCATTGCTTCCTTGGGAGCAGGGACTTTCCTTTATGTTAATCAACTTTTCACTACCCTGAAGATCCTGATGCGAGGCTTGCTCTCCAAGAATGGAGGGGCTCTGTTTCACGTGCAGTTTTTAAATTCTGACTCCAATAACACACCATCAGGGTAAGTCTCTCTTTAAGTGCCAGTTGCATGCTGTGGATTTGGGGAAAAAAAAAAAAAAAAAAAAGAATGTTGTTAAAGCCAGGTAAGAGGAAGCCCTGGTGAAGAACCACAGCCAGGACTGAGTGTTCAGTTGGTAACCCCTGATTCACAAGGGGTTCCTTTTCTCTTGCCTTTAAAAAAGGCAAGAGAAGTTATGTGAGATGAACCAAGATAGCGCTACAGATTTGTTTTCTAATCAAGTACTTAGATAACAAGGTGATCTATACGTTGTATGGAGGCTGGTTCGTCATCAATCCAGAACCAAAGAGTCAAGCTGAATTCCTTCCATTATCAAGTTTTCTCATTTTCACCCAAAATGTGTCCTGGAATGTCCATACTCAATTCCCTTCACCTAAGTCTGAGAAGCCACATCAATTGTCTCCTACACTTTTTACGAGAACCTTTTCATGGGTCTCCTCATTTTGGTTTTTGCTCCCCCTAATTCATTTTCCATAGGAGGGTCATATATTCATTTTAAAATATAAAAGATATCAAGTCAGTCTTCTGCTTAATGGCTTTTTATAGTGTATTAGTTAGGGTAGGCTAACTACTGTAGCAAAGGGATCCAAAAATTCATAATGGCTCATACACAATGGTTATGACCTGAATTGGTGAGTAGATCAACTAATCAACATGGCTGCCTCTCTCTAAGGAGCCATTCCGGGCCATTAACACCTAGTTTAAAAACCATCCCAATTTCCTGGAGGCAGACCCTGAAAGTGAGATTTATATGAACGTGACCTATTAGGAAGCTTTCCCAGGAAAAGTGACACAGAAGTACAGCGTGGGGTATAGAAAGGAGGAAGGTAGGCTAGGGTGTGGTACCAACCAAGCCCCAGAGAGGTATCTTTAGCCTAATCCCGCAAGGCAGCAGTCTCCAACCTTTTTTTTTTTTTTTTTTTGCACCAGGGGCTGATTTTGTGGAAGACAATTGTTCTGTGGAGCAGGGTGGGATGGAAAGGTTGGGATGGTTTCAGGATGAAACTGTTCTACCTTAGATCCATCTCAATCAGGCATCAGATTCTCATTAGGAGCATGCAACCTAGATTCCTCACATGCACAGTTCACTCTGGAGTTCCCACTCCTATAAGAATCTAATGCCACTGCTGAGCTAACAGGAGGCAGAGCTCAGGTGGTAACGCTCACCTGCCACTTGTCTCCTGCTGTGCAGCCCAGTTCCTAACTGGCCACAGACTATACCCATCCACAGCCCAGGGGTTGGGGACCCCTGCCATAAGGGAAGATCTGGAGACAGCATAGCCCCTACCTCAGAGCTGTCCTCATCGGAAAAAGGGAGTCAGAGCATTTAAGCTCATGCCTGCCATGCATTAGTTAAGGTCGGCCTCTAAGGGGAAATACCTTCCCAGGTGCCTCTAGCAATCTGCATGTGCAGGCAAAGGGAGTTCTGACATCCTGAGGGCATTCTGATGATAAGCAGATGCAGGTGCTAGCCTTTGGGAGAGAGAGAACACCCGGAGACAATGTGCAGGAAAATGACAGAGGTCTAAGGGAAAACGGGAGAAGTACAGACAGCAACAGCTACACAAAGGCATCTTAGGGTTTTCATTCCAGTGGGAAAGAGCAGGCAAGGGAAACTTAAATGGGCCATGCTCAGAAGTTTATTCCATTGACTAGAAGTCAACTAATGATTGATCCCTTAAGCAATGCAAGGCAGGGACATGGCCATACACAACTGCAAGAGAAGTTGGGAAATAGAGTCCATCTGTGTATCCAGGGAGGAGATGAGAACTTCAGCTTCTTGCCACAAATAGCCTCTCATAATACTTGAGTAAAAATCTAACCTCCCTATGGGGATCTCCAAGCCTCTGCATGTCTGGCTTATGCCTACATCTCCATCTCTGTCGCCTGCTGCTCCCTCTCCACCTCTGCCTCCACTCTCACCATGTTTTACTCATATACTCATACTGTACTCATATATTGTTTTATCATATACTGGGCTTTATTACCACAGATTCTTGAAAGAAAAATAGTAGAAGCTTCCAGGCCTAGAATTGCAAAACTACTGTTATGACGATAAAAGTGTTAATTTCACTTTTGAATAAAGGCCATTGGTGGATTGTGATAAAGTAGATAATGAAACAACTGGTCCCATTTAGTGGAGACTGTAAGAACCAGAACTTAGCCTCCAATAAGCTCACAGAAAGAGGAGAGCTAGACCTCCCTGTGGGCAGCCCCAAGCAGCAGGCCATGTATCATTGCTGCTCCAAGTGCAGAACCCATGGCCCTGGGCTCTCCCTTATTACCAACTACCAGCATGACCTTGGGCAAGCTGTTAGCCTAGAGTGCCTCAGTTTCATCTTCTATAAAGGAGGGCTAATCATTGTTCCATATTCATGGAGTCATTGTGAAGCAAAAAGGAATTAATACAATAGAAAGAGCTTAAAACAGTCCCTGGCACAGACTAAGCACTTTAGTAACTGCAGTTATTACTCTTAGCGGACCTGCAGGCTGCACAGACAACCCCCTACTCTGGTTTCCCCACTGTCTCACCATGCTATCTTGTTAGCAACTTTTTTCCCCTCATTTCTACAGCCCCACCCCAGGCTAAGAGGGGTTTGGAGACAACCAATTGAATCAAGCTCCTATTTAATATCAACCATGTATGGATGTGCATCTTCCTGGTCACGAAACACAATGTGAAGTCAAAGAACCAAAGGTCTATCTCTAAGCAGCCCTTCAAGCTGAGGTAGTGATAGTGTCCTACCTAAGGTTTTCCCAAAGCTGCCGTTTTCCTTAGGCTACTGGAGAATAGCCCTCAAGTCTCACCATAGGCCAGGGGTTGTTTACAACTTGCTTTGGTTTTATCCCACCAGTCCTGGACTGATGCTGCCTTTGGTTATACATCTCACGACTCCAGGCGGCGCCATTTTCTTAAACTACATAGTCTCCAATGATGGCCCTGAACCATGCACTATCTTGCTGTCTTAGTGTTTCATGTGAAGTACACATGTTTTAGATTAATAAACAATTTGGATGAGAATTCTGACTCATTCGCTATTTGTGTGACGCTATATAAATTACCTATCCTCTTTGGGCCTCAGTTTCCTCATCTGCAATGGGGTGGCAGTATTTATTCCACGTAGGTGGTGTTGTAAGGACTGTAATGGAGTACAGGTGAAAAGCATAGCTAACTGCCTGACGATATCTTAGTCCCTTGGAGTTTGGTGGTCCATTGCTGTATAACAAATTGCCCTAACAGTTAGTGGCTTTACAGCAAGAAACTGTTTATCTGCTTGCGATTCTGCAATTAAGGGAGGGTCCATTAGCCATATTGTTCCAGGTGGTGGTGTTTGGGGTAGCTCACTGGGGTTGGAGGATCTAAAACAGCTTCTTTCACTTGGCTAGTGCTGCAGCTGGGGTGGCAGGAACTACTAGGTGTTGGCCGGGCTCACTCTTTCTTTTTGCCTCTCTTACTCACCATAGAATCTCACCTACAGTAGCCCATTTCTCTCCACGTGGCCTTTTCCTTCAGCAGGGTGATCAGAATTCTTAACATGGGGTCTTAGAGCTCTCAAGGGTATAAAAATAAATTCCAGCAGGGTCTTAAGACCTAGTCCTGGCCTTCACATGGTGTTACTTCTGCTACCTTCTATTGGTCAAAACAAGACACGGGTTCAAGGAGAAGAGAAGTGGACTCTACCAGTTGAGAGGCAGCATGCACACACATGGATGGAAGGAATCGCTGGTGGCCGTTTTGCAGATAATCCATCATGCTTAGTAAGTGGCAGCCTTGGCTTTCATTCTTTTCGGATTTTAGAAGCGGGAACAGAGCTGGTGGTTGAAAAACCAAATTGACTTTTAGCCAAAAAGCCCTAAGGACCAGGAAGACTTCAGATCAGTGAGACAGAGTAATGCCCATTGCATTTCTCCTTTGGGATGGGAAGAAAGCCCTTCTGGGCTAACTGCCACTAGAACTATAACCTAGAAATATTTGATCCCTTTTTGTTTGTTTCCTTTCTGATTTTCCAATTCGAACTCACCTTCTACAAGATCTGGCAGACTGGAACCAGAAACAGGTCACTGATATGCAGGGAAACATCTATATTAGTTATCTGTTATTGCATAGCAAGTTACCCCAAAACTGCGTGGCTTAAAGTGACAACATTTCGTATCTCACAATTTCTGTAAGTCAGGAATCTGGAGTGAGCTTACCTGGACTCTCTCTAGCTCAGGTTGCAATATTAGTTGGGGCTGTAGTTATCCCACAATTTGATTGGAGCAGAACCCTCTTTCAAGATCCCTCAGTTGTTGTGACATTAAATTTTCCTAAGCAAACTATTATTCTACTTTATGAAGATGAACAAAATTTCTACTAATTTTTTTTTTTTTTTTGAGACGGAGTCTCGCTCTGTCGCCCAGGCTGGAGTGCAGTGGCACAATCTTGGCTCACCACAGTCTCCGCCTCACTCCTGGCAGGCATTTGGACTAAGGGCTCAGTTTCTCTGGCTGTTGGCTAGAGGTTGCCCTCAGGTCTTTAGCAAAAAGACCTCTTCACAGGGCAGTTCAAATACGGTAACTGGTTTTATCAGAGCAAGCAAGCAAGAGAGCCGGAGAGTAAGAGTGACTGCTAGTGAAACAAGTCACACACTCTTTTGTAACTAACAAAATAATAATTGCCGAAGCAATATCCTATCATTTTTGTTGTACTCTATTTGTTAGAAGCAAGTCACTATGATCTAGGGTAGGCAGATTATATCAGGACACAGATACCAGGTGGCAAGATCACTGGTTGCATTCTAAAATTACAACTCTCGCCACTCCTTTCAGCAATTTTAGAGTCCTCAAATTTCACTTCATCCCTAGATATCACAGCACTATGCATGGGATATAATCAGGGTGACTATGTGTTCTAGTGTAACTGGAATAGCTGCAATGTAGATAACTTTTTAAAAAAGAGTTTTCTAAGTGTAGAGGAACAATGCCTTGTATGTAAAAAAAAAATATTGGTAGAAGGCCAGGTGCAGTGGCTCATGCCTGTGACCCCAGTACTTTGGGAGGCTGAGGCGGGCAGATCACAAGGTCAGGAGTTCAATACCAGCCTGGCCAACATAGTGAAATCCTGTTTCTACTAAGTGTACAAAAAAAATAAAAAAACACCTTAGCTGGGTGTGGTGGCAGGCACCTGCAGTCCTACCTCCTTGGGAGTCTGAGGCAGGAGAATTGCTTAAACCCAGGAGGTGGAGGTTGTAGTGAGCTGAGATTGTGCCACTGCACTCCAGCCTGGGCAACACAGCAAGACTCCGTCTCAAAAAAAAAAAATAGTAGAAATTTTGTTTGTCTTCATAAGGTAGAATAGTTTGCTTAGGAAAATTTAATGTCACTCTTAATTAATCTCAATAAATATTTATATAGTAGTTTCTAAATGCTGGCACTATAAAGTACAGTAAAAATAGTATCACTACCCTTGAAGAAGTTAAATGAGAACTTGAACACTAGTAGTATTGTGTAAGAAATATTGTGAGAGGGAAGCCCAAAGTGTCATGAATCTGAGATGGTGGCCCTTTGATTAAGTTTTGAAAGATGCATAGGAATTTGCTGGTTGAAGAATGTTTCAGTCAGCTTCCCAATAGGAAGCAGCATCATTTGTCAAAACAGGATAAATGATGGAGGATTTCTTTCCAAAGATGAGGGCAGGGAACCATAGGAACTATGAAGTTGTATGGTGCTTATCTGATAGCAGCCAGGGTAGTATCAGACAGGCGGGATGAAAGAGACTGAACTGATTACAACCTGGACACTGAGAGTCCTCTAGTGAGGGTCTCCTTGAGAAAGAAGGACCTTCTGTAGGAGAATACAGCCAGCTTGTGCAAACTTTGTAGGAAGGAGTTGAGGGAATAAATACTCTGACTTCACTGCCCACTTTCCCTTTGATCCCCTGACAAATGCATCTGAAAAGCAGAGGACCTGGGAACCCATATTGTGTCCCATTTAGATCAGCCTCCAGAAGCACAGGGCAGAATCGAGAAGGGTGAAGGCGGTCCTGGAGGGACAAATAAAGCTATCCAACACAAAGGCACCAGGGACGCCCATTCCAGAGAAAGGGACCAGAGTGAATCCAGGAAGATGTGAAATGTCCTGATGACTGGGGACTGACAAATGTGACCTGAAACAGGAGAAAGATCAGATCAGGAAGAGGGAGTTGAGGGCAGAGAAGTAGGCAGGGGCCAGGCTAGGAAAGGCTCCCTGGGTCTTTTGTAAAATTGTCCTATCAACCCTTCCAGTTTGCGCCCACCACACCAAGTGTACTAAAGAGCTTGGATTCCACCCTGAAGGTGATGTGGACACAAAGATACATTTTTATCTAGGCTCGTGCACTGGGGGCCAGGTGGCAATACAGTGAAGGGTAGATTGGAAGGTGCATGGTTTAGATTCCAGCTCTGTCTACTGTCTTACGACTATGCACTTAAACCTCTCTGGATCCTAGTTTTCTGGCTGGTGAAACACAGATGGCAACTCCTGATAGCTGGCATGGGGATTAGATGGGATAGACATTTATAAAATGCCAAACACTCAACATACATGTGGGGTTATTTGTACACAGATCAACAATTGCTTTTGATGGGGAATTCAAACACTTTGAGCACTTCCTACCCATGTGCCAGGCACTGTGCTTGAATGCTTTACATTTGCTATTCCATTCAATCCATGCAACAGCTTTTGAGACAGCTATTATCTCAATTTACAGAACAGGAAACAAAGGCATATTTATTATCTATTATGTGCCATACATTGTGCCTGAGGAATATGCAGGTGAGTAAGAAATGATCCTGACCCTTAGGAAATTATAATTATGGATGCTGAGGTCATTAGATTGGTGCTTCTCAAGTTATAATGTGCATATGCATCACTCACCTGGAATCTTGTTAAAATGCAGATTCTGACTCACTAGCACTAGGGTCTGGCTGGAGGTTCTGCATTCCTAGCCCTCTCCTAGATGATGCTGATACTGCTTGTCCATAGACCACATTTTGAGAAACAGAGTTTGGAAGGTCACATTACATACACACACACAAACACACACGCACACAGTACTTCTATCAGCATTTGCAGCTATGATAAATTGAAGCGAAGGAGGACTTTTTACAGGAATTTCAACTTTAAGAAATGAGGGAATAGAAGAGAAACAGCATGCACCTGAGCATTTGGCTGAATAGCCGTTACTGAGGCAGGGCTTTCTGATCCAGAATCTAAACCATCCTCAGCTCAGTTTGGGCTGAGCAGGATATTGTTTTTCTGCCCCTTGGATATATCCCATTATGAGCTTTGATCAAAGCAAACCTTTCCCTTTGAGGCTTAGGGCACATGTTAATGGCTTTGTTATTCACATGTATCTGCATATATTTGCAAAGCAATTCAGCTTCTTCTGAGAGGGAGGAGGGATATAGCGCCTGGTGGCTGAGCCCACGGTTTAATCATTTGTGCAATGGCTGATCCTTAGTATTTCAAAGGAAATCCAGCAGCTGAGAGTGAAGCCATCCTGGTAATGGAAGAAACTAAGAGCTGAGTTTACAGCTGCTTCTCTGGTTGAGGGTTCATGCCTGTCCACTGAAGATTCTTGTCATTTCAGGTCCTGCCTCTCTTTTATCCCTTCCATTTTACCTATTGCTGCCCAAGAATCTTCTTAAAGATTTCTCTGAACAGATCACTTTCCCACTCAAAGACTTTCCATAGTTCTCCTTTATCTACTAAAGAAAGCAAATCTTAGCATGCAAATCTCTCCCCACACAACCCCTTCCCAGTGCATTATTTCAGCCTTGCCTCTGTGCTTCCATTCAGCCTCCCTGCTTCCCTTCCATCTCCATGCTCTGGCTGAATTGAAGCATTTTTGTTGTTGTTGCTCTGTAAGCCATATACATTTTCACACTGAGGACTTAGCTCATGGCATTACTTCAGTTTGAGATACACTCTTTCCACTTTGCTCACTCATGCCCAAATTCTGTTCAACCTTCAAAGCCCAGCTGAAATTCCCCTCCATCCAGGAAGACACCTTTGAACTTCCTACTTGGAAAGTTCTTTCTGCTTATGGACTCCCTTAGCATTTTATCCACACCTTTCTTATTGCATGAAGTCCTTCACTTGTTTATGTATTAGGACCATCACCAGTTATTGCATGTCCATGCCTAGTCATATATATATATATGTGTATATATATATATATATGTGTATATATATATATATGTGTGTGTGTATATATATATATATATGTGTATATATATATATATATATAGTAAGTGGTTCATACGTTTTTGAATGATTGTATGTATGAATGAAAGACTGATGTCTGCTGACCAGTGATAGTGGAGCAGCCTCTTCCCTGTGTTCACTCTTTCAATACGTATTTATTGAGCTCCTGTTCTCTTGCAGGTACAAGGTTCTGGCAGTACAAAGGTGAATAGAGGAAAACCCTGGCCCTCCCCAGGGATTTTCTGAGGATGGGGCTGTCGCATGTTCTTTGTTTAGTTAAGTTGGCTGTACTCCAACTAGTTGCTTAATAATAAATGATTTGAAAAATCTGAAAACATCTGATATTTTTACAGATCAGTGACCTGTTAGATGAACAGGCTAAATCTTGTTTAGTCTGTGCCTCTGTTGATCAAAGCACTCTTTTGAGTGTGGAACGTGATAGCAAATTGGATTGTACGATCATTGTACTGTTTGCCTCCTTACCTTAAAAATAATAGTATATGCTCATTGTGGAAACATTGGACATAAAAAATAAATACAAATTGCTCACAATTTCTCAAATAAATCAATCATCGTTAATATGTAACATGTTTCTTTTTAGTATTTTTATTTCTTTGCTTGTTTTTAGTAAAACACACAAAGTTTGATTCATACTTTTTTTTTTTTGAGACGGAGTCTCACTCTGTCAGCCAGGCTAGAGTGCAGTGGTGCAATCTCAGCTCACTGCAACCTCTGCCTCCTGGGTTCAAGCAGTTCTCCCTGCCTGAGCCTCCCAAGTTGCTGGGATTACAGGCACCTGCCACCACACCTGGCTAATTTTTGTATTTTTAGTAGAGAAAAGGTTTTGTCATGTTGACCAAGATGGTCTTGAACTCGTGGACTCAAGTGATCTACCCATCTTGGCCTCCCAAAGTGCCAAGATTACAGGCGTGAGCCACTGCGCTTGGCTTGTTCATACTTTATGTATCCTGTTTTATTTTTTTACTAAGGTTGTACTTTGACTATTTTCTAGTATTGTTAAAAATTATTTAAAATAATTTTTAATTAAGCTGGGCATGGTGGCTCACGGGTGTTATCACAGCACTTTGGGAGGCTGAGGCAGGTGGATCATGAGGCCAGGAGATCAAGACCATCTGGGACAACAGGGTCTCTATCTCTACTAAAAATACAAAAATTAGCTGGGTATGGTGGCACGTGCCTGTAGTCCCAGCTACTTGGGAGGCTGAGGCAGGGGAATCACTTGAACCATGGAGGTGGAGGTTGCGGTGAGCCGAGATTCTGCTAATCCGGTGACAGAGCAAGACACTGTCTCAAATAATAATAATAATAATA
>NW_016107478.1:3313497-3317973 GCF_001604975.1 Cebus imitator | reverse complement strand
GTGCTGGGATTACAGGCTTGAGCCACCGTGCCCGGCAATAATAATAATTTTTAATTACACTTACTATTTCATTGTATGGATATAGCATAATATTTAAACCGAATACCCATTATTTAGTAAAGCTAAAATTTGGCAATAACTACACTATGAACATCTTTATGCATCAGTATTTTTCTTCATCTGCTTTTGTTAGCTTTCTTAAAGTGCCATTAGTGAGTTGAAGCCTATGAACATTTTAAGTCCTTTCCATCTTTACTGATTCTTTTTTATCAGAGATGGTTAATTCTTCAAATTCTATGTTGGATGAGTCTGGCCTCAATTATTAAATACCCTTTTGTAATTAACATGGTGCCTGTGGGCTCCCAGCCCCCTCCCCTTTTAAGACACTGCAGTACCTTCAAGATTGTTTTTGAGACAACACCCCTGTTCATCAATATCCGCACTGCTGGCTAATGCTGCTGTGTTGATTTTTTGTGGTCCTGGGGTGGCAGATTTTTGGAACAGCAATTGTAAGTGAACTTAACATAAGAAACATTTTTTTTAGTGCATCCAACCCACATTTTGATCTTTTAACTAAAATATACTGTAAGTACTTCTTTGGCTCTCAGACCCCTGGAAGAGCAATCCCACTGAGGCTGCATTGAATTAGCTTGAATCACTAGCTTGTCATTGCTTGCTGGGATAAGGGCTACCCAGACACAAACCTCTCAGGGTCTGATTCTTAACTTAGTCTCTTTTTACTGCAGGAGAATCAGGGAGATCGTTATAGTTGGCCTTAGTGTTAGATAGTATAATCTCACTTTAATTGAACCTTCTTGTAACAATCCTTTATGTTTGTATGATGCTCTGTGGTTTCAAAAGCACCTTCAAGGTGCTTAATTTGATGCTCACCATCTTTTTATGAGGTAGCCATTCATACTACTTCTGTTTCCTAGGATAACCAGGACATGGGGAGTCCTGTGTTAATAATAGAAATAGCATGGGTCTTTGGAGACATATCTACCCAGTTTCAACTCAGCTTAACCACTATGTAGTTGTATGACGTAAATTCTTTGATCCTCAGATTCCTTGTCTATGAAGAAAATAGTACGGACGATTCTTACTATTTGTAGATTCCACATTTGTAAATTTGACTACTCACTGAAACTTATTTGTAACCCCACGTCTATACTCATAGTGCTTTTGTGGTCATCAACAGACATGCACAAAGTGACAAAACATTTGAGTCACCTGACCTGCGTGTTCTCAGCTGAGTTCTCTGCCTTTTTGTTTCAGCCCTCTTACTATGAACAAGCATCCTTTTCATGGTCACATGTTTAGTATTTTCTGTGATTATTTTATTGGTAGTTTCACTGTTTAATATGGCCCCTACACATAGTACCAAAGTTGTCTGGTGTGCTTTCTGGAGAAAATACATGAGTTGGATAAGCTTTATTCAGGCATGAGTTATCGTGTTGCTGGCCATGGATTCAATGTTAATGAATCAACAAAAATATTAAGATGCCTTTAAACAGAAACACATAAAACATAAAATACATAAAACACATAAAAATAAATCAATATTTTTCCTCATCTGATCATTTTTTTGGATTCTTAAAATGTCATTCGTGAGTTAAAGCCTATGTAAACATTTATAAGTCCTTTCCATCTTTACTGATTATTTTTTCATAGATGGTTAATTCTTCAAATTCTATGTTGGATGAGTCTGGCCTCAATTATTAAATTCCCTTTTGTGATTAACCTGGTGCCTGTGGGCTCCCAGCCCATTCCCCTGTTACATATTTCTCAGTTGATGAAAACGCTGTGATCAGAGCCTTGCAGGAACATGACCCTGTGTTGAACAATGTTCGATATTTGTGAAACTTTATAGAACACAGCTACAGCAGATGATAATCAACTATGCCTATCTTGTAGGATAGCTGTGTATATTAAGTGAGGATGTATGTCAAATACCTAGGATGCTGATGTTCTGTGATGGGAACTGTATTCTACAGATGAGGAAACAGAAGCTCAGAGAAATTAACTACCTTATTTAAATTTATTAGACCAGAAAATGGCCCAGGTTAGTTAGTAGCATATAAACTTTGACTTGTCTGAATACAAACCCAGCAACTCTCAAAGCATGCAGGCTACATCTAGGAGGAATTCCACATAGGGAAATTAAATGCTTAATTTTTTTCTGCATTTGCTCTTTATTTCTGTGTTTCATCTACATGGCTGAATTCTGGAAAATCTATTTAACCACCCATTATCATGATTTTTGTGTCAGGCCCAGTGCTAACCTCACGCCATCTAGTATCTTTTTTTCATCATGCAACGATCTGGTAAGGTAGAAATTGCTATTTATGTTGCCATTTTAGAGACTCAGAGAAGTTGAATAAATAGCTCAAAGTCACGCAAATTGGGAGAAGAAAAAAGATGGCAACCAAGGTCGTTTAGCTCTAGAGCCTATTTTCTCAACCCCAAACTTTTGAGAATTTCATAGACCAGTAAAATAACCCACGCCCCAAAATTGTGCTGAAGGACAGAAAGTTGTCAACTTTTATTTTTCTAGGTAAGGACATTAAGGAAAAAAATCAGCCACTGACTAGCATTATTATGTTATAAAGAAAATTAACTTCAATATTATGAATGTATGAAGAACTATACCTCAGATTTTTAAAAATCCCATCAAGGCTGGGCATGCTCATGCCTGTAATCTCAGCACTTTCCAAGAGATCCCTTAAAGCCAGGAGTTTGAGACCAGCCTGGGTCAATATAGTGAGAAGCTGTCTCTGCATAGATTTTAAAAATCCAATCCATTTGCCTTTATAAATACCTCACAACATTGTCTTTCTTTTTTACATTTCTCTAAAAACAGGACTGTCTTTAGCATAGACATCATCATCTTTGGCAACCCCAGCTCTGTACTTCATTATAAGTTACTTCCACTGATCTGGGCCTGAGCTTTGTCACAGAGCAGTGGTTTCCATCTAATGGTATTTAAGATCACTTTTCAAAATTCTGAGGATCATTTTAGAGTTTCCAGGTCTGGGCTAAGACTTGGTCCATTTCTCCTTCTACCACAGAGTCAAAGAGAAGATTACTCTCATGTGCAATAGCTGTTAGGTCAACTGCCCCTTGCCTGTCAGGCTTGCCTTGGACAGGTCCAGGCACCTAGCAAATCTACCTCCAGAAAAAGAATGAATGCTTAGCGATGACAAGTGAGTTGCTTTAACTATTGGGAAAAAGAGCACACACACAAATCTCCTGTGGATCTATATTTCTTAAGGGAATGTGTCAGAGAAAGGAGCAATCCATGAAAGACAAAGGCACAATTCTGGCTTTTTCTCCCCCTGAAGTAGTGTCCTTCAGAAATGGCCCACAAGAGAAGTTAGCTTGAGGACTCTCCCACTTTTCTTTGCATCCATGAATCAGGAGTCTTTTATTTCTAGGACTCTACCCACTTGCTTAAATATTAGTAAAATAATAAGGGAGTGCCAATATCAAGCATAGCTTATTCAATGGTTTATATGATGCATCCTGATGATGTACCAAGTTCTTAGCAAGGTTAATCCCCATAACAGCCTTGTGAGACTGATATCATCATCATCCTCACTGAGAGATGAAAAAAACAGATACTAAAGTCTTAATAACTTGACCTTTTTATCATTAATAAGTAGGAGAGTTGGAAATGGAGTTTAGACTGAAAGCTCTTGCTTCTAAACAATGCACTGTGCTGCTCAGCCTACACGCTACTCCTTCTTGCCATATTCTTTCCATGTTTGCAACTAAATGTCTAACTTTTAAATTTTTTCCTTTTGGTAACTATGTAGGGAACTATCAGCCTGCATCAATTTGTTGAATGCATATGAACCTTACTGGGTGTCAGAATTCAGAGCTCTGGATACATGAACTTGCAGCATGTAGCTTGATTTTTGGGAAATCCTATTTTTGAGGGAGACAAGCACACAAATGGCTATGATATAAAGCAATATATTACAGAGCTATTGGAGAAGTTGCGTGGGTAAAATGCCGTTTTAGTTAAAACTTGAAGGATGAGAGTTTGGGGTGAGAGGGCCCTCCAGGTGGAGGTGAGAACAAGAACAATGCACAGGATCAGAAACTGGAACAAGCACTCCATTGGGGAGTTAGATTTAGGATGTATGTGAATGATTGTGATGAGAGATGAGGCTGGAGGCTTATCCAGGTGTCATATTTTAGAGGCACTTGGATGCCATCTTAACAATATTGGATTTTATGGATAGTCAATAGGGGGACCCCAAAGACAGAGAAGGAATATGATCAGGGCTGAATTCAAAATAACTATACTGTAAGTTTATGGTTAAAGACTATATATATTACACATATAATATTTATAGCTCATCTACATTTAATAGGAGAAAAGAGAAAGAAAAAAAATCTATAAAGTTAAGTGATGAAAGTTTAGACACCAGTCAGATCTTTGGTTTCTAGTTCTCTCAACCAAACCACTTA
>NW_016107478.1:3288621-3313268 GCF_001604975.1 Cebus imitator | reverse complement strand
ATGTTGACCAGGATGGTGAGCTCCTGGTGCTCAGTTGGATGGTTCTTAAACATGGCTAGTTAGTTGAATTACTATGAAACCTGTTAAAATCCAGATTCCTAGGTTCTGCCATCTTGAGGTACTGATTCAGAAGATAATCTCTAATGGCTGAGAATTGATGTTTTTAAACTGGCCAGCTGATTCTATTGATCACTGAAAACACTTCCAGTAACATAAGATATTGTATTTAGAGAGTTTTTTCTGAAGCCTCCCCAAAGAATGTTTATATTGCTAGAGATGTGTAAAGGGTTCTCCAGAGAAGCAGAATCTATAGGGAGTGTGTGTGTGTGTGTGTGTGTGTGTGTGTGTGTGTGTGTGAAAGAGAGAAAAAGGGAATGAGGGAAGGAAGGAGAAAGGGAGGGGAAGAGAGAGAAGGATAGATAGATATATGGAGAGGTAGATAGACGTTAGACAGATTTGTGTAAGGAATTGACTTACGCAATTATGGAGGTTGACAGGTTCCAAGATCTGCAGCCAGCAAGCTGGGTACCCAAGATATCTACTGGTCTAGTTCCAGTTCGAATCCAAAGACAGAAATAAAACATGATGCCTCAGGTGAAGGCAGTCAGGCAGAAAGAAATTCCTTCTTACTCAGCTTTTTTGTTCTGTTCAGGTCTTCAACTGATTGGATGAGGCCCACACACATTAGAAAAGGCAATTTACATAACTCTGTCTACTAATTCAAATGCTAATATCATCCAGAAACACCCTCACAAACACACCCAGAATAATGTTTGACCAAATGTTTGGGCACCCTGTGGCCAAGTTGACCCATATAATTAACCATCACAAGGCACCAGGACTTCATTGTAATAGCATAATCCTTATGATAACATGGTGATAAGAATCATCATTATTTATATCACTGTAGCCCATGATACAGTGGGTGTATAGAATGTTTGCAACGATTGAGCAAAGCATGTTAGCATATTTGTTTGTATTTAACGATTTTTCTCATCTGTTATCTGATTTTATGCATACAATAATTCTGCTAAGCATTTGAAATAGATTTCATTATTATCTTTTCATTTTTAAGATGGGTTGTCCAAGCTGCAAAGAGGTAAGCTAACTGTCCAAAGACAGCATAAATGACTCAGGCCAACTCAAACCCAGAGCTTCTTTTGTGATCTTTCCACCATATGGCAGTAGTTCATTGCATATTAATTACTGGCAAAGATACACAGGCCTTTATGTTGCCCTCTCCTGACCATCAGCAATTTTCTGATCTTATGACTATATCTGTTTCTATATCTAAATGTAGGAGAGGGACAAATTAACAAGTGAAAATCAAGAGCTATATTTGTACTTAATACTGCTAACAGGCAACGTAATTACAAGAGAGCTGAGAGCATTGCTTGGCAAACAAATTAATAAAAAACTCTCATGCCACTCTCAAGGATAAATTACACAGCAGAAAGCAAGAAGAGGCTGGGTTTGACAGTTGTGAGGTAACAACCTTAAAATATATCTACATTACATGATGGGGCTTTAGAGGTCCAGCTTTTGGACTTAGAGGCTATGCCAATGAATTGCCTTAATGTTCATATTTTTGCAGGATCCATCTAGATTCCTTTTAAGGCCACGTTTACCACCATTGGGAAAACTGCTTAGTTGGATGTTGGCTCCTAGGCAATTTATGTGTTTGATATATGTTTAAACAAAATTGTCCAATAAGTCAGGAGTCATTAGATTAATATATAGTTGTTTATCTCACAACATTTTAAAACAAACTTTTCTGGAGAGACTTACATAAATTATTTTTATATTTCTATTATGCTTCCTAGTTCATTCATTTGACAGTTATTTACTGGGTAGTAATCTTTGCTGAGAGCTAAACTCACAGAGACAAACCATAGTTCTTGCCTTCTAGTACCTCACCATGTTACACAGAGGTTCACAACTTTGTCTGCACATTAGATTACTGAAGAGAATTTAAAAATACCAATATCCAAACCCCATTTCAGATAACCTGATTCTTCTGATCTGGAATGGAGCCAGCCAAACATTAGTAGTTTTTTAAAAGCTTCCCAGGTGATTTTAACACAGGGTCCCTGATCTGGTTGAGGAGACAATTATACAATCAGATATAATGCATTATTTTAAGTACAAGAAGAGGGATGCGTATTTCTGGCTGTAGGCTGTGGTAATCAAGATTTCCAGAGAGGCTCTGGAAAGGCCTTACTAAAGTGGTTATTTTACATTCAGAGGTATCGGAGAGGTTTTTTTTTTTTAATTTTTCATAAGATTTGATTATTGTATTATTTGAGCAGCATCTTAGAACATGGTGGATGAGCAGAGAAGGGCAAAGAATGCCATGCAAAAAGTACAACATATGTACGGGCATTTGGGGAAAGGATTTCAGTGTCTTCAGAGAATTTTGAAGTTGTCTAGTTGGACCGAAATGCTGAATGTGTGAATTATTATCAGTCCTTTACACCATGTTTATTGAGGCTCTATGCCACATGAGGCATGGTGTTCAGCACTCTTAGGGATTAAAAAATTAGACAAAAGGGAGCCTACTTTCAACAAACTCATAGGCTATTCAGAAAAATAATGAATGATGATGGTATTGGTGGTGGTGATGGTAATGAGGATAATACTGTAACTGGAACTTAAAATTAAAACTTACTAGATAAAAAGATGTAATAGAAATGAAATTCCAAAGTGCAGTGCCAAATTCTATTATGTAGTTTAAAGGAAATACTCAGAAATTGGAAAACATATAAAGGATAGGGATTTTGCTTTTAATGTAATTGATTTTATTTTAAGGAGACAGTAGGAAATTAAGAAGTAAATGTATTTTAAACATACCATGAGTCATGCCTTTCAGTTCACTGGTATCAATAGTAATAATAACAACAGGCAAACTCCAGGAAATTTAGAGGTCATTTAGTCCCATCCTCTATTGAAGCACACAGTGGGAAAGGGACTTGCCTGAAGTCCCTGTACTCAAACTCAGGTCCGGCCTGCCAAAGCAAGATGCTACTTTCTTACTTGAATTTCCACAGGGACCAATGAACAGATTTGAACTTGGTTTCCTGAGGGCCTCACCTGAATCTCTGTAGCATCCCAACAGCATTGCCTTTGCATTTCTGTCTTGCATACTGAGAGTTGAGGAGGAGCTTCTGATATCTGTCAGTTGTCATTTCACCAGCCCATGAAGCTTGGAGGTCAGCTTAGTGCAACGGTATGGCACTCAATGTCTTGGAAAGTCCCAGTGTAATGTTTTGGGGAAAAGTTAAAAGCAGGCAATTCTCAAGGTATCTGGTGCTTTAAGGTTAGAGGCTTGGCTTCTGAGGAAGGGTTTTATTAAGGGGTCTGCCCATGGCCTCTCTCTAGGTTCCTCAGAGAGGGCAGCTAATAGGCTAAATTCTCTATCAAGATGAGGCCTTCTGCCAATCCCTTAGAAGCCATCCTTCCCAGAGGGCCAGGATTAGCTTTATAAGGGGAAGAAGATAGTTTAAACCACCTGCTTTATCTCTGGTTCCCAGCCCCCTGCTGCTTCTGAACACAATGGCAGCCTCTCATCACATTTGCACCACCTCAACTAAATTGGATTCTTCCTATTACTTGCGATTGATCCAGATCATTCTCTGTTGCCCTTTCAGAACCGCTGCTTCACACTTTCATTTTACCTAATTTTCTAGTCTTTCCCCTGTACCACTTCTGCATTTGCCTCCAGACTTCCGTTCTCTTGGGCCTGTTCTACTCTGACAATACCAGCCGCCTTCTTGTCACCATCACCTGCTTTGGTTTTTGGGGGCCATGTTCCATGCCTCATTTTTCCAGCTGTAGGTACTCATATGCTCATGGTCCTCTTATTTTTCCACTTAAGCAATTGGTCCACCATCTATTCTTATTAGTAGGAATTCCCTTATTTTCTTTTGGAAACATCCCTTTCTGGAGTTTTATTTGGAATATCTGAAGCTCTATACAGCCTTTAACATTTGCTAGCCATGTGAATTTGGGCAATTTTTTTTGCGTTTTTGAGACAAAGTCTCGCTCTGTCACCAGGCTGGAGTACAATAGTGTGATCTCGGCTCACTGCATCCTCCACCCCTGAGTTCAAGTGATTCTCCTGCCTCAGCTTCCCGGGTAGCTGGGACCACAGGCACATGCCACCATGCCCAACTAATTTTTTGATTTTTAGTAGAGACAGGGTTTCACCATGTTGGCTAGGATGGTCTTCATCTCTTGACCTAGTGATCCACCCACCTCAGCCTCCCAAATCACTGGGATTACAGGCGTGAGCCACCATGCCCAGCCTGAGCAAATTAATCTCTAAACTTCATCTTCCTCATCCATAAAATAGTGTTAATAAAGTAACTACCTTATACAGTTATTAATAACTAAATGTGTCAATCTATAATAAGCATTTAGAATAGTGACTGACACCTAGTAAATGGTGATTTAGGTCACACACACATGCTTAGCTCTTGTGCCCAGTACATGACACCCACTCTAGGAAGACAAGACCTGGAGGGACTTCCAGTGTCCACCCATGCTGGGTTCAAACCAATCTTTCTTATAAGCCCCTGAGCTATGGATTTGCACTCAGGTCTGGTCACTAGTTCAAATTTCCTTTTTCCTGTGGTGACTTTACTTCTGCAACACTTGCTTTCATTAGTTGACGTAATTTGAGAACTAGCAGGGTCCAGTTTTCTTTTCTTTTCTTTTCTTTTTGGGTGGGGAGCATGGAGTCTCACTGTAATGCCCAGGCTGGAGTGCAGGAGTGCAGTGGTGCCATCTCAGCACACTGCAACCTCCACCTCCCAAGTTCAAGTGATTCTCCTGCCTCAGCCTCCTAAGTAGCTGGGATTACAGGTGTGTGCCACCACCCCTGGCTAAGTTTTGTATTTTTTAGTAGAGATGGGGTTTCACTATGTTAGCTAGGCTAGTCTCAAACTCCTGACCTCAAGTAATCCACCCACCTCGGCCTCCCAAAGTGCTGGATTTACAGGCATGAGCCACTGTACCTGGCTGGTCGTTTCTTCCTAAGAGGCTGCTTGATCCTAGGCAGTTTTACCCAACTTCTCATTGGGAGTCAGCTCTGCATATCTGACCACCTTGGTCAGAGCCTGCTATACCTCTTTCTCTAAGAAACCATTCACAGAAATCCTGACCTAAGTTGAAGTTGTCCATTTGTTGGAGACATAGCTGGAATTTACCTTGATTAAATATGAATAATAATGGGCCCATTCCATGAACCATTCCATTACACAGTTTCTTATGTATCTCTGTCCTCAGCTTATTGTTTAGTGAAGAAGCTCAAAAACAGATACTAAGCTCCTTCCAGGAATTCCAGAGATAATGGCTGTTAAAAAGAAAGAAGAAAGGTTATTTTAGGGTATTGGTGACCATAGCTTTATGTATTTAAGCACTTTGGGTATTTAAGCACTTCCTTGAACATATGAAGTAAAAAGAAGAGAGCTCATTATTAAGCAAAGTAACCCAGTTTAATGTTGCCTGGGATTACAGGTGGACATTCCTATGCTATTGAATTAAATTTCACATTCCTCATTCTAATTCCTGGGTAGAATTCTACAAAAGCCTTAATGTAGAATAATAATTCTGTGGTTCAAGTGGGTCATCAAAAGACTGAAACACTGGTAGTAGCTGAGGGAAATAGGTTGTAGACTCCTAAATTTCAGAGAGATGCTATTCTTCTTGAAAGAAAAAGAGTTACGAGAAACATTAAGAAGAAATAAAAAGAACATATTTTACTGCTCCTCCGGGAGGATTAGTGATTTTGCTTCTAATTACTCTACTCACAGTGACTTTAGTTAATAGAATTACTTGATTCAGAATAGAAGGAATTACAAAGGTTACTCAGTCCAACCACGTAGGCTCCTTCCCAGCATGATGACCCTCTTACAGCATCCCTACATAATTATTACTTGCTTAGCTCTACTGAGAGGGAGCTCTCTGCGCAGACTATTTCAAAAGGGATACAGTAAGAAAAATGTTGGTCTGAGTATCAACAGACCTGGATTCAAATTGACCTCACTAGTTTCATGATACTGAACAAGCCACATCCTGTTGGGTCCCAGATTTCTCACCTATAAAATGAGGACAGTAATGCCTATTTCATGGTGCAGTTAGAAATGTGAAGTAGGATAACATAAGAAATATCTTTAGAATAGTATCTAGCTTATTATAAGTACTCAATAAATAGTAACTAATAGTGGGTAGGCAATAATTGTTAGTTTTTTCTTTCTTTGCTAAGTATTTCTTGCCTTCTGAGGTTGAAAAATGGATCACATTATTGATGAGGTAAAAGTTATTAATAAGGCTATAAACATGAACCACAATTTTATTCCCTTTACATTTTCTAAATTTAATACCTAATATGATAGCTTGCAAGTCATAGCATTTGTTCCAGCAGTGAATTGGGCCTCTATAGCTGGCCAAAGGAACTTTTCCATAATTTAAAAATAAATAAAATATGAATTGCTCTGGTAGTCTGAATCACCCTTTCATTTATTGGCCATCAGAAGGAACTGAACCATTTTAGCATTTCAGAATTTTAGAGCTGGGAGTCATCTTAGACATCCTCATATCTGGGCCATTTGTTTTATAGGTGAGGAAACTGAGGCCCAGAGAGATTAAGTGATTATTTCAAGGTCATGCAGCTAGTCAGTGGTAGAGCTGAGATTTAAATATAGGTCTCCTAACTCTAAGACCCATGGTATATCCTTTGTATCACATTGCCTCTCCTGAGAATAACATTTTCAAATGGAGCATTAATATTCTTAATGCTCCGGCCAAATTTCCAGGGCAGTAGTCATACAACTGGAATTTTTTCTCCTTTTCTATGCATCATCTCTTATCTCGAATCTTACCCATAGGAGTTTTATAACACGGTACTGCTTTGAGTTTTTCAGGGAAGACTTGGAAGGGCCTAGAGGAAAGAGAAATGTCAGTGTGGGTTAGGAAACATGAAGTGATTATGAAAACCATTAACACCTTTTGATTCCAGAAAAGTGGTTAGTAAGAATTTATGTAAACATTTGTTAAATAAATCCCTGATTCTGGAAATTTTAGTTTAGCTTGTTCCCAACCCTTTTCTTGCCAGATGCATCTCTAAGGTTCCAGCCTCTGGACCAATGCCCATTCTGAGTCTCTGGCTCCAGAGGCCAGTGGTTTTATACTAAATCCATTGGTTGAAATGGACATTGTTGAAGGGTAAGAAAAGTGGCCAAAGCCATTGTACAGCATGGGGAGGGAGCTGAGGGCTTGGGAGGGCTTAGGGAGTGAGGGTTTTGTTATTAGGCAACACGCCCAGGTTTGAAAACTCAGAGCTCTCTAAGACCTGAGGACGTTAGGACACAGGTTCTGGCAGCTGGGGAATAACCCCAGCTACTGAAGGAAAGACAAAAGGAGAGAAGGTAGGAGGGAGGGAAGAAGGAGATAGTAGGGAAGGAAAGAGAGAATTAAGGGCAGGGTACAGACAAAGAGAGAGACAGAGGGAGGAAGAGATGGAAGCAGAGAGAGTGAGCGAATATGAGCGTTATCTTGGTGTATGAAAGCGCTTAGAATGCAGTAAAAAACACAAGCATTGTGATCAGGAAGTCTTACCTGTGAATTCTACCTATTTATTTTATAGCTGTCATTTTGTGAACCATGGTTTTATTGTCTGAAAATGGCTTAATAATGTGTTATTATTAAGATCAAAGATTAAAGAGAGATTAAGTAAGTTACATTAAAGTGCTAAGCACAGTGTTAGGCTGCAGCCTCAAGGAAGGCTGGGACTCCTGAGCTGCTAAGAGCTCAACAAACGTTTCTCTTCCAGCCCCACCTAGAGGGGCTACCCTGAGCCCATGCGCCTCCAGCTGGGAGCTTGTCATTACAGCAACCACAGCAGGGAAGAGGGCTGTCACTCACTGAGCACCGCTCAGGTCCTCACAATTCCCTCACTGTTCCAAAAACCTCATTGTATTCTACCCCCAGGGTAGCCATAGGAAGTAGGCAGCTATCATATTTCCAGTTTGAAGGTGAGGCAGCAGGGACAAGGGGAGTTTGTGTGACTTGGACAAGGTGGCAGCAGAATTGGACCCAGATCTGCCCAGCTGTAGGGTTGTGTTCTTTCAACCATCCTCTCACTTCCAAATTAGCAGTATGAGAGGAAGATGTCAGGGCAGAGGCAGCTGGAGCATTTCAGCTCTACTTGGATTATATTTACCTGATCATGCGTGATTTTGGAAAGAGTATCTTGCTGAGGACCCCCACTGCCTACCTCCTAGCACTTGGATTTTTGTCATTCTCTGTGAGAAAGCCCTGTCTGAGCACAGGTGGCGGTCCTAATTGGCAGAGAACAGAGACTGACTGATTTTGAGCATGAGATGTTTTAATAACCTGTGCCTAATTGCACAGCCCTTGTGCTGATGAGAAGTTTGTCATGGGCTTTTTGCCAAAGTGAGATCCAGGTATCATCCTGCGAACTGATTGATCTAGTATTCCCAAAGTGACAATGTGGTTCAGAAAGCCAACCTCATGCAAGGAGGAGCCATCAGTGGATGAGAGGTAGTGTGGAGAGCCTGGGCTTTGATGTGAGGACAGATATGCCTCCCATTACGGTGCTGCCCCCACTCTGCTGCCATGACCATGGGCAAGAGATTCAACTGTTCTTCACCTCAATTTCTTTATCTATGAATAACAGAGAATAATATGTACACTCAGGTTTGTCCTGTAGATCAGAGCCCTCACTGTAAAGTGCCTGGTGTGGAGGCTGGCATTTTGGAGGTTTCAATGATGGCAGGTACTAGTTGTTATCTATTGTACATCAAGGATCCTATCTTAAGCTTGGAGAGGGTGGTAACTGCATCTGCATTGTTCATTGTCATAAACTATTTTGGCCTTGTACCTGGTATATAGTACATAGCTTTGCATAGATGGAGGATGGAGAAATATTTCATAGCTGGATTGACAGAATATAGTGGCTGGCTGACTAATGACAATAGAGACAATAATGGTCATTCAGCGTTTTTTAGTTTGAGCAACTCAAGGTGATGGTGGCATTTGCTAAGTAGGAAGTTCAAGGGGAGAGGCAGACCTAGGGATGGGTGTGGGGAAGATGAGATCAGTTTTAAATATGTTCAGTTTGAGGTATCTACAGGACATCAAGGAGGATTTGACAAGCAGACACAAAATTTGTGTATCTGGGGTTCAGCAGGGAGAAGAGGTGTTCATGCAGACTCAGTTTTGGGACTCTTCCTCTTATCACTTAAAATGCCTTGGGCTGCAGGTAACAAGACACACTGACTTAGGATTACTTCAACGGGGAATCAGCAAACAGTCTGCAGGTGACATCCATCCCACTGTCTGTTTTTGTGAATTACGTTTTATTGGAATATGGCCATGCCCATTCATTGTGTAATGTCTACAGCTGTTTTTATGTCCAAGGGCAGAATGGTTGGTTCAGAGACTGTGTGAGTAGTAAAGGCTAAAATATTTACTTCTCGGCCCTTTGCACAAAAAAATATATATACTGACCCCCAATTTACACAATAAATAACTACATTATCTCTTTAAATAAGATCAGGGGCCAGGCTGGTTATTTGGTTTAGGAATGTGATGGAGATCCAGCTTTTTCCATCTCACTGGACTCTACCATCTTCAGCATGTCAACTTCCCCCTAGGCTTTCGTGCCCTTTCATGACTGCAAAATGACAGAAGTTCTTTGCAGTTCATCTGGAAAGACATACCCTGATACATAGAAAGGGCTATGTCTATTTCTTCTGTCCTCCTTGCAGAACCTCCCAGCTTCCCTTTGTATCTTTTGCTTCACGATTAAATGTCAGGCCCATATATGCTCTTGCAAGGGAAATGGGATTAACAAATTGGCTTAGACCTGTGATTATCAATCCTGACTACACGTTAGAATGATCTCTGAAACTTTTAAAAAATAAAATCTTCAATAGGTGTGGATATTGAATTTTACATAAGCATCCAAGGTGATTTTAATGTGCAGTCAAGAAGGAGCAACCACTGACATAGAGAAGTCATTTGGGGAGGCAGAGATGAAACACAAACATCATGACCAACACACTCTCCGTGGAGAAAACAATAGAAGCCATGAGGGTTGGGTCCCTGCTCAGGAAAATCTTGTCATGGGTAGTCTTGGAGGCTGGGCTGGACTAGACAAGATGCTTGTCTCATTAAGGCCAATGGTAGCATCATCAGAAGTATAGCTTGTGGCCAAGGAGAAAAGCCAGATGTCAGAGTCAAGAAACAGACTTAAGTATCATGTTTGAAGGAAGGGGGACAACATGGAAAGAGGAGATGTGAAAATGAGTCAAGAGAGAGAAGAGGTGAAGGAAGAGGAGTTAAAGGGTTGGAGGTGAGAGTTTCAGGAGATATAAATCATGAGAGATGCCCGAGGCCAGGTGGGATGCAGAGTTGGCTCTGAAGAGGAAAGCTGGTTGTTCTGCAGGGCCAAAGGCATAATGCTGGACCAAAATGTCAAAGACACCACCTCCGTCTCAGGCCCATGGGCTCCATTTGGCATAGGTCAGAACAGCATAGCTAAGGCCAAGTCTACAAGTGGGGCAGCTGCCTGTCTGCTATTTCTTGGTTGACTCTGGCTCTCTTGCTTGATTCACCAAAGAAGCCTGCAGTTTTGCTGATTAAAAGGTATCAAATTCACATAGGTTTTCGAGGGTTGAGCTTAGCACAAGCCTTTGGAAACTGCTATGAGGAAACTCAAGTTGCTCTCCAGTGACTACTGTTTCCCTGTTCTTTTTACCCTCTTTCTTCTTCTGCTGCTTTTTTTCTCCTATCTTGGGGACCAGGCCCTTTCCTGTCAGTCTCTCTGTTACATCTCTCCCTCATTAAGTCAGGCAAGTCTATTACCTCATTCCATTGCCATCTATTCAACCATTCGTTAAACAGACATTTATAAAACATTCACCATGTGCCTGGCACCATCGTGCTCTCCCCTGGAGCCACTGAGATGGAAGACCTGTAAGTCCACTGTCAGGGGACTCACTTGGAATAGGCAGAGGTGGATATGTAAACAAGCAATCATAATTTATGGGGGCAAAATATGACTGCAATATGATCTTTCAAGTTATAAAGCTTGACAGCATGGTGGAAGACCCAGGGCCCAGGGGCCACATCTGCACCTGCCATCTTTGTTTGTCCCAAAACAAACCACCCAACCACATGAATCTAGTCCACTGATCCGCCAGTCAAGTGCAGCAGTGATTGCCCAGAATCACTCACAGAGATCCTGGAGGATGAATATCCACAGCATGTGAGAGAGTGTTTTTACTAAATTATGTAATCTCATACAAAGACAGGCGCATTTTAAGTATTTTATTATTCTTTCCCTCCCTAGGTAGAAACAGCTTTATTACCCTCAAGAATCCAATTATGAAACTCAAATTCTCCTTTTATTTAATGACACAATAGAAATAATGTGAGCATTGAGACAGACAGAACTGTGTTCAAAACCTGGTTCTCCCAATTCATTGCTTCATGTTCTTCAGCAAGTTACTAATTTTTCCGAGCTTTAGTTTCCACTTTGAAATAGGAGTTGTACCGTAACAGCTAATTGAATGGGTGTTACGGAATAAGTGAGATAGAACACATTTAGCATTTATTAAGTATGGCCCTGGAACACTGTGACCCTGATGGAAATAATAGCTACCGCCATTATTATTATTACTAATTGTATCATTACCAGTGCTGTGCTGGTGAATTCTTACACTATGGACATCTTAAAAAAAATACAGAAAAAAAGAAAAGGAAAAGTCTCATGATCTGCCTATTTGCCTGTTTCTGTGGTATAAGCACTCCCACCACGACTGATTTCGAGCTACTGGCATCACAGAATGAAGACTTGGGAAGGATGTGCATAACTGACTCTCGAGCTGGTGTGAGTCTGCTCCAGCAAACTGCTGGTTATTATTCATATTATTCAAGTAAAAAATGGATGCATTGGGACCAAGGTAGGAGCAGCTCTGACGGGGAAACAACCCTCCAGATGTTTCAGGAAGGAGTCTTAGCTCAACTGTGCCTGACTTTTACTGTCCAATAGACTCTTTGCTAGGGATGACCACTCATGTCCTAATGAAAGAATTGATGCGAGTGTACAAGGTGGTTGTTATTCAAGGAAGAAGCCCAGTGAAAATTCTGTTCTTTTTGTGGAGCACGTGGCTCAGGCTCACCCTGCTATGGTCTCTGAAGAGCCTAATGTCCTGTCCAGCATCATATAATGGTCAGAGAGGCCTTCCTTGCTGTCTCTGTACCTGAGACCCCAACTGCTGTTCTAGAGTGAAATGAATAATAGGAAACAATACGTTAGACCACTTGGGAGTTCTCACGCCCACTTTATTATTTGCTTCTCATGGCAGGATACTATTATCTTCATTTTAGAATGAAAGAAATAGAATCTCTATTAGTCAGGTTAATTTAACAAAAGCTACTGTAACAATCCTAAAATCTCAATGGCTTAACACCGCAGAGGTTTCTCATATCACAGACTAATGAGACCATGAGAGTCAGGGGTGTTTCTACTGTCGAACGCAGTTATAGGACCCTTACCTCTAAGAAAAATTGGGGAATTTAGTCATTTTGTATAATAAAAGGAAAAGTGAGCATTGGGTCAGTCAACACCCCAGAGGCTCAAGTTATACAGGCTAAATGGCCAATGATACGTGGGATATACACCTCTTCCAGATCTGATCAAAACTCTCTTCCACAGTCTGCCACACTCTCTCTCTTCCTTCTCACTGGTGGATGTCTTAGTCAATTCTGGCTTCTATAACATAATACTACAGAGCAGTTGGTTTTTAACAACAAATATTCATTTTTCACGGTTCTGGAGGCTGGGAAGTCTACATGAGGGCACTGGAAGATACGTTGTCTGTTGAGGGCCACTTCCTCATTTACAGTTGGTTATTTTCTTGTATTCTCTCTCTCACAAGGCAGAAATAAAGACCAAGGCCAAGCTTTTGTGTATCTTCTTACAAGGGCACTAATCTCATTCATGAGAGCTCTACTCTTATGGCCTAATCACCTCCCAAATACCATCACTCCCAATCACTTCCTAATACCATCACTGGGCATTAGAATTTAAAGATATAAACATTTAAAGAAATGTTTGTGTGTTTGGGGAAAGATAAACATTCAATTTATACAGTAGGCCAGATGGAGAAATATGGAAAAGGGCTCTGAAGAGGCTGCAGGGGTGGTAGAGATATATAATGAAAGCAGCCTGAGGTCCTGAGTTACCCTATAGACTAGAGCCTGCTGACTCACTTCAGATTGGTAAGCTGTTGATATTTAGGGGTTGTTTGTTTCAGCAGCTATGATTAATTACTCTGGTCACTTCTGAGTGTCCAGAACTCAGATGTTGTGCTTCCTCATTTCCTGTATTTGCCCTGTCAGAACCACACTGCATTTGAATTGCCTCTGATTGGTCAGTCCTCATGCCAGACTGTAATCTCCCTGAGAGCACAAACAGTTTGTGACTCATCTCTGCATCCCCTGGTCTCTATACAAGATTCAGGGAACTTTGTTAAATATATAACTAAGCAATCATCTATTGTTTAAAATATATACGTATGATCAATAAAAAGATGTCTGGGTACAGTGGCTCACGCCTATAATTCCAGCACTTTAGGAGGCCGAGGCAGGTGGATCACCTGAGGTCAGGAGTTTGAGACCAGCCTGGCCAACATGGTGAAATACTGACTCTACTGAAAATACAAAGAAATTAGCCAGGAGTGGTGGCAGGTGCCTGTAATCCCACATACTCGGGAGGTTGAGGCAGGAGAATCGGTTGAGCCCAGGAGGTGGAGGTTGCAGTGAGCTGAGATTGCGCCACTGTACTCCAGCCTGGGTGACAGAGTGAGACTCCATCTCAAAAAAATAAAAAAAAAAATAATTTTTAGAAGGAAGTGAATGAAAATGAAGTGAAAGAAGAAATAAAGTTTTTTTAAAATTGATTACCTTATATTTATTTTCTAAAGGGAAAAGAGAAAAGTTCAGGAAAGAAAATGTATCATTAAATATTCAGGCTTATAAAGTAGAAAGATCTGAGTCTTGACTGTGTCAGCGACCTAGTTATGTGACCTTAGACAAATTACTCAACCACTCTGTGCCTCAGCTTCCTCATAAAATAAGGATAATAATGGCCACCTCAAAGACTGACTTAAAGATTAAATGAGATGAACATAGGCCTTGATTTAAAATGAAAACTTTGGATTAGTTTATTACTTGAACTTCTTCCACATCTGACAGCTGCATTTACAAAAGTACAGAAATACAGAAGGTTTCACAGGCCAGTAGAAGAATACTTACTATCACCTGGGGGATTAGTATAACCCCATAGAGGCTATTTTCCTTATTCCTTTTATAATTCCCCTCAGGGGCTAAGAAGGCAGACCCAGGCTGGGTCAGGCCCACAGATGATCAGAACTTGAAGGCCTGGTGATTTTCATGCTAAATATAAGATGTCAGGGAGATTTCCATCAGTCTCATAACTAACATGTGGGTAGGATCTCAGTGAACCACAGTTACCTCTTGGGTAAAAATGGAGTAAAAATAGCAGTTACCACTACCTCATGAGAATTACATGGGAAAGGAATTTAAAAGAAAATGCTTAACACTAGGATAGCAAGAAGTTTGCATTTCCCCATGTCAGCGTCACTCAGTTGGTACTAGTTGCCTGGAAAGCCATGCTGAGATGAATTTTGAGGTTTCTACTTCCCAGGGAGTGTGGAATAGGGGAGAGAGAAGCTGATAGATTAGTAATGTCTGCAATAGGCATGGGAGTACAGGTAAGATCATATGTGCTGTACTTCTGAGCGCTCTGCAGGGCTAGTACACAATGGAACATCAGTAAATGTTAGTTGAATGAAGTGGAATTTGAACATAGTCATTGTGCCTCTCTTAATTTTTAAGCAAATAATTGAAGTGGAATATAAAGAAACTGAAATAGGATATGGAGAAATTAGCATGGAAATCATACTGCAGGCACTTGACAAAACTAATTAAACTGGGAAATGTGCTAGATTTTTTTTGATGCATAAACATTTGTCTTCTCTTGCAACAAGGGGGTAAAACCGACAAGTGTTCAAATTGCGCTTTTATGTGTGTGTTCTTCCAAGCATGTGTGGCGCTTTGAAGAAGGTTCTGTTGTGTTTGCAGCAAGAGGCTATGTAATTGCTCTGAGAATTCTTGGAATTGTATCAGACGTATGTATATGTTTTTCCTGAGTAAAGGCAAAATATAATGCTTCTTTCTGTAATAAAAGAATACAGCTGCTTTTCAATTAAATGTGTGGCCTTAAGCCTCAGTGTCTTTATCTCTAAGGTGGGAATAATTGTATCTGCATTATAGGGGTGTTATGAGGATTAGATGAGGCAATGGATGTAGTGCTGCTTATGAACAAGTCAGGCCAGTTCATACATTCTGGACAACAACTTTTAGCAGAATGCAGCATTAGAGACACATGCCAGACTGCCTATGCTTGAATCCTAAGTCTGCTACAGACTGACTGTGAGAATTGGAGCAATCCACTTCACCTCTATGTTTGTTACCCAACATGGAACATGGGGAAAAGTTATCATCATCATTATCAGATATAAGGGAAGACTGTTTAATTCACTAAACCTTGATTTCTTGGAAATATCATCCACTTTGACACTACTATGGTGTCAAATGACTGGATTCTTCCACTTCCTAGGAATATGATCCTGGACTTGGTCAAATTCTTTAGACATTAAGTGTCCTCATCTGTAGAGTGGGGCAATGTTACCTACCTTTCAAAGTTGTTCTAGGCTTGAAATTAGAGACTCTTTTTGTATATTTTTGGGCCTAGCTCACATTAGTAGGTGTGTATGCACATTTTCTGGAATATGTTTGGATAAATAAGTACATAATGGATATTATTTAAATGTTCCCACTAACTGTCCTGCTGTGATTGGCACATGATGCTTAGCCCAACCAGACCAATAGGTATGGCAGTGAGTCTTTTGGAACAATGAGAATGAGCAAACACCGGAACATGGCTATAATGAAATGAGGTTCTCAGAGTTGATGAGTCAGTGAGAAGAACTGGAACTTGAACTTGAACCTTCTGATCTCAAATGCCCTGCTGGAACTTGGACATATTCAATAAGACGTTTTGTGTTTTAACTGAACTGACGTCTTGGATTGGCATGAAACTAAACATTTCTCTAAGTCTTTCATAGGTGGAAGATGGAACCAATTTTCTTTGACAATTTTTAATGAAAAATGCTTTATGTGGTACCAGAAGTTCTGCAATCTAATCCTACACTATATTCATAACCTTATTTTTATTTAGCTTTATTCATACACTGAACTTCTATGACTGGGCTCCCTAATCTTTATCCATGATTTACAGCTTTTTAAATCTTTGTTCAGGCTGTTCCCTCTCCTGTAAGTGTCCTTTTTAATGTTAATTGCCGTATACCTAACTTACCCTCTAAAACTTAGGTCCCCTGCTTCCTTCCTTCTCTAGGGATCCTTACTTAACTCTTCCTACTTGGTCACATTCTCTCTTTCCTCTAAGTTTTCATAAAGTTTTATTTTCTTGTTTTTTGGCCCATTTTAACCTTTGTCCTTTATTATAGTTATTTATAAAATGATCCAAACATCCTAAGTATTCGGGAGTGGATAAAACTGGGAATTAGGAATGTGGTGGTTCTGGATTTGAATACCAGCTCCAATATTTCCTAACTCTGTGACCTTGGGCAAGTTACTCAAACCCTCTGAGCTTTAGATTTCTTATCTGTTAAGTGGAAGTAATCTCTGCCTCTCAGGGTATACAGGTTCTTATGAGTTCTCTACGCAGTGTCTGACACATAGTAATAGTAGGTATTCCAGGCAGTGATTCCCTTTCTCTCCTTCCCTCTCTTGAAGAATAGAATCTTTGTATGCCACATGCCTATGTCCCATCACAGTGCTTGACACAAAGAAGTTTCTCTATACCTACTATGTAGGTATTACAAAGTAATATAATTAATTATGTATTAACAAGTAGATACCCAGATACATGAAAGAATAAAATATGGCCCCCAAAATATAAAATAAAGCTGAACTTTCAGTGTTTAGATTCTGTGTAATTGGTATTTTTTTTGCACTACTTTCTTATTGTTCATTTAGATCCATTGGGAGGAGTGAACAGCTCCCAGATCTTTAGGTAGGAGAGGGAGTTATTTATCATCACTGCTTTTAGTCCTCCTTCAGCTGTTTTTTTCTTTTGAGCAGCTCTCAAAAGGGACCACACTGTACTGCCTCGAGTACAGTGGCTGGGATATGCTAAGGACAGGTTATCTCCTGGAAGGGTGATGCCAAACATGATTGACGTGTCTTCCATCTCTGAGCCCTGCTAACGTTGCCCGCCCTTGTGAGGCAGACACCAAAGATGCAGCTGACGGGATGAACTTAAACAAGTTCTGTTGCTTACGCACTGAATTAAGTCTACATCTGTGGCTGTTAAAGTGGGAAAAAAAGATTAATAAAGTACATGTTGAAGCTTGAAAGAATAATTAGTGGGATGTTATATGTTTTGGCTGCAAAAGCCGTCTCCACATTCAGCATAAAGCAGAACCTTTCTTCTAATCCTTCTGAGGATGAAGGATTGGCTCAAACCAAATTGGTTTTCTTTGTGCATCTTGAGATTTTTTTTTAATGTTATCATTTTTAAAAATTATTATTTTCCAAATTTCAAGTAAGCTTTAATCAGCCTCTTTGTGGGATCTGTGTTGTTTCTGGATTTGCCAGTCACTCGATTAGCTGCCGCTTGGGTCCTGATAAAAGAAAGCGCTTGAATTGTGGGCAGCAAAAAGCTTAAATCACACAGCTTTCACGGGGGTGCATTCTGTCGCTATCAGAGCTGTGATGGTGGCTGCTAACAGCCCACCTCGCTGAGATGTAGAGTGAGTTATTGGTGTACATAATAAACTAACATCTGTACGGTGCATCTCAGAATGAGTGTCAGGGAAGCTGGAAGACAAAGCAGAATGGCATCATTAAGGCCAGATTTAAGACTCTAATTTGTGTAGTATTTGCATAACAATGCACAAGAGCAACTATTCACTGTTCCCTTTCAGAATCCACATGTTTCACCTTCACAGAAGCATTCCTGAGGGAGGGGAGGCAGAGAGGAGGTACTTGCAAGAGAGGGAATCATTCAGTGGGTCAGGGCATCCTTCTTGCAGGCTCAGAAATCACGGGGTAGGAAGGCAGTGCCCTGTCTCCTGGATTGATGATAGGTGTCTGGCTTGCACCAGTCCCTTCTCTTCTGGCTCTGAGTCAGCATCCTTTTCAGTCAACAAACATTTATTGAACATTGAAAAGTCAAAAAAAAAAAAAAAAAAGAGCCTTGTAGTGCAGAGACAGGACCTCATGCCCTGACTGGGCCACTTTCTTGTGTCTGGCCCTATGCTACGATGATTCATCTTTGTGATCCTAAATCTCCTTATTTCTGCAATACTTATCAGTAGTATATTATTACTAATACTGGTAAGAGTGTGCAGCTATTGAGTCCTGACTTTATAGAAGCCAGATGTCAAGCATATTTAATCCTCTCAACAACCCTTTGAGATCGATGATTCTATTTCCTTCTGCTTTTACTCATCGGGAAACTGAGGCACAAAGAAGTAACTTGCTAGTCACTCAATCTCTAAGTAAAAAACGAAGGATATTCTAGTGTCTTCTTATCTCACATGATAGAGTCTCAACAATGTTAAAATGATAAATATTCATTGAACACCTCTGGGTGTCAGGCACTGAGCTAGATGCCTAAGATTCAACAGTGAACAGAAATGGACATGGCCCCAAGCCTTCATGGGACTCCCAGAGAAGCTGAGTGAAAAAATAGATGAGGTCAAACATCAGTCGATAGTAGTGCTATTTTGCCACTACTGTGTTACTTGGGGAAAGCACAGGCAAACCCAACAGCCTCAGTTTCAAATTCTGCTTAAAATCTGGTTATTGTAGGTCCTTGGGTAAGTCTATTTACCTCTCTAAGTCTTAGTTTCCTCTTGGAAAAAGTAGGAACAATAATTGTACCTGCCTCAAAGAGTTGTTGTAAGAATTAATATCATAATGAATGGGACATAGATTTCTTAGCACAAAACGTTGCCTCTAATTAATTTTTAAACAGTGGGAGCTGTATCATCATCATTATTATTGTTATTAATTAGCCAATTTGACTGGAGTGCAGTTTAGCTCCTATGCCCTAAAGGATCAAAAGAGATCTTGATATTTATGTCTTATTCAGTATTCTTATCTAGCCTTGCATCTTGAGGCATTGATTTTTTTTTTAACCAAGGCCAAGCACACATAGCCCCTCCTGCCATAGCCAGCTATCTGGGTATCAGGACTGAGGACCCCCACGAGGATGTAGCATGTTTACTGATTCCTCTTCAAAACAGCCTCCCTTAAAGTTGCAGTCGTAACAGAATTGCAATGTCCTCTGGCCACACACTTATGAGGCTCTCAGTACTGTAAAGGGATGAGCTTCATGTGCTCTGAATGACAATGATCCTCTCTACCCCTAGACACCAGCCCTCTGCTCCCAGTCTCAAACACTGGCCTAGATATTTGGGCAGA
This sequence comes from Cebus imitator, assembly GCF_001604975.1. Lineage (NCBI taxonomy): Eukaryota > Metazoa > Chordata > Mammalia > Primates > Cebidae > Cebus > Cebus imitator. The sequence goes on along the minus strand of NW_016107478.1, from coordinate 3,293,639 downwards.
CGCATGTATTTCTGTCCTGTGTGGAGTGCCTCCTCTTTCTCCTAGCCCTTTCAAAGCTGTATCAAGCCTAACAGGTTAAAAGGACCTGGGCATGAGAGATCTTATTGGAGGGATAAAATGATTTATGGTGATGGTTACATACCTGGGAACATTTACTAAAAATCATTGAATTACATAATTGAAATAGGTGAATTTTATGATATATAAACTACAGTATAGTGAAGTTATCAACAAAAAGAAAGGCACTCGAGCTCACTCTGGTTTGATTTTTTTTAAACTCTGTTTTCTCATCTGGAAAACAGGGTCAATTCCTTATAGCAAAAGGCTACTAGTAGCCGAGAGGCTGTAATATAAATTTTATTATAGGTATGAAGAAGTGTAACTGTATTAGCAAAAAAAAAACACAAAAAACAAAAAGCAGAGTCGGTGTGAACGTGTTAATTTTCCACTCTTCAGGAAGTGGGGTTTAAGTCTGAAAAGCATGTTTTTTTTTTTTTTTTTTTTTTTTTTTGACCTTAATTAACTTTGTATGCAGGGGCTCAATTATTCCCTCTACTCAGCCTACCTCTTGTTCTTTTTTTTTTTTTTGATACAGAGTCTCTCTCCGTCACCAGGCTGGAGTGCAGTGGCACTACCTCAGTTCACTGCAACCTCAGCTCCCTGGGTTTAGGCGATTCTCCTGCCTCAGTCTCTTGTGTAGCTGGGATTACAGGCGCATGCCCCCACACCCAGCTATTTTTTGTATTTTTAGTAGAAACAGCATTTCACCATGTAGGCCAGGATGGTCTCGATCTCTTGACCGCCCGCATCTGCCTCCCAAAGCACTGGGGTTACAGGCGTGAGCCACCGTGCCCTGCCCCATGTGGGTTTTTTAAAGAGTCCTGTGTTGAGTGTCACTCTATGGTAGGCATCGGCTGCCACTTTCCTCCTCATAAACACTCCGCACAAAGATCGTGAGAAAACAGGGCAGGTGAGTGTGTTTGGATCGTTCGCTGTACTTCAAACATGATTTCAACAGTTTTTTAAGGATAATTTTATTCAATCTTACAACAACTCTACCAAGGACATTCTATGCATTCACAGATGGAGAAACTGAGGCTCAGTGGTTAAGCAACACCACCTGGCTAGGAGGAGCTGCACTTTCCCCAAGATTCTCAACCCTATTAATAAATGCCCCATAAACTACTGAGATCTGCTCCGCACTCTTCTGTTCCCACAGCTTCCCTCCATTCTTTCTCTGGCCCATGGACTGAGGTTCAGGATTTTCAGGTAAACCAAGTGCTTCCAATGGCAGGTGGCTCAACATCTCCACCTCCGGCCTGCCTTGAAATCAGAGCTGCATTTAAATATCTCTGCCACCAACTAGCTGCATGACCTCAGCCAGGGCACTTAGCTTCAATTTCTGTAAATGGAAAATATATATTTGTATAACATGTGCATAATAATGTGTATTACTACTGACCCTTCCGGGGTGGCTGTGAAGAATAAATGTAAGAGTGTAAGTGAGAGAGCCTTTTAGAAAACTGAATCACTCTGCAGTAGGAGGTGTTACTTCTGCTCACCTTTGCCTGTTTTTCTGAGCTCCTTGGTTCTGATTCTGTATTGTAGATCTTGTGCCTTGATATCAGTCCAGTATCTCACAGCTTCAAAAGCAGAATTCCGGATGACCTAGCACTAGGTCTGGAATAAATAACGTATGCTAATATATTTCCCTCATTTTCTGACCCCCACTTCCCATCCTAAAGCCTTCAGCTGGGGGTGGTTGAGGAAGGCAGAGGCTGGCATAAAAGAAAGATAGATTCTGGACTTAGAAGCAGGCAGAGTGAAATTGGACAGCAACTCTGAGAAGGGGCTGTGTCAGTTTCTGCTTTCTGTTTGTAAACTTCAAAGCCAACAGGTGCTCAGACCTGTCATCTGACAGTGATGACCAGCAACATTTCCCACGTGGCCACCTTGCCCGGGAAGCATCCACAGATGCCAGTCAAAAAGCAATGACCCAGTGGACTTTCAAGCTAACTTGAAGGCATTGACATGGACCCGGGGTGCAAGAGAGGCAGACTGAATACTGAAGTCAGCACACAAAGAGCAGAACAGTCCTGACCCACACGGGTGGAATCTATGTATTAAAGGGGTCCTAACAAGTTGGGTTAATGAAAATTTCCTCATTTGACTCCTATTTCAGAAGAATTCAGGGAATCGTATTTTTAAAGAAATCCTAGAGCGCTTTGGCTAACTGAAGAATTGTCTGGTAAAATGAAGTCTCTCCCATCTACAATGCAAATTTTAAATAGTGTCGTCAATTGGATTTCCATAAAATTGAGGGCCATCTATTTTAAAACATGTCAGCAAAGAGAAGCCATCAAAATCAGGTTTCTTCTTTGAGGTTTCTTTGTCATTGAAGCGGAGAGGAGCACAATACACTCAATAGCTCGAAAAAGAAAGGGCTTATTATGAGTTCCTACTATGCCCTGGTCACTATGCCAGCCACTGTCATGTGTGATTTTGTCAAATCCTTACAATTACCCATCGAGGGAAGGGCAGTTACCTCTGTTTCATAGACAGGGCACTTGAAGCTTAAGAACTTAAACGATTTTGCCATGAAGACACAAATAATGAAATGAACATAAATATGATAGTCTTTATTAATGATATTCATAATCATAACAATAACATGCTACATGCCAGACATTGTCATGAGCTCCTCCATACATTTTAATTAATCCTTACAACAATAACCTGTATAACAGATAGTATCACCCCTCTATTACAGATTTTAAAGAAAGGACTCAAACGGTAAATGACTGGCCCAGATTTAAAAGACTACTAAGTGGTTGAGCTAAGTTTCCAAGCCAGGTCTGCCTGGATTCAAACTCTTTGTGGTTCTCTTATTTATTTGTTTGGTTATTTGTATGATTATTCTCTTATATTTGTTTAGAGAGAATTAGACACATTCTCTCTAAAATGGATTTATCAAGTCATTAGTTTATTTAAAATGTGTGGATTCTCCTATGTATATAGCTTGTGTTAACTGCTTGTGCCTGCTAATTTCTTTGTTTAGGTAACTAAAGGGAAGCTGTTATCTTTGCATGATAGAAAATGACTCAGAAGTGTGAGCAATGCATAGAACCTCACAGATAAAAAGCCATAAGCCAGAACCCATATTTTTCTTCTAACATTCTAGTAGACCAGAAAAGAAAAGAGTGTGGATCATAAGGAGTGATGGATATGTGTGCATCAAGTGGCAAAATACAGGCAGATTGAACAATGTATTATCTTTAAGAACTATATAATTTAACTTAGAGTCTAAAGACATCAAAATATGTTAACTACTTACTGGTTTAAAGAAAAACAAACAAGTGTTCTAAGATGATAACACAGAGTCCTGCCAATTCGTCAGTTAAGAAAGGGGTCACAGACTAACCAAAACAGAGGGACAGTCCAAAACTCCGAAAAAAATGTTTTGGATACAGCTCAGTATCAGTGTGTCAGTAGCCTGTGGCTCCTCTAACAAATAATCACAAACGTGTGGCTTAAAGCAACAAAAGCTTATTTTTTTTTGCAATGCTGGAAGCCAAAACTCCAAAATCACTATTATAGGGCTAGAATCAAGGTGTTGGCAGGGCCAGTTCATTCTAGAAGATTTGGAGGAGAATCTGTTCTTGATCCTTCCAGCTTCTGGTTGCCAATATTTTTGGGCTTATGACGACATCACTCCAACCTCTGCCTCTTTCTTTATACCGCCTTTTCTTTAAGTGTGAGACACTGTGATTGCATTTAGGGTTGACCTGGATAATCCGGGGTAATTTCCCCATCTCAACATCCTTAATTTACTGATATCAGCAAAGATTCTTTTTCCTAAAAAGGTAACATTTTCAAATTTCAGAGACGAAGACCTGACATCTTTGGGGAGCATTATTCTGCCTACCATAGGCAGAAACTGGAGCCATAGTACTCCCACACAGCAGAGGGGTAATCTCCGGTCTTTTGAATCCTTGACACATGGGAGTTACCCCCAGCCCCAAGTGACAATTCGACATTTTCTAAAGCTTACCTCCTCACCTGCTGAGAATGTAGAAGATGTGTGGTTCAGAAAAAAAGAGCCTTTTCAGCCAGGTACAATTGGCTCATGCCTATAATCCCAGCACTTTGTGAGGCCGAGGCAGGCGGATCACCTGAGGTCAAGAGTTCAAGGCCAGCCCGGCCAACACGGTGAAACCCTGTATCTACTAAAAATACAAAAATTAGCCAGGTGTGGTGACATATGCCTGTAGTCCCAGCTACTCAGGAGGCTGAGGCATGAGAATCTCTTGAATCTGGGAGAAAGAGATTGCAGTGAGCTGAGATCAAACCATTGCACTCCAGCCTGGTTGACAGAGTGAGACTCTATCTCAAAAAAACAAAACCACCAAACAAAAAGAGAGCCCTTTGAATAGAAGTTGATGGGCTAAGGCTTTCCCGAGCCAGACAAAATAGGGAGGAGAGAGATGGAGCAAGCGAGGGAGAAAGGACTGGAAAATTGAGGGTGTAAGGAGAAAAAAGGGAGAAAATTGAGAAAACAAAAACAAAGAGAAGGGGGAGGAGAGGAAGGGATTATGACGGAAAAAATAATGATTTAGAAAAAAGTAAAGAAAAATAAAATGGAAAATTAAGAAATTGAGGGACAAGAGAAGGTAGATAGGGAGAACAAGGGAAGATGATAAAAACAAATTTGAGAAAAAGGAAAAATGAAAGAGAAAGAGATTGACAGGAGACAGGAAGAGAAGAGAAATGTGGAAGATTAGATGGGAAAAAAGGCTGGCTATGGTGGCTCACACCTGTAATCCCAGCACTTTGGGAGGTCAAGGTGGGCGGATCACCTGAGGCCAGGAGTTCGAAACCAGCCTGGCCAACATGGTAAACTCTCGACCCTACTAAAAATACAAAAATTAGCTGGGTGTGGTGGCATGCACCTGTAATCACAGCTACTTGGGAGGCTGAGGCACTAGAGTGGATTGAACCCAGGGGGCAGAGATTGCAGT
>NW_016107478.1:3227223-3287996 GCF_001604975.1 Cebus imitator | reverse complement strand
TCCCTCCCTCCCTCTTTCTTCTCTTCTTTCCTCTCTCCCTCCCACTCCCCTTTCCTTTCTTTCTTTCCTGTCTTCCTCCTTCCTTTCCTTCTTTTCTTCCTTTAACTCATTTTCGTTCTTCTCTCTTTTCCTTCTCTCCCGAGACTTCCTTTCCTTCCTCTTTTGTCTCTCCCTGTCTCTCTCCCTCTCTGTTCCTCCCTCATCTCTCCCTGCTTTTAAGTGTCTTTTTAAATATGGCAGCATGAAACTGTAGACCAGGGTTTCTTAAACCTTAGTACTACTGACATTTGTGCTGGAAAATTCTTTGTCCTGGGTGCCATCCTGTGCATTGTGGGACTTTGGGAGCATCTCTGGCCTCTACTCACTGGATGCCAATAGCAACTCCCCCCACCTCAGTTGTGATAAAGAAAAATATCTCTATACATAACCAAGTGTCTGCTGGGGGCAGCATTGCTCCTGGCTGAGAGAGGCTCTAGTCTGTCCTCAGACCCAAGCTCCAATCCCACCCCACTACTTCCTGGTTATGTGATCCTACGGAAATCCCTCAAATTTACAGATGGTACAGAATCTCCTGCAGCGCTTGTTAAAACACAAAGTGCTTGATCCTATCTCTGGAGCTTTTGAGGCAATAGATTGGGAATGGGGACCCGAGAATGTCCATTCCTAACAAGCTGCTGATGCTGCCACTTTGAGAACCACTGCCCTGCCCCCACCCTGGCTGATCTTCAGTGTCTTCACCAAACTATACCGTTCATAAGACTCCCTTCTCTGGCTTGTTCTACAGGTTATAAGAAATGATGTATCTAAGATACTCAGCATAGGACCGTAGTCCATGATAGCAGATTAATAAGTGGTAGCTCATAAAGTCCTCTTAAAGGAAGATTAGTCTTTGGCAGGAACTACGAGGATTAAAAATGTATATGAATATATTCACAGCAGCTCAAAAATGCTCCCATTTTTAAAGAAGAGGTTCAGTGGCTTTTCAGTAACAAAGTACATGTGCTTATTAATAAATCCTCTCGGTGGGACCAGTCCCCTACACGAAGATAAATGATGAGAGCCAGCATTGCACCTGAGATCCTGGAAATCTAAACTTGATAATCCATATACATTCTTGGTAATAAGAACAAGTGCAAACTCTGTAACTAATGTCTATAAGAAACAGAATCTGTGGATACTGTTTCCTAAAAACCCTGATATTCTCTCCCTAGCTGAAAAGAATTTGCATTTATCAGCCATCTATGTGCCATGCAATATGCTAAATTGTATACATGTAAACATTAATTCCTCAAGCTACTCTAGAAAGCCTTATGCCTGTTTGTCACATTAAAACTGGGGGTGGGCCAGGTACAGTGGCTTGCACCTGTAATCCCAGCACTTTGGGAGGACAAGGCAGGTGGATCACCTGAGGTCAGAAGTTCAAGACCAACCTGGCCAACATGGTGAAACCCCGTCTCTATTAAAAATACAAACATTAGCTGGGTGTGGTGGCATGTGCCTGTAGTCCCAGCTACTTAGGAAGCTGAGACAGAAGAATTGCTTGAACCCAGGAGGTGGAGATTGAGTTGAGATCGCACCATTGCACTCCAGCCTGGGTGACAGTGCAAGAATATGTCTAAAAAAAAAAAATGATGGGGGCTTAGAGGTTAAGTGATTGCCCAGTGACATCATTTGAAATTTACAAATGCCTAGTGAGGAAGCATTATTATTATCCCAGCTTACAGCTAAGGGAGCTGAGGCACTGGGTGTTAAATAACTTGTTCAAGGTCATGCACAAGGCTGGGCAATGGCAGAGTCGAGATACAGACCCAGACTGTTCCAGGACCGACACCATCCTTTGCCTACATGCCTTTATACTACACTGCCTCTGGCAGGACAGAGAATTTCCAGAAGTACCAGGGAGAAGTTGCAAAGAGGCAGATCAAAACAGACAAGCACTTTCTGCGGAGTTTATGAAGGGCTTTCCTTCCCCTCCTACCTCTATTCTTTAGAAGACAGGCAGAATGGAGGGTTTTTTAAAGATACCACTTCGTTTCTCTTCTGGCACCGATCATGTTTAATACAGTGATTTGTTGATGTACAATGCTCTCGAGGAGAGAAACTGCATATCTAGCTCTGTATTACCCCTGTCTAGCATGGTGCCTGGTACACAGAATACACTTGTAGTCATTAGATTGAATTGGAGACCAATGAATTCACCTTTCAGCAGCAGCAAGCTTGTTATCTGGGAACTAAGTGATTCTGATTCTGGATTCAGTCAGTGCTGTCTCAGACAGATTCTTCTGCTGCATAAAAATTCCTCCTTCTTCCCTCAGACCCCACTTCTACTCTCCCTAGTCTTCACCCCCAGTTCAGCAGCATTTCTCTAAGGGGAGTTGCACCATGCTCATCATTGGGGGTGTCCTCCCCAAGTCAGATAGCGTTAGTGGTGGCAAATCTGCAGGAATCTGCAGCAACCTCAGTTCTTGCCTCCTTGGAAGAAAGAATTCGGCCAAGGGGCTACAAGGCAGAGGGAGAGACTAAGGCAAGTTTTAGAGCAGGAATGAAAGTTTATGAAAAAGTTTTAGAGCAGGAATGAAAGGAAGTAAAGTACACTTGGAAGAGGGGCAGGCAACTTGAGAGATACAAGTGCACAGTTTGACCGTTGACTTGGGGTTTTGTATGTGGGCTTTCTGTGTGTGCAGTGGCCTGCCAGTACTTCTGGCACTTGAGTGGGCCTGCATGCACAGTGCTTTACCAAAGTTGTATGCATGCTCACTGGAGGTGTTCTTCCCTTACCAGTGGAGTGTTCATAGAGGAAGATCATCTACTAAACTCTTTCATTCTACTTCTTAGTGCACATGCTTGTGCCACTTGCCCCACCCATGAGATCTTATTGAAAATCTGCTGATCAGCAGATTCAGGTGTTTTTTTATGTACTAGGAGATGGGAGTTCCCTGGCACGAACTGTAACCAATTATTATTTTAGAGAGACAGTTTACCAACCACCTGACAATCACATGATGGTTCCCTGACATTCCTGGTTGGCAGTGGGGTGGAGGGGCCTCTCTAGCCTGCTCTGCTCATGCCTAACTACTTACCCTAACAATACCTTACACTCTCCAGGCTCACCAAGAGACCCCCTCCCCCAAGCCCCAACAGTGGCCTGGCTTTAAAACAAATTTCTAAGGAAGATAAAATTCTAAACATCTGCAATTTAAGGAAAAGGTCATAAAATACTTATATGCTAAAATCTGAGAGACTCATACAAATGATTTCTCCCAACATTTGGTAAGACCACAGCTCAGTAAGTTACATGATTAGCTGACATCTATGCAGAGCTGGAAGTGGAAGGGGGATGCAATCTTCCCTGTTCTCAGAGTTACACTTTTCTACCCTCTGTGTTATTTCTGTCACAGTCAGAAGATGATGTCAAAGTGATTTGACAACTACAAAAACAGCTTAGATAAGCCAGAAACGATCAATGTAAGGGCTCATGAATGATAGATATAATTTTGAGAAAAGATAAGGAACATGGATTTCAACACGAGGGCAAATTTCCGCAATTTGGAATCCTCAGAAAACAAGATTTATGATCTCCTTTGCTATACTAATGGCATACACCTTTTTACTTATGGGATTTAGCCTGACTTGTCATTTTCAAAACATCCTCTATGTATAGCTCTAGGTTTTTTAAAAATACATAATCTCATTTAATCCTCACTACAGTTCTGAATGGGGAAGATCATTATCCTCATTTTTCTTTTTTTGAGACAGAGTCTCACTCTGTTGTCCAGGCTGGAGTGTAATGACACAATCTCAGCTCATTGCCACCTCCACTTCCTGGGTTCAAGAGATTTTCTTGCCTCAGGCTCCTGAGTAGATGGGATTACAGGTGTGTACCAACATGCCGGGCTAATTTTTGTATTTTTACTAGAAATGGGGTTTCACTATGTTGACCAGGCTGGTCTCGAATTCCTGGTCTCAAGAGATTTGCCTGCCTTGGTCTTCCAAAGTGCTAGGATGACAGGAATGAGCCATTACTCCTGGACTATCCTCATTTTTCAAATGAAGCAACTAGGGTGCAAAGAAGCTCAATGACTTTGCCAAGGTCACACAACTTAGTAAATTTAGTAGAATTTAGATTATATCCTGGATCTGTGTATGTGCTTGGTCTGTAGGGCTTCTGTACCTTTTTTTTTCTGAGAAACCTGAGGCTCTCACTAGCAATTTAAAGACCCCTGCTGGCCTTATTTTCAAGTCTTTAAGCTTTCAAAGTTTTCAAGGTTACACTGTAACTCGCTAGTCCTTTTTCCCTAGAGGGTCTTGATTTTGATAACTGTGAGTAAAGGTTTGAATAATCCATTAACGTTGAGAAAATTACCTTTTCATTATGAAGTATTCTGTGTCACTTTAATACTAATTACTCTAACCATATTTATTGAGGATTAATGACTGAGCAATATTTTATTAATAACTGACATTTATTATTGCATAAATAATAAATAGAGTGCCTCATTAAAGATAGATGCATTTTTATTTGCACACCTTTCATTGAAAATGTTGCCAAATTTTTTTGCATTGATTAAAAATCTCATTAAAATGATTGGCTAGTCTTACCTTTGTGACCCACTTTCTTGCCAAAAGGGTCCCTGGCAATTCCTGCATATTAGGTAGACTTTGGGATTATTCATCAGCCTGTCAGGAGAAGTCCCTTTAACAATGCACAGCGGCTATGAATTCTGCTTGCCATGAGAACCTCAACTTTTTGCTCTTCTCTCACTTTGTTATATTTTCATGTGTAAACCTCCTCTGGTGTTAGGAGGTTCTTGCATTTAAAAATTTGAGTACTCTATTAAGTAGCTCATCTGAGATCATGGACCTGGGGGAGCTGGAAACTGCTATTTTTGTCTTTCATTTGCAGTTGGGGCAACAGAGGCCCAGAGAGGGGTGGTAACTTGTTCAGCAAAACACAGACAGTTATCAACAAAGCAGGGACCAGCACAAGGTCTGACCTTCAGTGTTCTTTCCACTGTACCACACTGCTCTGTTCCAGTAGTTCTGCTGACATCCTCTCTCCATGTGCCAATGGTCTCATCCACCTGTCTCTCTTCTTTCTTTTTTTAAATCACTAAACAACACAAACATTACAAGTTTGCTTCACTTAATAGTTGCATTCAGATTTTTCTAGCTGAAGTCTCCTTCCTCCTAAGAATTCCAACACCCTTCAGAGTTGTTCCCACCCACAAGAATCTCCAGGTGTATCCTCACCTATTCTCATAAAACCAGTCAGTCTGCTACCCACATCCTGTCTGCCCTCAGTGTTGGATGGCATCCTGTCTTGAAGCCCTCTGAATGTGCCTGTCTATTCCATCTGACTAATGCCCAGCATAAGTAGGCTAGTGTCCATACAGAGTTGTTTACTCGCCATGCCCCAAAGCTGCTGGTCCTAGGATACTGGAGAACTCTTGGGATCAGTTAAGGAGGTAAGCCTTGTTCCTCGACTGTGCATCTGGGCCTCACAGCAGCTTAGCCTGTGCTCTGTGCTCTGAGTCTCTTACAAACACAACAGCCTCAGCTTCTGACCTCACCTCTCTGCTCATACAGCCTCCAACCCAGACCAGAAATGAAGTGGAAGAGGGAGGTTGACAGATGCCATCCTCTTCCTTTGTTGTCCTTCCTTCAAGGTCTCTGATCTCAGATTCTTTCCTCTTTCAATGAAAAAATAAAATAAAAATCCTCGTACATGTCATCCAGATCAATGCAGGACCACAGGATTCATCAGCGTTCAGTTCCTCGTATAGACAGACTCAGCATCTCATCTCTGTCTCAGCTGGGATACCTTGCTCTATGTACACTTTACTCCCTTTGTTCTCTGCCTTTTGCTGCCAGGCTTAATAGTCAGAGGCCTCGCAGCCTCAGCTGTTGCTACTGTTAGTTCACACCTGGAATTAAAGTGTGCCTTCTACGGTAGTAGCCTTGCCTCTGTTCCCCAACAGACTATGCTGTTTTAAGAACAGAGAAATCGTTGGTTTACTTTATTTTTATTATTTAAATTCTGTGTTTTCAGCACTTAGCACAGGGCCTGGCACATTGTAGGAACTCCGGAGATGCTTGTTAAATATTAATGAATGAAGGACTAAATGCCTCTTTCCACTGGGGTTGGGATTGCAGGAACCAGTGCAATTGAGCTTTCTTTGACCTAAGGAACGAGCTAAGCCTTTGAATAAGGGTCTAGGCCAATTTCCAGCTTCTGCCAGTACAATGAGCTCTAAAACGTGACATTTGCATCTATTTCACTAAGACTCATGGACTCCCCCTTCTCCCCTAAACTCTGTAACAATAGAAGTCCTCATTCCACTAAAACTGTGTCATTTCTTTAGCGTTTTGAGGGTTAGAAACTAGGACAAGACTATCAGCCAAATGCAGCGGGTACCAGTGTACTGACTATATATCTTATCAGATATTCAAGAATGCAGCAAGAAATGTCATGGGGAGCTTTCGACAAAAATATTTAATTAATAGCAACAGCTACAGAAATGAATAACACCATCCAGGCAATTACAGTGTTCAATAAAGCAGCTCTCCGAGGATGGGGTGGCAGCAGATTACTGACTGATGGACTGCATTTAAATATATTATCTGCTCATTGGAAAGACTCCAGTGGGTTCCTCCCCTTCAGGACATGGCCAGCAGTAGTATTATTATTTTATCTTTTTCTTTTTAATAGAGTGACAAATTGAATTATCTGAGAGAGTGGTCGGAGATTTCTAGCCCTCTCTGAAATACTCATGCATTCGGTGACCCTACCAAAGAATACTGGGATCAGCTGGAGGGTTAGCGGGAAAGCATCCTAAATGTGTTATGTTTCAGGGCTAGTGCTCATGAAAGTGTTTAGTGAGGGTCAATAGGAAAAGCTTGGGCTTTTAAGTTTCCAATCCTGGCTATGTGACCTTGGATAAATTACTTCACTTCTGTCAACCTCAGTTTTTTCTTGCTCGTAAAAAGGTATACTGAGATTTACATAGCAGTGTGGAGGTGATGAGGAAGGAAGATAACCCACATAGGTGCCTGGCATATAGTAGTTCACTATATGGTGGTTCTTCCCCTCCTAGGTAACTGCATCAGGGTCGAGAGAGGTGGAATTTGGTTTCCTGGCCATGGAGGGGTTCATGGTAGGGACATGGCAGCAGCTGTAGATAACAGTCGTAAGGCCAATCAAGCAGCGAAAACACAGCATCTTGATATATGTAAGGCACCACTCTAAGGATCCAGTCAAAGTCTAAAAATTCTGTGTAACATGCACAGTTGCATTATGATAAGGTTAATACAGTGATCGATTAGGACAGGACACAGAGTAAGAGAATCCATCAGATGGAATCTGTCCTCACTCTGAAAACCATGAGTGTCCTCTTTATGTGAGAAGTGATCTGGGGCATATCATAAACACCTAGATGCCAGTTCTCATCACCCTCCTCTGGGCCAGACTGAAGAAGTACAGGGAACAACATTTTCTCTTTCTTATTCCTGGTTGTGGAATTAGACTTTCCACTTCATCTTTCTCTGCATTGCTTAGTTTTCAATAACGTTGTATTCCTTCATTGATGTAAACTTTAGTTTGAAGTATAGCACATACATATGGAAAAGTGCGCAAGTCCTGTCTATGGAACTTGATGAGTTTCTGCAAGTGGACATAACCATGTTACCAGCACCCGTATGAAGAAGTAGAGGTTTCTGGCACCCTTGAAGCCCCATCCTGCCCTCTGCCAGTCAGCACCCCAGCAAGGAGGCTACAATGCTGTCTTATAACAGCATGTATTAGGTTCATCACCTTTGAATTTTATATACTGTATATACGTGGAATCATCCAGTGTGTATTTTTTGTGTGTGTCTGGCTTCTTTCACCCAACATTATTGTATTAGTTTCATACTCAGAATAAAAGGAATTCCCACTTTGTGGAAGAGACAGTCATCAAGTACAGCGAGCTCTGTCTGACTGCTTGTGGTCTCCGCGTCTCTGCATCTGCTTATGCAGAGATCTGCCTGGAATGTCCCCCTTGACTTTACCTTCTCAACTCAGGCATCCAATCTCCCTTCCATCATCAGCAGCTCTTGAGAGCATTCTCTGGCCTACTCCTTTTTGTTTGGTTTAGTTTTGTTCGGTTTTGAGACAGTCTCGCTCTGTTGCCCAGGCTGGAGTGCAGTGATATCATCTCAGCTCACTGCCACTTCACTTCTCTGGTTCAAGCAATTCTCTTGCCTCAGTCTCTCGAGTACCTGGCATTACAGGTGCCTGCCACCACGCCAGGCTAATTTTTGTACTTTTAGTAGAGATGGGGTTTTGCCATTGGCCAGGCTGATCTCGAACTTTTGACTGCAAGTGATCCAGCTGCCTTGACCTCCCAAACTGCTGGGATTACGGGCTTGAGCCACCATGCCCTGTCTCTGGCTCGCTCCTGTGCCTCTCCTCTGGGCTGGCCTCCTGTGTCCGCTGTGCTTCTGTAGTCACAGTGCTGCTCATACAATGGTGTTCCTGTCCTCCATGAGTCCAACTTGTCCAGGAGGTGACTCAGGGGCAGGAGCCATATTTCATTCTTTATCCCCAGAGCAATGCCTGGCTAAAGGTATATATTAGTCGATGCTTGTTGAATTTAACTCATCAAATTAAAACAACATAGCAATGTCACCCACAAGAAGTTGACTGAAATCTTAGGTTACCAGAAACATTTCTGATTGTCAGTATTTTAGAGAGTTTTTCCACACTCATTGGAGGTAATGTTAATGTTTCATTAGTAGCCTCTGCCTCTGTTAATTTCTCCCTGACCAGCAGAACGGAAAATGAATGAGTCAATTCCATACATTATTATTCTCTTTGTCTGTGCCAAGCACTGTAGTAGGCAGGAGAAAGTGAGGGTAAAGCCTGAAAGAAAAGTAACAAAACCTATGTTGTAGAGTTGCTGTGAGAATTGACGATGGCACCATACACAGCCCACTGCTTAGCCACGGTAGTTATTCCACAAATGCCACGTCTCATCCTCTTCCCCCACCCTAAATAACAGGTGTGGCCTGGAAGAGTGCTGTGACTCCTGGTGTCCAAACAACTTGGTGTGAGTGCTGGGTATCTATCTGAGTACCCTAAACACTGATGTGTGCACCCAGTATGAATGACTGGTCTTCTCATTGATCTCTCCGGGGTTTCTCCTGGGATTGCCTTGCTGGAGTACAGATAGTTGGCACCCTCTTTCTGGGTCCCTTCCCTGAGCCTGATTATGTGGGACTGGCACACTGCTGCCCCAGGACTCCCCATATTGCCCACTGCCTCCTCTCACACCATTTATCCTATCCTCAGTCTAGACCCCTGGAGAAAGGCAACAGGTCTTGTGGACAGAATATGCACATCATGATCAGAAAGACCTGTGTCAGCTCCTCCCTCTGCTCTTAAACACTGGGAGCTCAGTTCCTTACAAACTTCTTGTTAGGATAGAAACAATGTATATATGTGAGACACTTAAACTGGGAAGGGACCTAACAAATGGATGTTACTATGTTTGGGGAGAAATTAAGTTGGGCTTTAGAATGAAACTTATTTGAATCGGATCCCTTTTCTGTTATTTACTGCCTGTGTGATTATGAAACAGTGACTTATTTTCTGTAAGTTTACCTCATAGTGACATATGTATGTAGTAAGTGTTTAATATGTTCTGGTATTGCATCAGCAGCATCATTATTTTGGACTCAGACGAAGTCCCAGTTCACCATCACCCTTAGACCCTCTTTCCTGGGAGCTGAGGAGACACTCTGCTACCTGACCAGCTGGCTACTCCTGCCCGTGGCTTCTTTCCTCTGCAGTCTTTCAGCTGTGGGTGCCTTGCAGCTTGGCTGGACTGAGTTATGAGGTCAGGCTCGCAAATAACAGATTCAGGTCCTGACACATTATGGAGAAATGGTACATGATTTGTCTCTTTCCCACCAATACTTTGAATTTTTAGGAAGAGGAAAAGAAAGGAGGTGGATGTAGAAAATAATTCAAAGCCTCAGAAATTAATGAGCTAACAGTGAACATATTTTCATTCAAATGAGCTGGAGTCATGTTCTTGAGAAGACATAACAAAGGGGAATAGCCGATTGAGTAAGCTCACGGTGGAAATCAAGCGAACAGGCAGAAGAAATCAATGTCCTGGTGCATCTGATTTGCGGCAATTACTTCTCTGAGCCTCCCAGCCCTAGTGCCCCATGTTTGGGTTACAGATGTTCATTTGGCAGCCCCAAGTTTGATATCTTAATGTCTTAACTTCCTACATTAAACATAGATATCTGCTTCAAAATTCAGATATGTTACTACTGTTTCCATCAAAGCCTTTCTGTTTAAAGAAACAGGAGAAATTCTGAGGTGAGGGCATCTTGGTGGGGTGGGAGCAACTTTACCCTAAGAGTCATGCTGTTTGGCATGTAGTCCTGGCTTCATTCTTTAAACTGTGTGGCCAAGGACGGACACTCCACTTGTTTGAATCAAAAGGAAAACAGGCATATCATCCCCACTCATCTGATCTTTGCGTAATTTGAGTATTTCACGTGTTTGTTGGGATGGGTATTAAAGTGTTTCTGTCGATCAGAAAGTGAAGGCATAGTGTTATCACCAGGGTGTGGGGGCTCTAAGCGAGACGCAGGGGTCACGTAATTACCTATCAGGCTCCATTCTCAGCACGTTTCTCATGGAACCCTCATGCCTTCTCTATGAGGTATTAGCATCATTATCCCATTTTGTATCCCGAGAAACTGAGGCACAGGGGAGTTAAGTAACTTGTCCAAGGCCACATAGTTAGTAAGGGGCACAACTAAGATTTAGAGTCTGGGCCTGCTTAACTTCAAAGTCTGTGCTCTCCTCACAGAGGGGAGGCCTGTAGACTTCAGAGGACCTCTGAAAACGCTTCTTCCAGCAGAAGAAACCAGGTTCTTGAGAAATATGGAAACAGATGGAGCCATAACTAAGGCTGTTGAGGTCTGGTCTAGGATCCAGGTATGCTTTGCCTTTTAGCTACCCTCAGCAAAAGCCAGTATTGTGAATGCCTGGTGATACTAAAATGGTATTTGTATTTCTTTAGCTTGATAAAGAGGCTCTAGGGTAAGTTGGCTGTTAAGGAACTGGAAGTGTAAGGAATATTGGCTATCTGAAGTCCCCATCCCTCTCTCTCTCAATCCCCTGCTGCTCCCAACCCCTCAAATTTTCTACCAGGAAACCTCTGGAGTGAAACAGCCCCATCAGCACTGGCTGTGCTTAAATTGCAATCATAGGAGGCAACCGGCCCTGGGGGATTCCACTTCATTAGAGGCCAAGATTAAGTTTATGCAGAAAAGAAGTCTCAGTGACCAGGACCCTGCTCCCCAGCTCAGTGTGAGGGGTCTTCTCCCAAGGGGAGGGAACTCAAGTTTCTTGAATACATACTATGTGCCAGGAAGTTTACCTAAATGGTCATCTGAAACCTTGGAATCCCCAACCTGAGATACATTTCATTTCCCCCATTTTATAGATGAGGAAATTAAGATCAGAGAGGTTAAGTCACTTGCCAGGGTGCAACAGCCATAGAGTGAGTGGGGAGGCAGAATTGGTACTCAGGTTTGTATGACTGTAAATGCCCTGTGTCTCCACCCTGGCCACCTGCCTCTCATTAGGTAACCTCAGGCCTCTACTTCCCTGGCAAGCTCAGTATGGATAGGACAAGCTTTTGGTTTTCTTACCACGCTGCCTGCAAAACTGAAATCAACCAATGGCCTGCAAAACTGAAATCAACCAATGGCCTTGTGTATGTGGTCAGGACCTCCTCCAGGGCTTCCTTAGTGTTAACACAGATAAGTCTTTTCTGGGTGGGATTGGGTTCTTGAGCACTCACCTGGCCCTGAGCTTAGTAGGGACAACCCAATTGTCAGTTCTCTCTCAGATTAGCTACTTAATTGAGATCTCAGAAAGAAAAGGAGGAATGAATCCTGCTCAATGGATGCTCCAGGCATTTGGTTGCATCCCAAGTTACTCGTTGTCTTTGTTACTTTTTCTTCTTCTCCATTAGTAACCTACCAGTGTTTTCCTATTAAAAAAAAAAAATCTCTTACTTTGGAGGGAACACTTCACGGCACTCTCCATTCCCTCCCCAACTCCTTCCCCAGCAAATTAAAACTTCTGAGTTCCAGCAGAGGCAGGCAGGCATCTTATATATAAATGGTAATTAGTGCTGCCTCACTGAAGACTTGATGGGAAAGAAGTCATCCCCATTTCAGAGCTGAGCACCTTTAGCATTCATTTGGACCTCTCTTGAGGTGCTTACCACACTCTCCCATGTATGGTTTATTCATTCATTCATTCAAAAAGGTTTCATACCACTTTGGAAAGAGCACATGTCTTAACTTTCGGCACACTACAGTTTGAATCTTGGAATCTCAGCTGTGCTACTTGGTAACCTTTGACCTTGGACAATAAACTTCACCTTCTTGTGCCCCAGCTTCCTCTTCTCTATAACTAGGGAACCAACACCACCTTCATAATGTCGTGGTGGGTTGAGTGAGATCATATCAGTGAAATACCTCACACAAAAGGTAAAGATAACAATAGACTCACAAACCGTAAGTTATCATCATAGAAAATAGAACCCAGATGTGTCTGTGTGGCCAGAAGAACTGTCTGCTGGAAGGGCTGATGCAGTGCAGGGAGCTGGAGTTCCTATTATCTGAAGAGCACCTTATAAAAAGAGCTGATTTGTTCTCTATGGTTTCAGAGAAAGAAACCTGATAGTTGGAAGTTTCAGGACAGTTTTTAGTTCTATTTTAAAAATATTTTTAGAGCTCTCAGAACCATTCAACAAAGGCAATATAGAACAGTTAGTGCACGGGTCCTGGGTTCAGAAAAATCTGATGTGGCATTTCAGCACTACCCCTTACAAGCTGAGCGACCTTGAACAATTCATTTAAAGTCTCTGACCTCGTATCCTTAACTATGAATTAAGGGTAATACTAGTAACTGTCTCATGTGGTTTTTGGTGAGAATCAAATAAGACAATGAATGTAGGGCCCAGGGTCCAGCCCACAGTAAACAGTCAATAAATGGTAGCTAATTATAATTTGAATGATAATGGTTACTAAAGCCCTTGAGAGATAGAACATTCTCTGTAGAAAGCCATGGGGAGAACATGGCTTTGCAGTTAGGCTCATAAATGACTTTGAAAGACACTTTCCTGATAACATCAAAAAAGAGAAAGCCTTCAGTTCTGTTTCATAAACCAAAGGACTTTCTGAATTGTGATCATTTAACATTAGATGAGAAGGTAAAGCAGCAGAGAACACATGGTCCTCTGTCAGTGAAACTGCAGAGAAGATAGAATGGGTGTCTTAGTCCATAGAGACTGCGATCACAACATACCATAGACTGTGTGGCTTGGAAATAGAAATGTATTTCTTATGTGTCTTAAGGCTGGGGAATCCAAGATCAAGGCAGATTCAATGTCTTGTCAGGGCTCGATTTCTGGCTCATAGATGGCACATTCTTGCTATGTCCTCAAGTGGTAGAATAGGTGAGGGAGCGCTTGGGTGTCTTTTTTATTAGGGCACTAATTCCAATCAAGAAGGCTCTACCCTCATGACGTAATGACTTCACAAAGGCCCACCTCCTCCTAATACCATCACCTTGGGGATTGGGATTTCAATATGTGAATTTTGCAGGCACACAAACATTCAAACCACAGCAGTGAGAATCGAGGCTAGGTGATTCATTCCCTTCCTCCCTCTTTTAGCTCCCAGATTGAGGGCAGAGCTGAGCAACAGTCACAGTATAGCTTAGTATGTCCTATACTGGCCTCTGTGTCAAGTGTACTTAACATTCAGAAAGGTAATGAATGCCTAGAAATGTGTATGATCAACTGTGTCAATTTGACCATGTTGGTTAATCTCTCTGAGCTTCAGTTGCTTCATCTATAAAAAGAAAGGGTAATGGTACCTATCTTATAGGGCCGTTAGGATAAAACATCCTGACAGATGGGAAGCTCCTTGCAGAATCTCTGGTGCATGGTGTGATCACTTAGGTTGCTCACACTCTTTCTGAGTACATTGAGAGGCCCTGGGTCTTGGGCAGCATTTGAGTCTGTGTGCTTGTGTGATGCATGAAGAACACTGTCCACACATCTTATTTTCTCCCCCATTAGGTCACAAGACAACTCTCTCGGGGACACTTTGACTCCTTCTTCTTCACAAAGCCTAACTCAGATTCCAGTGTGGCTAATGCTCACATCCATTTTTTTTTTTTCTTTCTTGAGGGTCTACTCTGAGTTAGGAAACACACTGGAAACTTAATATTTTTTTCTCATTGAATCCTCACACCAGTTATTTATTTGCTCATTCCTTTGAATTATTAATTTTTAATATATTTATTAAGCATGTATTATGTTCTAGGCACAGAAGTTGGTGTTATGATAATCACCTCTCTAAGGCTTTACCTCCTCTTAATACCATAACCTTGGGGGTTAGAATTTCAACACGTGAATTTTCGGGTGACACAAATTTTGTGTTCCAGGCACAGTGATAGGTGCTAAGATAGAGATAGATATCTCATATTTTCTGTCCTCAAGGAATACCATCTTGTAAAGAAATTTGACTGGTAAATAGAAAAATTGTAATATGACTGTCATTATTTCTACATTATGGATACAGAAACAAAGAATTAGAGATGTATTAAGAAAATAAAGCAATCTGGGTGTGGTGACTTACACCTGTGATCCCAACACTTTGAGAGGCTGAGGCAGGTGGGCTACCTGAGGTCAGGAGTTCAAGATCAGCCTAGTTAAAATGGTGAAACCCCATCTCAACCGAAAATACACAAATTAGCCAGGTGTTGTGGCGTGCACCTGTAATCCCAGCTACGTGGGAGGCCAAGGCAGGAGAATCGCTTGAACCCAGGAGACAGAGGTTGCAGTGAGCCAGGATCATGCCACTGCACTCCAGCCTCGTGATAGAGGGAAAAAAACCCCTCAAAACAGATGCTAAAGCAGGTTTTCAATACAATTTCCACTGTGCCTCCTTTAACCCTGCTCTGAAAGGTGTAGTGTCCAAAGCCCCATTATGGAACTATATACTTTCCAAGTCGGACGACTACATTTGGGAAGAAAAGAAAAGGAAGAGGAAAGAGAGGGTAGTCAGGGAGCAGATAAATGCAATTTAACTGACTTACAGATCCTTATAAGCAATTGACCTTTCTGCTTTCACAGAATCTATTGAGCTCATAGCATGTCGGGGTGCCCAAATTATTAACATGTAGTAGAGAAATTTGTTTCTCAAATGCAAAGTAAAACACCTTGCCTCCAAACTCTAGATCTCATTAAATGAGCTAATTCACCTACTGCTTAATTTGCTGGAAGCCCTATGAGTAATTAGGCTGCTGACATCTCCCAAAATTATATTCTTAATTGTTGCATTCTTTTGCATCACAATGAAGCTGGCCAGCCTTCCTCCTAGTGTGACTGCCTCCTCTCCCCCAACAGCTCTGTGGTGAAGAAAGGAGTGAGTTTTGCATTTAACACACTTACCATCACAATTGTAATTAGGGGGAAATATTAATTAGAAACACAAGACCACCCTAGAGATCCAGCAGAATATTTGAAGCAATGGGTTTGGTTGTTTAATTTTCTCTCTCTCTCTCTTTTTTTTTTAAGAAGCTAGTCCTGGGTCCTGAAATCCTGCAGCTGTTATATTACCAAGGCAAGCTTCTATTTCTTGATATTTTTTACAACAATTTATAAGTGCTTACTGGAGCGGGACTGCCTTGCTTTGGCTTGTAACCCACAACACAATATTTCACTCTTGAGATGTTGCAACCATTTGTCATAGTAAATGTGTGTGTGCACATGTGCATGTGCGTGTGCGTATGTTTTTATATTGTGGGTATGAGCAACATCTTCCTTACACAAATAGCACTATTCTGGGGGAAAATGTATGCTAAGCCATTTCCCCAAGAACTACTGCAAAAACGTTTCGAGCTCACTGTAGATAATGTCTAATTGCTTTGAATTTACTTTAGTACTTGACTGAGGATTGCTTTGTGGTAATTATGAAAGAATAAGGAGGCTTCTGCAAGGAGAATTTAGAAAATGTTTGCAAGACATTCTATTTTCAAGTTTCTCTGTGAGCCAGCCTCCAGTTGCTGACGTGGGGCCAGTGACAGATCCTGATGCAGCAATAGCGGTGCTGGAGTCCTCGCTCAGTGACTCTTAATTTGTTGTGGTGCATACATGTGTCCTTGCTGCCTTGATTTTCAGTTGCGTGAGGACCTCAGTTTGCTTTTGCTTCCTGACTGCAGGAGAGCTATTTAGCATTTGTGTGGGTACTTTTGCAGGTAGTTCTTTACCCAGGCTATGGTCCTCTTCTACTCTGCCCAGTGAGCTCATTGGCCGCCTGGGATTCTCATCACTCAATACCAAGAAAATGTTGGCCAGATTTCACCCCTGAATCTTTCAGTATGGCTTTAAATAAGGGCGATGTTTCTATGTTTTGGAAGAGACCCTCTGGTTCTTGTTCCACCACAAGCTTTCTGTGTGGGCTTGAACAAGCCATGAAAGTTCTTGAGATCTCTGCTTTATTTAATATGTTGAAGGCCAAGGCTGCTTTGAACTCCAAATTTAGTGAATGTGTACATCTTGGTTGTCATATATCTGATGCAGGAGATTGAGCATTTTGAAGACTTATCTCTCTCTGTGTTTTGCCTTGCTAAGGAGGAACGACCAATGACCTAATGGAGTAACAAGAATGGCCATGAGGCTTCATCTACACTGTAAGAGCAGGGATTGGATTCAAACAGATCAGGCTGCAAGCCAGCTCCACAATTTAACAGCTCTGTGACCTCAGATCTCACATTCTCTCTGAGCCTTCATTTTCTCTTTGGCAAAGTAGAACCACAATACCTGTCACAAACCCAGCATGAAGACTAAATGAGGAAATGTTGGTTAAAGTGTTGAACACAGGCTAGGCATACAAAGCTCGGAAGAAAGAAAGGTTAATTACTATTTTATATATTTCCCCATCCTCTTTGAGAGGAAGAGGGGCCAGAATTGAAGTCATGAAACAGAAACTAAAATCAGTAACCAATAGCAGAAAGCAATGAGTGGAAGGAGAAAATGAGGAGTCATTTGACTTAATTATGATACAAACTTTTGCTTTCTTGAAGGCAGCTTTGATAAGGTGCATGCTTCCTCCTCACATGTAGCAGGGTTTCTCAAAGATACTGAAACCACAATAAAAATATGTACACTAACCACTGTTTGTTGGTCAGGCATTGAGCTTGCTAAGTGATACCCATAGATGAGTTCTCATCCTGACACCAGCTGGGCATTGCACTTTATGAGGAAACAGATACAACTTCAGACACCTAAGGAGAAACAGAGGTGGGATTTGAATTGTCTGATTCTAAAGCCACCTGGGCTATGTCCACTAATCCTATACTATCACTGTCAAATATATGCTAGACAAGTGCAGCCATTGCTTGTCACTAAGTGAATCACACAGTTGACTTCTCTGCTTAATGTGGGTGCTTTACCTAAAATGGGTTCTGCTCTAAATGACAATTTACCTTTGCATCCTCAATGCCTGATGCATGGTAGCTGCTCACCTAATGAATACTGAATAAGTAAATGGAAAAAGAGTTAAATCTAACTCAAATAGGCTACCAGGATAAAATCACTTCACTTGATGAAGGAACCAAACTATTTTCCCTTCCTTATTGCCTGAAAATGCTCTCTGCTAGGTGAAACACAGTCCCATTTTCCAGGGCTCAGAAGCAAAAAAGCGAAGGTTAACTTCCTATCACAGAAGGAAAAGAATATTCCATAAACCACAATTCATTTTGGGGGTTGGGTTTTGACTTGAATGCAAGAGTGCACTCTCAGAGGGGTCCTGGAAAACTTTCAAAGAGCGGTGGTAGGACTTGAACTCACTCACCTCTGTACTCAGATCCAACAAATCCCTGGTGGCCAACATGAAGCTAGTTACTTTTCTCTGTGGACGAGGCTTCCTGTCACTGAGAGCCTGTTGCCAGTTGATCCAAATGCAATATGCAGTTAGCTGTTACATAAAGGCTAGTGATGGAATGGGCCCTCAGAAACACTTATTTCATTACCAAACAGTTTGGACATTTCTTTTTTTGAGATGAAGTTTTGTTCTTGTTGCCCAGGCTGGCGTGTAATAGCACCATCTTAGCTCACCGCAACCTCTGCCTCCCAGGTTCAAGCAATTGATTCTCCTGCTTGAGCCTCCTGAGTAGCTGGGATTACAAGCATGCACCACCATGCTCAGCTTTTTTTTTTTTTTTTTTTTTTTTTTTTTTTTTAATAGAGACAGCATTTCTCCATGTTGGTCAGGCTGGTCTCAAACTCCTGACCTCAGATGATCACCTGCCTCGGCCTCCCAAAGTGATGGGATTACAGGCGTGAGCCACAGTGCTCAGCCTGACATTTTAGAATAAAGCAGAAAAGCAAGTGGGGTATGGGAAAGGAAACTCACATTTATTGAATAGTATTCCCACCTTGGGCATCTGCAATAGAAATAACTCGAGTAATAATGGAGACAATGCTGCCTGTTCAATCAACAAGGCTTATTTGCTCAGTACTGAATTTATGTCAGGGGACAACAGAGATGAAGGACAATTATGATGTGATTTCTACCATATCATTCAGGGTATTCATGATACTATTTGGGCAAGGGTAGTCAAAAGCAGGCAAAAAATATATAAAGCCAGGATATTGAAAGATTACAACCTCTTATACATGTCTCATCACTGAGGCATGACTATTGACAATGTTAAGCACATCTTCTTTCCATATTTTTCTATGATTTTTAAATTTTATTGGATTACTGCTGTACACACAATTTAGAATCCTACTTTTTCACTGATCATTAGTTTTTTCCATATTATTCAAACTCTTTAACACAATGCTTAAGAACGGCGTAATCTAGGCAGTGGCTATGTCTCCTAATTATTCTCCTCCTTCTTTTCCTCCTCTTCCTCCTCCTCCTTCTTTTTCACTTATATTTATTGAGAACATTTAATGTATTAGACTCCAAGTTATATCCTTTCCCTGTAATCTATTAGACCCTGCGTTATATCCTTTCCCTATAAAATTTCTTTCAATCCTCAGGGTAAGCTTATGAAGTGAATTCTAGTATCCCTTTATAGAGATGAGTATACAGATAAGGCAAATAATGAACAGTAACGTTAAATAAGATATCACAAGTATTGTGACGTAGAACTAGGTTTGTTTTATCTGACTCTAGAATTGAAGTTTAAAAATACTTTCATTTATGTGTTTTAAAGTATTTAGGTTAATTTCAAACTTTCCCTGTCATATTATCCTTGTATGTATGTGTATATCTGTCTCTTTATATTCATATATATATATGTTTATATATTTATATGTGTGTATATGTATACATATATATATGGAGAGATAGAGAGAGTGATTTTTTACTAGTTTATTTAAACAGATTTACAGAAAAGGAATGACTAAGTAAAAGACTATGACTATTTCGCAGACTTTTAATACATACTGCCAAATTACTTTCCAGAAATTCCCCCCAATTACATTTCTGCCAACAATGTATGAGACTGCCCTAATACATCATATACTATTTCACATCCATTTCATCAGGAATGGAAAAAGGAACAAAGAAGCAGATGATCCTACAAGACTAACAGTTTCAGACACCTACAGTATCTGCACATTCTAGAGTTCCTTGTTGCTATGGGTATAGGAGAGAAAAGGATGGAGAAGCAACATGGGATAGGGGCAAGAAAGCATGAATGGGTGCATTTAGAATGAGAAGCTTTGGGTTTGAAACTCATCTCTTCCATTTACTAATTCATGGCTCAGAGATGTCATTCTCCCCATTTGTTAATTTATTTCATTGGTCCCAATTGTTGGGAGTTGGGGAAGAGTGGAGATTAGGAAGGGCTTTGGAAAAGTGCTGATATTTCAGCTAGACCTTAGATTTTGGGTTAGAATTTCAATTGATGAGACGGTAATAGAAGAGCATTCCATGTAGAGATGGCTCTTGAATCACAGCTTAGAGTCCATGGCTGATTCTGGGGACAACAGGGACAGCGATTACTGACAGTGTGTGGTAGTGGCCAGAGTTGGAGTTGGCATGGCAAGCTTGCCATGAACTTTAAATAGCATTATGAACTTCAAATAGCATTCCAAGGAGTTTGAACTTGATTTATGGATGAAGGGATTCAGTTAATGATTTCCCTGAGAAAAGTACCTTGATCTGATTTACATGGTTAGATGACAACTCTGAGTATATAGAAATCTAGAGACCAAGACTGGGCAGAGAGGCATTGGTCAGGCAAGGTCAAAATAATCTACCCAAGATATGAACAGCTCCTTTCTTTTTCTTCATAAAACAGGGGAATTGTAGCATAATAGAAGTATATATATTTTATGGGGAGCTCAGAAGAGGGATTAAATAAATTCCATTGACATTAGGGGTCTAAAGAAGGAATTAGGGGAATCAAAATGTATTGAGTGGGACACACAACCAACCTGCAAGAAGGATAATTTTATCCCCATTTTACAGACAAGTAAAATGAGACTCAGGGGGGTTAATCAATGTACTTAACATAACGCAGATAGCATGTGATCATGCTGCAATTCAAAGCCAGACGCCAAATCCTATTCCACTGTTTGCCTGTCAAGGCATCCTAGAAGAAGTGACTTCTCATCTGATTCTTGAAGAAGACACAGCCTTTCTCCAGATGGACAAGTAGGGATGAAGGCAATTCTTGAGGTGGGTGGAGCGGGGAATACCCTCAGCAAAGGCATTGTGTGGTGAGAACCTGTGATCCCTTTGAGAATGTACAAATCTGTTTTCTGCCTTCAGAGATGTGTATATATTAGAGTTATTACTCTATTGCTAATTGAGTGTTCACTATGTGCCAAATTCTATTCTTAATATTCAAATCTATTGATTAATAAGTGGCAGAGTAGCATTTTAACCTGGATGTCTTGTTGCAGAGCTCTTAACAACTTTACAATGTGGCCTTTTAGCAAATGTTGTGGCTAGGAGCCATTCTTCCCTTGCCCCAAATTGAAGAAGACAAGTGAAGTCAGTCTATTTTTTTCTTCCTCTAAAGAGGACAGAAATGCCTTTGTTGAGGACAGAGATTAATCAAGGTGATCTAGATATCCCTTTTAAAAAAAAAATTGAGCATGACAATCATGACAGCCACCCTATCTGGAATTATACTATTAGCTAACCATTGTGTGGAATTCTCTATAGATCTCTCTTGGACAAACACCAGTGGGCAGCAGCGGGTTTGTTGCCCCAGAAGAATAATGATTGGCTGAGGTATAGGACACTGGAGTAGAAATGGAGGGAGAGACAAGCATTGTAACCCATACAAAAGAATGTGGACGTTAGGATAGGGCAGTGGGGAGCCATGGAAGAGTTTGGAGCAAATGACTGATAAAATCAGGTGGAAAGTTAAAAACTCCATTTCTGGTGATTGGGAGAGGAAGGGGAAACTGATTTCATGAGTGTTAGGAAACCAGAGGTATCTTATTGTGGTAATCCAGATTACTTGGCAAGGACCTGGACTAAAACAGCAGCAGTGGTAATGAAGAGAAGGAAATGAACCCAAGAATAATGACAGACTCAACAAGACTTAATGTCAAATTGCATGTGATGATGAGGCAAAGAGAGGCATTAGGGATGGCACCCACTTTCCATCTTCACAGATTACTTATTTCCTTGCTTGGCTGAAAAACTACATCCCTACAGAGAAAGTATATCTAACGTTGGGGCCAGAAGAAATCACTTGCTTTCTTTTGCGGTGCAGAGAAAGCTAAAAGCGTCACTTAGTGATATGCACCACTAATAAAAATCCAGATCCCTCCTCCCCTCCCCGCTTAAGGAGAAAAATTATTTTGCTCATAACTTTGATGAGCCTGATGAATGTTTGGATATCATCCCAAGCATGCAAACCAACCAGGCACTGGGGAAATTATTAATATTTTACTGGTGGACTTGGTTGAGCAAACACAATAAAAACAGGCCTGGTGTCATGGCAAACTAGAAAAGCATATGGCAGTCGAGCAAAGCTGCATATAGCAGTTTGAAATTTCAAATTAAATCAATTTGAAGTTTTGCTTATGCCTCAGGCAATATTTCCCCTCAAATGAAGGAAAAGAAGGAGGTGAACCCTTTATTACTGAGATGGTTTGGTGGTGGCTGCTGAGTGGGGCACTGCTTTCTATCATGTGAAGTGGCCTGAGAGCTGGAAGGGAGATGGGCTACTTCTGACCCAACTTTCAGAGGGCAATCCAGGGAAATGAAAAACCAGAGAAGCCCCTGGTCTTTACAATTTCAACCTAGTCCACATAATCTGAAGCTCCTGGTCCTGAGGTTATAGGGGCCTCCATCTTGGGGGGCTTAGTGCTCTAAGAATTGGCCTTGCCAAGAAGTGTGTTGCACCAACTTGGCCCAGGTTAGGAAATCGGTGAACAGTGACCCAACTGGAGCAAAGAAGTCCCCATTGTTGATAGCACTATAGTTCTCGAAAGTATTACTGGCTGCCATTAGAAGGTAAGAATGAATTGGCAATTGTCTTTGAAGTCCTTAAGTTTGTCAAAAGCACATTTGTAGTATTACAGACCGGACAGCTTGGATTTATTCAATCAGTCCCTTTACTTCTTTTCTCTGGAAGCCAGCAAAGTGAATTCATCTAGACCAGTGGTTCTCAACCCTGCTGTGCATCATAATCACCTAGGGAGTTTTAAAATAATACATTTCATCGGACCCCATCCTTAGAGATTCTGGTGTCGTGAGTCTGGGCCCTTGTTCTTAGCTGTACCTAAGACATGATAAGCAGTCAAACTTCTGTTTAATAAACAAGTAAATTAAATAATTTGCATATCCCTATACAAATCATGTACTCTAGCTGCTATATCGTGCACATTCTTTTCCCTTGCATCAAGTAAACTTCCCTTTTCATTCCTCCTCCTAACCTAAATAACTTCTGTCCTTTAGGGCACAAATCTTGCTTTGCCTGCTTCAATTGAGGTATGGCTTTGTCAGTATGACAGTCTCTTGCTCTCCCATCTGTATCCCCTCAGGCTTCAGTATTGTCCTCTTTAAATACTCAACATCTTGGATTGCAGTGGTCAGCTTCAGTGATTGTCTTAGTGAGTTCAGGCTCCTGTAACATATTATCACAGATGGGTGTGTTAAACAACAGACACTTGTTTCTCATGGTTCTGGAGGCTGGGAAGTTCAGATCAAAGTGCAGGCAGACCCAGTGTCTGGTGAGGGCTTTCTTTCTGGTTTTGCTGTTGGCTGTCCTCTCATTATGTCTTCATGTCTTTTAAGGGTAAAGGCACTAATCCTAATTATGAGGGCTCCAACTTCACAAATATTTATCTCCCAAAGGTTCCACCTCCTAATTCTATCATATGGGGGTTTAAGATTTCAACACATACATTTGAGGAGAATACAAACATTCAGTCCACAGCAGTGATTGCAGGCTGCAAGTTCTTTTAAAGCTGGGACTAGGCCTTTGTATCTTAAAGCTATATACCAGTTGCAATACCTGGCACAAAGTAGACACTCAGAAAATGACAGTTTTGCTATAATAGGAATTACTACTTATATGGATTATTATATATGTATATATCATGGATAATAAATAATGTATAGAGTATTTTAGTATGAAGTATGTAGTATACATAAATACATAAAAAGAGTGGGCACATAAATGTGTAGATGATATCTGGTATAGAAGAGATATGTGCAAGACATATGCATGTGGGCCATTTGTACATATGTAAGGCATATTCACCTTGGTTAGGTGTTTAAGTCAGTGGCTGTCAATTCTGGCTACCTATCAAATCACCTAGTTGTCTTTTTATAATATATAAATTGTGGGTTGCTGCTACCTAGAATTTCCAATTCAGGATGTCTAAGACGGTACCCAGGACTTGATATTTATTTTATATAAATATTTTATATATATATATATATATATATATATATACACACATATATATATATATATATATATATATATATATATATATATATATTTCAGATTCTAAACTGAAGTCGAGAGCCATTCATTAAATTGGTATGTATTTGTTGAGTGTCCACCATATGCTGGTGCTGTTTGTAGACTCCAGGAGCACATCAGTGAACAAGACATGGCCACTGCTTTTATGGCGCTTTTATTTGAATGAGGGGAGGTAGATGGGACAAAATTCAATAAATGCCCAAAGACTTAAAAATGACACTAAGTGTTAAAGAAAATAAAATAGCATAATGAAATGGAGAGTGATTGGGGTAAAGTTGGTGTGGGCAGGGAAGCTCCCTCTGGGAAGATAATATCTGAGCTGAAATCTAAATAATGAGGAACAGTCAAATGAAAATCTGGGGATGAGGTCCTGAGAACAGCAAACATAATTTCCCTGAGACAGAAGTGCACTTGGCAGGTTTCATGAGCAGAAAGAAGGCTAGTGTGCCTAGACCAAGGACAAGGAGGCAAGGGTGGGGTGAAATAAAGTCAGAGATGGGGAAGAAGGTCAGGTCATACTAGGTGTGTTGTGAAATGATAGGGAGTTTGGATTTATTTGGAAAAATTTGGTAGCCATGTTGGGAGGGTTTATAGCAGGAAAGTGAAATGATCCCATTAAGGATTTGAAAATACTATGTTGGGTATTATCTGGAGAAGTTTCTATAGAGAGGCAAGAATGGTGATTGTGACAGAGACTGCTTAAAGGCTAATGTAAAAGTCTGGGAAAGAAATGATGGTGACTTGGAGAAGAACGCTAGTAGGGTCTGTGGAAAGGAGTGAATCATGGGGAATATTTTGGAGGTAGACCCAGAAGAACTTGTTAAAGGACTCTTTATTCAGGTTTCAAGGGGGAAACAAGTACAACAACCTGTTTTTTGAGTCACAGCTTAGATGGTGATGCCAGGTTTTAGGATACGTATAAGAAGTATCATTTTCAGGGAGATGGAGCTGTTGTGTTTAAGGGATTTGTGTACTTAAAGTTGATGTACATGTGGCATTCTGTGTAATGTACATGTGTAGAGTGTGTGTTTAGGAGATGTGTATTTATTGTATTAGCTTTCTGCAGCTTCTGTAACAAATTGCCATAAAACTGGTAGTTTAAAACAACAGAAATGTATTATCTCACGGTTCTGGAGGCTAGAAATATAAAGTCAATTTCACTGGGCCTAAATCAAGGTGTTGGCAGGCCTGAACTGCCTCTGAAGACTCTAGGGGAGAATGCATTCCTTGCCTCTTTGAGCTTCTGGTAGCTACAGGCATTCTTTAGCTTGTGGCCACATCACTTCAATCTTCAAGGCCAATATCTTAAAATACCTTTCTGCCCTGTCTTCACATCACCTCCTCTTTGTATAAATATCTATGTGTCATATTTCCCCATTACTCTCTCTGATTAGGATACCTGTTTTCACATTTAGTATCCACATGGATAACCCCTACTAGTCTCCCCATCTCAGAATTCTTAATCACATCTATAAACACTTATTTTTCTAAATAAGGCAACACTTATAGGTTCCAGAGATCAGGACCTGTGAATACTGGAGTATATACTGTTTAAAGAAATATGCAGAATATAGCTTAGTTTGTGTGTATGTGCACATACTCAGAATTATGTGTACATGTGGCTGACTAGGGCTATAGGTGAATAGGATGGCGTCTCTGTGCAGCCCACACAAAGAATACCTTTCCTATGTCCTTATATCAAGAGATGCTGCCAGTGACTTGTTGACTGCTCAGAAAGTGTTCATAAACATGTCTTTATTGTTTTTCTCTCCAAATCCAGTTGGCATCAGATCCTGAGGCTATCTCAAGACAAGGCCTTCTGTTGGATGATAGAGCTAGTTATACTTACTTATACCCTTTGAAGATATTTCAGAGTTGTTTCCCGACATCTAAGCTTATGAAGCCTCCTTTTTGGTGAAAAATTTGGCCAGGTGTGGTGACTTATGGAAATAATCCCAGCACTTGGGGAGTATGAGGTGGGAGGGCCACTTGAGGCCAGGAGTTTGAGACCAACCTGGGCACATAGCAAGACTCTGTCTCTACAGAAAATAAAATTTTAAAAAAAATTATCCAAGTATGCCTGCAGTCCTAGCTACTGGGGAGTTTGAGGCAGGAGGATCCCTTGAGCCAAGGAGTTCAATGCTGCATTGAGCTATGATTGTATAATTACACTTCAGCCTGGACATCAGAGTGAAACTCTGTCTCTAAAAAATAAAAAAATTAAAATAAAAACAAAATTTTACTTGTGTTTCTTTTCCCAACTACCATGAGAGTAAGTTTTTTGTGGTTAGTGCCTATTGACTGAGAATGACACATTAATAAAAAGTTAATATGAATTAGCTTATGCTTTTGAATAAATGCGTACTTTATCAATCACAATGGTATCTACTTATAATTTAAAAATACTACCATCTGGGGCCAGGTGTGGTGGCTCATGCCTGTAATCCCAGCAGTTTGGGAGGCTGAGGTGGGCGGATCACAAGGTGAAGAGATCAAGACTGTACTGGCCAACACGGTGAAACCTGGTCCCTACAAATAATACAAAAATTAGCTGGGCGTGGTGGCTTATGCCTGCAGTCTCAGCTGCTTGGGGGGCTGAGGCAGGAGAATCACTTGAACCTAGGAGGTGGAGTTTGCGGTGAGCTGAGATCATGCCACTGCACTCCAGCCTGGTGACAGTGGGATTCCTCTCAAAAAGACAAAAACAAACTACCATCTGGATGTACATGGCATTGTTTTTCAGGCGATACAAAATGTTTTATGAGCATATAGATTTATAATCATTTGAAAGAAGTCTAAGACCCGTTGGGGGATCTGTAGCCCCCAATTTGGGAGATAGTTTAGTGGAAATGGGATTCACAGACTGGGGCCTCATACACTAAATTTGACTAACAGGTATATCTGGTTTGGCTAACTGATTATTATTAGCACATAATTTAAAAATATTGCCATTGGTGGGACCTATTGTCTTCTGTGGATTTCAGACCCACCATTCACAATTTTACTAAATTTTATTGTTACACTTCTTTACAAATGTCTCAAATACATTTGATTTTTGATCCCTGATATAAAATAACTATATGCCTTTGACAGAATTCACCTATCTATAATCTGTAAAATACTTGGATATCTCTGACCTTTCATCTTCCACCAAAACTCCTGTGATAGAGATTAGATAATATCATTCCTGTCTTGCAGATGAGTTAACTGAGACTCAAAGAGCTTAAAACTGGCATGATGTTGCCAAGCTGTCTCTCGTAAGTGGAGACAGGGAATGTGCAGGAAAGCAAATAAGGGAGTTTGTGGACAGTAGACAAATTTTGTCTAAATCAAGGGAAAATCAGCAATTGTTGAAGGCAGACAGCAAAGAGTAGGAAAAAACACTTCTCATGAAGCCAGAAGATCTAAGTCTTGCCTTGCTTATGCCTAGACAAACTGACCTCTCAGAATGCCTCCTTGGTTTTGTTTCTCATCTGATGATATAATACCCACCTCCCTGGTTCACTATTGTGAGGATCAAATTGATTCAAAGAGGAAAAATATGTCCTGAAAACAGTACAATAAGTGGTAGCTCTATGGTCTGTAGTAAAGTCCAGGGAGCTTTCAGATAACAGTCGTTTTTTCCTATGGGGAATTAATTTTCAGTCTACATAATCAATTAAGTTTCTCTTGTCTCTCATAAAAACTGTGGGTTTCTTGGAAGGCTGTGAATCTCTGTGGCAGATCTCAAGTACACAGATAATTTAAAAATTACATGGTGAGTTTCCATAAAGATCACTGCACCTGAAATCTAAGATGTCAAAGATCCTTTGGATTAGGGGCTTTGTTTCCTACAGCCAGTTTAGATCCTAGAGGCTGAATTTGAAATGGAGTGACTGTGAGCTTTGGATTCAAAGGGTATTTCTTATTCATGTTGATTAAGCACCAGCTTTCTACAGTATCTTCTGAGTAATCTGCTGGTTTCAGTTGAAATTATCTCCAAAGGCGATGGGTCCCCATCAATGGCAGTTTTCCTCAAGTGCCACAGATATCCTTTTCTCATACTCTAAATTCAAGATTTGACTGTATATATATGTAAATTTAAAAACATACCTATATTAACATTTATGAAGCTCTAAAAGTAAATTTGAAAAATGGGAAGTCATATATTGATAATAATTTTTTTTTAGTTTATAGACAATACTTGATGAT
Source organism: Cebus imitator (assembly GCF_001604975.1). NCBI lineage: Eukaryota > Metazoa > Chordata > Mammalia > Primates > Cebidae > Cebus > Cebus imitator. Next base: position 3,259,741 of record NW_016107478.1, on the reverse strand, counting down.
ATTCACATTCTTGAATTCTTTGTAAAAATGTCATGGTTCTTCCAGGTTCTGTTATCCACTGGATGAGAAATATGGAATTGTTAAACTAGTTTTGCTAATTATATGAAAATATCTATATACATATAATGCTTATGGTGATCATGTAACCAGACTATTTAATTTTCTCTTCAATTATTCCAGATAAACAAGAATGATATGAAAGTTTTAAGAACTTATATGTATTATTGTGTTGCCTCTGATCTACTATCAATTGAACAGTATACAAATGATGCAACTTTATGGAGTTGAAAAATATTTTAAAGATGAGAGGTCTTATGATGCAGTGGAAGAATTCAGAAAGAACTAGATCCATAGCTGGGTAGGTTCTACAGTTTTCAAGCTGTGAGTCTTTGAATAAATTCAGCTTTGTAAGCCTGTTTTCTGATTTGAATCTTAGACAAAAAACACCTACTTCACAGTATTGTTGTGAGCTGTACATATGATAGGTATTTGGCAAATAGTGGCTATACTCTAACCCATCTCCATTTTTAAAATAAGAAACTTAAGGGTCAGAAAGATGAGACTTAAAGAACACACACAAAAAAATGGTTTGTGGCATTTTGAAGCTCTATTGACTCACGCATCTGTGTTCTATCACAATTCTTACATTTATAGTTTCTGCTTCCTATCGTCGAAATATTCATGCCAGTTTTCCAGGCTGGAATTGGCAATGAGCTGACAGACAGAGGTTTGTTTTTTAAAAAGATGAGAAAACAACTTGCAGAATCTTTTATCCAGATTCTCAGAATGGTTTTTAGTAAATGCTTCTTATCCTAAGAACTCAAATGGTGGTTTTCTCCTCCTCTTACCTTCTCTGATTCTGTTGCCACTTGGAAAGCCCTGTGGTTCACAGCTAATTAAAAAGAGATGGAAGAAAATTATACCTCTGTTGATGCTGTTGTTTTAATCTAACTCAAAGGCTTCTTAACAGCAAAGCAACAAGCAGTGGACTGAGAGTTCTCTGTGGCAAACAGGACACAGGAGACACTAGTGTGGTTTCCATGAACCCACTATCTTTTCATTAAGTGACTTTTATACTTTCTGTTGTTAAAGATTCACACACACATGCATAAACACACTTTCAGACAATATTTCGGCATCTGTTGAGTCCTAGGAAAGATGGGAGCCCCAGAGAAGAATAAAATAGCATTTATATTGTGTATTTATTACATGTCTGGCATCATGTTTTCCTTTTCATTTCTGCATTTAATCATTATAAGAAGCATGTGTCCCTGTTTTATATATGAAAATACCAAAATTTTGAGAAGATCCCACAGTTAAGTGTCAGAGCTGGAATCCAAAATTACATCTTTATGATTAGTCATTACAATAATCATTCACCATCTTTATCAAAATGCTCGTCATTTATTGAGCACTTACTATGGGTTGAGCCCTCTTCTAAGTACCTTGAGTATGTTAATTTATTTAAGTACAACTTATGTTTTTAACTAGTTTCTTCCTCACAACCCCCCCATAAAGTAGGTACTATTATTATCTCCAAAATATCCCAAGGGCTGCAGCTGGTAACCCGGTTAGGCTCCAGAGCTGCACTCTGCTCTGTCTGAATCAAAACCAAATATTTTCCAACTCTATACCTTGTCTCTCTAGGGCTTTGGGTGCTAGTAAGCCTTTCAAGAGCTTCAGGTGAACAAGGGGAGCATATGTTTTTGAGCCATAATAAGGACACAGAGTATGGATCCAATTCAGGTATACCTAGGTTAAGGTCCTCCTGTGTATTATGATGTTCATCACAGCCTTGATAGTGAGTAGCAAGTACAGTTCAGGATCAAACAGGTGAGCATTATGGGTCATCTGGCTTCCTTGTTGTTTAACAAAGCAGGACATATTTTAACATGGCATAACAGTGTGACCAAGTAAATACCCTAAGGAAAGGCTTGAGCTACCCTCTACCTAGGGACAGTGCTAATTAGTGATAAATGGGCAAGACAGTGTGGCCAGAACCTTGGACAGCTCCACTGTAGCTGTGGCTCCCACGGAAAGCTAATCTACAATCTGCATCTCTGAGCTGTGCAATAGGCCCTGCCCTGAAGCTGAAACTTTAAAAGCTCTTGACATTCGTGTGTGTGTGTGTGTGTGTGTGTGTGTGTGTGTGTGTGTATGAATGTGTGTGTATGCGTGTACCTTCATTCATTTAAAAAATTTATTTTAATGTAGTAAGAGCACCTAACGTGATATATATCCTCTTAAATTTTAAGTACAAACTAAAAACAAGTAGTGTAGGCTGGGCACAGTGGCCCACGGCTGTAATCTCAGCACTTTGGGAGGCCGAGGCAGGCAGATCACCTGAGATCGGGAGTTTGAGACCAGCCTGACCAACATGGAGAAACCATGTCTCTATTAAAAATACAAAATTAGCTGGGAGTGGTGGCGTATGTCTGTAGTCCCGGCTACTCGGGAAGCTAAGGCAGGAGAATCACTTGAACTTGGGAGGCAGAGGTTGCTGTGAGACGAGATCGTGCCATTGCACTCCAGCCTGGGCAACAAGAGGGAAACTGCCTCAAAAAAACAACAATTAAAAAAAAATCAAAACGCAGTAGTGTAAACTAGAGGTACCATGTTCAACAAGTCTATGCAAAGATATTTAATATCACTAATCAATATGGAAATGAAAATCATCACCATAATAAGATGAATAAGCTCTTAACATTCTTGCCCTAGACTTAACACAGTGGCTCTTAACTTTCTTGGTATATATACTCTTTTAAACGGTAAATGAAAGTGAAACACAAGATGCCCAGAAAAACTAGGAATGTGTACATACACAAAAAATTTAAACTAGATTTTAGATTATCAAAAACAAAAAAAATCTCCTTGGCATTCTAGTTAAGACCTCTGTTTCAGTTAAATATTGCTGGATAACAAATCACACCAAAACATAACCTAAAATAACAACAATGTGTTATTTCTCATGATTCTGTGGGTTAGCTGGGAGGTCCCTCTGCTGGTTTTCCCTGGGCTCACTCCTGCAGCCTCATTCAGCTAGAAGGTGAGCTGAGCTGAAAAGTCCCTGATAGCTTCACTCACATGTCTAGTGGTAGATACTGGATGTAAGCTGGGTGTCTCAGTTCTTCCCAGGTGGCATCTTCTCCTCCAGCAGGCTGCACCAGCTTCTTTACATGGTGGTGAGAGGGCAACATTTCTCCTTTTAGGTCCTAGTCTCCAGAGCTCACAAAAAGTCAGCTTGATATTTTAATGGTCAAAATAAATATCAAGTCTAGCCCAGATTCCAGGGGTCAGTTCTTCCTGAAGGAAGAATTTTTAACCATATTTAATTTATCACAACCTTCTTAAGCTCTCTGATAAAGACAAACCCACAGTAAAAAGTACTACAGTTCTTTCCTTGCTCTTCAGTATGATTCTGTGCTAACCCATTACTTTATATAACACTGCTGTATTTTGTATGCACCCCCCTCTATTATAATACTAATCTATTTGCGCATTGAATATGCAATTATTGAAGATCATTTGTGAGCTAGATAAGATGCCAACTCTTTCTTAAAATTTACATTAGCTCATCAAATTATTATAAAAATTTACCAGATTTTATCTCCCTTCCACTCCATTTAAAGATGACAACACTGAATCTCAGAAAGATAAAGAAATTTGCCACATGCACATGACAAGTACATGAAAGTCTTCCACTTTAATCGTTTATTTCTCATTTGCATTTAGTCTGCCTCATTGCTTCTCTCCATTTACCTGTCTACCTCTCCTAAAGATTGTGAGCTCCCTGAGGACATGACTCTGCATTTCTCTTTTGTGCATTTTCAGTCCATACAACACTTCTGAAAATGGTTTTTAGGCTCTCAGTAAATGTTATTGGATGGAGAGATGAAGAAACTTCCAAACAGTGGATGCTATATTCTTTCCTCTACAAGTATTTCTAGTTTATGTATTCTGAGCTCATGTGGTTGAGAACAATACAATTGGAAATCATAATCAACAACCTTTATCAGAAGTTTACTACATGCCAAAAACTCCTAAGAATTTTTGCATATTTATTTAATATATCCTCACCACCTATGAGATAGGTCCTATCATTTCGATTTTGTTACCAAGAGCCCAGAGGTTAGAGAATAGAATTAGATTGCCCAAGGTGATACACCTATGAGGTGGTAGAGCTCAACTTGAACTCAGCTGTTCAATATGTCTCCTCAGGCCATATTCCTGATAACTGGATTATTCATTTCACCCAATCCTTTTGCCTTTCTGAAGAAACATTTATTCGTTCATGTAAAGGGAAACACCTATGAGATAAATCTCCCCAACCCCTACCAAATAAAATAGAAACTTAACACTCTCTATGATCTGATTTTAACTGTCTTTTAGCCTGCTTTTTTTTTTTTTTTTTTTTTTTTTTTTTTTTTTTTTTTTTTAGACAGAGTCTCGCTCTATCACTCAGGCTGGAGTGCAATGGCACAATCATGACTTACTGTAACCTCTGCCTCCCAGGTTCAAGCAATTCTCCTGCCTCAGCCTCAGCCTCCCAAGTAGTTGGGATTACAGGCACCCACCACCATGTCCAGCTATTTTTTTTTTTTTTTGTATTTTTAGTAGAGATGGGCTTTTGCCATGTTGGTCAGGTTGGTCTCAAACGCTTGACCTCAGGAGATCCACCCACCTCAGCCTCCCAAAGTGCTAATATTACATGCATGAACCGCCACTCCCAGCCTTCTAGCCTGCTTTCTACTCTGTCTCTCTATAGATTCTGTATTCCTACCATGCTGCTCACTCTGTCTATTGTGTGACCTTCACTACCCTACCGTATCTCTTTGCCTTTGCTGAAAATGTTTCATCCACTCTTCGCACATTGAAATTTTTAGTCTTCATAACTAGCCTTAGTGAGTCTTCTTGGGTAAAATATTTTTTAAATTCCTGCAGTTGCCATGAACTGTATATTTCTCAAAATTCCCCCAGCAAATGATGTCTACCTTTATTTAGCCCTATTCCATCCCAGTTCACTGTTTACCTATCTTCCCCTAGACAGTGAACAACTTCCTGCTTCCATCTTTCCTTCCTTCTCTTGTTTTCAATAGATTTTACTTTTCTGCTGTGTCCCAGGCTCTATGTTATCGCATAGGACTATAGAAATAACTAAGACACAAACTTTGCCATCAGAAAACTTATAGTGTTCAGCACAGGAAAGCCACTGAATAAGCACTGAATGAATAAATGAATGAGCTTGCAGTCTATTGGGGAAGTCAGAGGTGTAAACAATTATACCATCAAATCTATGCTGGAAACATGAGTAGTACCTCACATTATAGACATTCAGTAAATATTCATTTATATACTCTCTATAATGAAATAGAGCTAGGTTCAAATCTTGATCTTATGTGCTTGGTAATTTTGAGCAAGTCACTTTAGCTTTCTGATGCTCAGTTATCAAAGCTGTGAAACAATCAATAGTTACTGACCTCGTAGGTTCTGTGAAAATTAAATATATAGCAAATGTCTGCAGTAAGAGCTCAATGTATTTCAGTATTCCAAATTCCCCCCTTAACTTAATTCCAGAAAGAATATATAGCAATACATTGTTGGATGAATTAATGAGTGAATACATAAATGAATAAGTGAATGCATGAGGCAAGGCTTGAGTGGAGTAAAACTGCAGGGCATGATGATACAGACAGACCCTGCAGGGCAAGAGAGCATCAACTCTCTCTAGGGGAAGCGGAGCCACTAAAGTCCTAGAAATCACCCTCTTCTGTTACCCCTAGTCCCTCCCCAGAGGACATGCTCTTGCTCCTCCCCTTCACAGGGGGCCCAAACAGCTTGTTTTTCTCCTCTTTGTGTGTTGGGGATATGTGATTTTACTGTCAGCATGGTGTTTCTAATGAAAGGCAAATGGTGTCCAATGTGACTTGGAGAAAAACGTACAAACAACAACAAAATTATATGTTCTTTTTTCCTGTAGTGTTCGCAGGGAGAATATGTGACTTGTTTGCTGTCAATATGGCTTATAATGACACGGTGCACAGAAGCACTGCCAAATGTGTGCGGCATTCATTATACACATGTATTAAATGTAATGTGATATGAGTTTGGTGGCGGAGCAGATGAGAGCTACCCTGGGGCTGATGTGGAGTTACACCACCTCTTCCCAGGGGATGATTATGGGAGAAAAGGGAAGTGGACAGCAGCATGGGCGTGAAGCAGGATGTATAGAATTTTTCAGGACTTATTCTGGGTTAGATTGAGAGAAATGCTCAACTCAAAGCATCCTTAAAGATATTCTTTATTTCAGCAACAAGAAATCATTTAATGACCAATTCTTGAGCTCCTACTAAGTGCCAGGCTTGCAATGGATACCGGGAATAAGATTCTTCACCAGCTTTCAGGACATTCACAGATTAACAAGAGAAACAAACAGATGGAGAGAGAATGGTGGTGCGCCATGACTGGTAAATGCAATGAGCTATAAGCAAAGGTTAATGTGAAACTACAGAGAAGATACCTAACCCAGCCTAATGTCACTTTTTCCAGGATGACTTCCTTGCCTCTTCATATGTGACCAGGTCACTCTGCAATATGCTTGCATGGCAGCCTAAGCTTTTCCTTCATGGCATTTGTCATGGTCTAAAGTGAATTATGTGTATGATAATTTCATCAATGTCTGTTTGGCTTCTAGACTCTAAGCCCAGGAAAATAAGGACCTCATTTGTTTTGCTCACCATTATATCCAGCACCTAGCATAGTATCTGATGTCTTAATCTGTGGTTGAATGAATGAATACTGTCATATGTGAACTTAATTTTGAAGGACATAGAAGAAATAGGTCAGGTAAAATGAGCAAGAGGAAAGGTGGGCAAAAGGAGGGGGAATGAGGCATGTTATGTTATAAAGGCATATAAGAAAATATAGCATAAAATTGTGGGAAAATAAGTGAAAAAAATCAGTAAAAGTGGACTCTTGGACTCTTGAGGTTCCTTTTTTTTTTTTTTTTTTTAATGAGACAGGGTCTCACTCTGTTGCCCAGGCTGGAGTGCAGTGGTACGTAATGATGGCTCACTGCTGCCTTAAACTTTCAGGCTCAAGTGATCCTCCCACCTCAGCCCCCAGAGTAGCTGGAACTACAGGCACATACCACCATGCCTGGCTGATTAAAAAACATATTGTAGAGATTGTGTTATCCACACTGGCCTTAAACTCCTTACCTCAAGTGATTCTCCCACCTCAACTTCCCAAAGTGCCAGGATTACAGGTGCAAGCCACCATGCCTGGCCTCGTCCTGGGATTCTTAAATGTAATATTCCATTTTCTCTACTGAGACAAACTTCCAAATAAGAGGACAAACATCACTGATGATGTCTGCAAGAATACACATAAGAAATACTGGACTCTTGATGGAAGTGTAATTGGGGAGGCAGGTGGGAGCCTGAACAAACATTTCAGTGATGAGCTAGGCACTAGTGTGGCTGTTGAATCAAATCATGTCAGAAGGAGAGGTTAGCTAAAGAATGTTTAAGAAGTTTTTTTTTCTAAGTGGTGAGATGATCATAGGAAGGAACATATCAGTTCCTAGTTGATGAAACTTATTGGGGAAAATGGCTAGACAAAATTGATGTGGGTGAAAATGTCTCTGTACAAATACACCATGCCCATGGGAAAATAAGAGCGATAGTAATAATGATGACTAATGTTTATTGAGATATGCTATCACAGTCAGAATTCACAGCAAAACTTTAAGGTGGGCACTATAAAGATCCCGCTTAAAGATGAACAAATTAAGACCTAGTGAGGTTCAGTAGCTTGCTCAAGATCGTCTAGTCAAGCAGAGGCATAGCGAGGATTTGAACTGGGATAATTTGAGTTCTGAATCTATTCTTTTAACTACCAAGTTGTTGAACCAGACTTTAGACCACCGCAACAGAATCGTTCACTCTCTGAATTTAACCCCAAGTTCAGTTGGCTTCCTCATTCTGTGAACTCAGCTTTAAGTGAAGAACATGTCTTACTCGTCTACTAACCTTTTAGAAAAAAGGATTTGGGTCCATAAAGTACAATTCTTTATGGAATTTTGATGTGCTTGCTCTCATATCAACCTTCATGAATTTGGAGATTTGCAAGGCTTTAAGAAGTGACACTTGAGAATACCAGGACTCCTATGGTTCAGCATGGCAGGAAGGTGGGGGACTCATTTAGTCAGGGATAAAGCTGAGGGTGGGTGATTGAGACTGTGGAAAGCTTGATGTGTCTAAGGTCGTGGGGAGAGTTCTGAGCCAACTGATCATTTTGAGAAGAAGGAACCTGAAAACTTTAGAGGTTATATATAAATTTTTTACCTTGAATTATACCAGTTAATGATTATTGTACTCTTAAATACCAAAACTCTGCTGTGCATTAACAAGCATTATGTCATTTCATCTTTGCAACAACATGAAGAACTAATTATTATTATCTCAATTTTTCAAATGAAAAAAGAAGGCTCAGAGAAGTCCAACCACTAGCCATAGTGCTAGTAAGTAGCTGAGCTAGAATTTGGTGCCTAATCTGTCCAGCACCTCCAGGCCTGCCCCATAAACAGCCGTATGATTCTGTCCCTCTTATGTGTTGCACCTGTTTGCATGTCTGGTTCTGTGGCTCTTCTGCAAGCTCCTAAAGGTCAAGGCTGGAGTCTATTCACCTCATGCCTCCATGGCTTAGGTCTAGCCCAAAGACAACACTTGCGATTGTTTGTGGAGGAATGGAAGGAATTAATTGCTCCACATACTGAGAGGCAGAGCTTGGCTAGAACTAGACTCCCTAAAAAGAACAGAAAGGACTTCTTCAACCTCCAAAGATCTCTTCCTTCTCTGAAATCTAGCACTTACAGTCATTTCCATTTCCTAGGCCACCAGACACTGTCCTATTTCATCCTTTATACCATTGAATAAAAGTGGTATTTATACTACTTCATTCAACTATTTTAAAAATATTTAACACTTTAATGGATTTTCTTTCTTTCCTTTTTTTTTTTTTTTAATTCAGTCATCTTACTGAACTATAAGCTTCTTGGGACCTAAAAAGAGAGAAAGGAAATTTTCCTGTATTGAGTTTGTGCAATGTACCAAGCATCATGTCATGACCGTCACATACATGAGTTTAAAAAAAAATCTTCATGGCAGTTCTTAGAACAATCATTATCTGTCTTTTACAGGAGAGAAATTTTGGGCTCAGACAGTGAAACATAGTAATTTGAATGATAATACACAGTAAGGACATGGCAGAGCTGGGACTCAAACCTAGGTCTTTCTGACTCCAAAGCCTATGACGTGGCCACTGCCTTTCCAGCCTGAGCCCGAATTGCCACACTGCCTGGGTTTCCTGTGCCAGACAACACCATCTCTCCCTTCTCTCCCACATGCCTCACCATAGCAGGACCTGATGGCTATAAGCCCAGGCATCGTGGAGGCTGCAGCAGAAACACGCTCTGGCATCTTAGGATGCTGCACAAGGTATGCCAGCAAGAGGAAGAACAGTTGGTGAACAGTTGGTGAGTGGATATTTTTATGCAAGGGTTGCCTAGAGAGAGGAGAAAAAAGAGTGAAAAAAAAAACCTGTTTATAAAGAAGCCACAATTAATAAGGTCTTTGTTAGCTTTTTGGATTTCGATTTTCAAGTCCATTGCTTTGGGTTTAAAAGAAAGCAGAAAGGTCCCCAAGGAGCCAAGCTCCCAGCTTCCAAAGCATGAAAGTGTTTAGGGAACCAATCCCAGCCCGAGTATGTTGAAGATTTTAAGTATTCAACAAGGAGTGCAAAGATGCTGTGAATTCCTTTGGACAGCTTCTCATCAGGATTGTTTATATTGCAGCATGCTTAGTATGTGGGCTTAGGAGTTACAAGATAACAACAAAAAAAGTAAAAGATAAAGAAAGCACCACCCTTAGACTATCCAAAAGAATCACAAGCACTCTAATCTTTTGCCTACCATTTTACATCTCTCTCCAAGCCTCAATGTTCTCATCTATAAAATGGGAATAATAGTATCCATCAAAGTGGGTTATTGTGAGGATATGAAAATGCCCTGTAAGCATTAAAACCATTTAGAAATGAGAGTATTTCTTTTTGTAGAATACTTTTTAATATAAAGCGCTCTACTTCCGTATCTCTTTTTACACATGCATTTATTATTCAAGAATTTAAACATACATACGCGGCTGCCATTTATAAGAGTACTTTGACTATGCAAGATTCATATTTTGCTATATTCGACCCTTGCACTGATCCTATGAGGTAGGTGCCATTCCCCACCCCACCTCTCCCATGTTTCAGTTGAGAAGTGGAAGCTCAGAGAAAGGTTAAGGTATATAACCAAGGTCAGTAACAAGCAGAGTCAGCATCAGTGACTGCTCTGGAGTGAAGAGTTGGTCTAGATTCTGAGTGCTGACCTCTTGGCTACAGTGGCTTTCTGCCTGCTACTTGCCATGAGCGGTGTAGCCACCCAAAAACTTGGCATATGAACAGGTATTCTATTATGGTTGACTTTGTGTCCTCCCAAAAGAAGATATGTTAGAATCCTAACCCCTGCTTCCTCAGGTCCTTCTTACCTGATCTTATTTGGAGATAGAGTTTGACAGAGATAAACAAATTAAAATGAAGTCATTAGAGTGGTTTCTAATTTAATAAGACTGGCACTCATAAAAAAGGGCACTTGGACACAGAGGCAAAAGCATAGAGTGAAGATGATGTGAGGAGACATAGAAAGAGGACAACAATCTACAAGCCAACGAGGGAGGCCTGGATCACATACTCTTCTCATGGCCCTTAGAAGAAGCCACCCTGATGAACCTTGATTGTGGACTTCTACCTGCAGAACTGTGAGACATTTCTGTTGTTTAAGCCACCCAGTTTCTGGGACTTTATTATGGCAGCTTTCACAACCTAATGCCTATTCTGAATCCTCTTTTCTGGATGAGGCACTGGAAGAGGAAGAGATTAAGTGACTTACTCAAGAGGTAGGTGAGATGGCTGAGATTTGCACCCATTTTCTATCCATTCTTGCACATTGATTGCTAAAAGAAAGTTCCTTGGAGGCAGATATTTCTCTTTAGTTGTATTCACTGTGGTGCTTGGCATTTACATCAGTGTCTGGCATATCATCAACCAATACTTGCTGAATGAATGAATGAATGAATGAATGAATGATCTTCCTATCAACTTACCCAAAGTATCACAGTTAGATTAAAATAATTTTCAAGAAGCATATCAGGCTGGGTGTGGTGGCTCACTCCTGTAATCCCAGCACTTTGGGAGGCTAAGGTGGGTGCATCACTTGAGGTCAGGAGTTCGAGACCAGCATACCAACATGGTGAAACTCCATCTCTACTAAAAATCCAAAAAAAGTAGCTGGGTGTGGTTGGTAGACACCTGTAATCCCAGCTACTTGGGAGGCCGAGGCAGGAGAATCACTTGAACGTGGGAGGTAGAGATTGCAGTGAGCTGATATCATGCCACTGGACTCCAGCCTGGGCAACAAAGGCTTTTTTAAGGCTCCACCTCAAAAAAAAATAAAGTACATTATACTGGAACGAGAGTTTCAACAACTTATAGTCATCATCATCATCAGAACAACAGTTTCATACTTTGTATTTAAATTCTTCCCACAGTCAGAGACTTTTAATTATAAACAATTTTTCAAACAAATTCCTTATAAGTCTGGTTTCGTGGATTGTCAGGTGTGAAACTCCAAGGTGCTAATTCTTGTTTGTACTTGGAAACCAGTGACTTACCTGCCTTCTTATCTCTGGTTTCTGTCCATGTTGCAGTGCCATCAGAGGTTTTTCCTTCTACCTCGATGACCAGTCCTCAGTCTTCCTTTACTGGTTCTGCCTCATTTTTCCAAACTCTAAACTCTGATCTGCTCCAGGATCTGCTTTGCTTACTTTTTTGGTAACCCCATTCTGTCTTGTAGTTTTAAATACTATCTATGTGCTAGTATCCAGATTGGCATCTCCTGCCAACACTTCTACACTGAACTCTAGATCTGTATATGTCCAATAACCTTTTAAATATTTCCATCAGAATGTCTGATACATATCTCAAAGCCAATATGTTCAAAATAAAACTGATTTTTCCCTTCACCCCAAATGAAATACAGCTTTACTTACAGTCTTCCCAACCTTAATACATGTCAAAATTATCCTTCCATTGTTTAGGCTGAAACCTTGGAGCTTCTTTTGACTCCTTTTCTCATACCTAATATCCACTTATGTAGCTGATTCCATAGTATGACTTACAAAAAATATTGAACATGTGGCCACTTCTCACCACCTCCACTGTTACCATCATCCTTTTTGCCTAGATTATTGCATTAGTTTCTTACCTGGTCCTTTACATCCAGTCATGTCCCTTTACACATTTTCCTGTCCTCTTTTATTAAAATGTAAGTCAAATCACATGCTCCTCTGTTCAAAATTTTCCAAAAGACCTATGTGATTTAGCATCTCACCACCTCTCTGAGTCTGTTTCCTTCATTTCCTCATTCATTGGACGACATTCAGTTTTATTTACATGGACAATGACCAAGTTTGCAAAGAAACAAACTCTGGTAGGTGCAAGGTTTTTCTGAGGGAGTAATTTTGTATAATTCTTTGAATAAGCTAACTCTTCTCCACATCTACTCCACCAATACCTCCCAGACTCTTTCTAAGATGGGCCTAACTAGACCACATGTTGGTTAACTCCTTGTTGAAATATCCACTCCACTTCACTTGCATATGATTTTTTTCATTATAATATCATTAGCTGCAGGAGTATCCAATCTAGAGTGGTTATACGTACCATCATACCTTCTTCTCTATTTTGGTCAAACTTCATTGCAATGAGCTTCTCTCATTCTTATGGTTACAAGAAGGTAAAAAGGTGGCAGTCTCATGATTGTGTCTGCTTTCTGCCTGTTTTGATGTGCTGTATGTCTTTATTAAATAAGGTTTCCCCTCCACCCTTCTCTGCCTGACCCAGGAGGCTGACCTGTATGAAATACATAAGTGGCCTTCTGTACTTTTAAGGCATCTAGATGAAGTGGGAAAGAAGAGTAAGATCAGGGTAGTTTGTTTTCCCTGAATTTCTCCCTGTGGAGTCACCTTGGTTTGGCTGTCTCAGATGTCACTAATCCCTTCAAGGGGGCTGCTCTACAGGACTCCCTCTTATTCAGGGTTTTCTCCCACCTCTTCCCATCTAGCCTGGGGTGGTAGTCTCCACTATTATCAGCTCTGGGCTACTGCTCCATCCCCTAGGATTCCCTTCCCTTGCTTACACCTTTATAATTAGTCTCTCCTTGAGCTGTTCTCACTTGAGTGTGCTGCCAGTTTCTTGCTGGGACCCTGACAGATATATCTGATGATCTATAAATGTTCCCCTGACTTACTACATTTTATCTGCGGTAATCAGATCTGACATATTGCCTTCATCTGACACAACAGATTCTTTTCCTGATCAATACTGCTCAACTGAACAAGAGAAAGTCTATCTCTCACTAGGAAGGTGAGTTTCTGAGGCCAAACTGACCCATCCTATAATCCTAGACAATGACTGACTGCCTTAAATTCTTGGCATTTTACTACCCACCAAATCTTGTGTATTTTAAAATGTGAATAATATGACTGATACAGACTGGTATATGGTAGATAATTAGCAAATATCAATTTATGATTTTTTTTTCCTCTTCACCTTGGTGCATTTGTTTTTGTAGCTCATTTTTTTTTCTACTGCTTCATTTTGGTTAATCCAATACCTTAAACCTCAATGGAGCTCATGGAGTAGCAGTATGTAATTTGCAGTCAGATAATTTTCTCATCAGTGGGAGTTGTTCTTGTGCTAATTCGGGCTGCTGTATCCTCTATTTCAGTCTTTCTTTTGTCTTATTTGTAAAACGCATACTGTATTATTCCAACTTCTACACTTTTCTTTGTAAGCTTGCACATCGTGACTGAAAGTGAAACCTTAGAAAGTGACATTCCACCCTCAGAGTCATCGACAAGACACTCAAGACGCTACTACTGGGGAAAATCTAAGTGTACTGTTTTCTGCATATGGGGGCCTTTTTCTGCTCTTGGATGTGGGCTTGACTGACAGTGGAAAGGACAAGGTACTAAGTCAGATTAACTGGGATCCTAGATTTCCCTCAGCTACCTGACCTTCTGGGGCTGGAGTCAAGGTCATATTGAGCAATGCTATGGGGTTTCTCACAGGAAGTTTATGATATGGCTGAGTGAAGCAAGAGAGGCTTAATTAGGAGGGAGGAGACCTGCCATGAGCCTCAAGGTACATGGCATATCAGAGAGGCTAAGGGCAGAAATATTGAGTGCCAGAGTTCAAGCTGGAGGCGCAAATAGAACAGACTGTATATCTCAAAGTAGAGAGCACGAAGAATATTTTCAGCCACAGAGAAGGCAGTGGCAGCATGAGGTGGGGCTATAAGCCAAGATCCATTCAAGAACACATTGTACAAACAGGACCACTGTGCCTCTTTAGGGGAAGGCTTGGCATGGTCATACCAAGTTAAAGATCAAAGCTGAAAGTGGCTTCATTTTTAGACCCTGTGCTTTTCTGAGCCCTAGGACTCATGGCAGCTAACACATCCTGCCCTACTCATCACCTAGAACTGTTACAAGGATAAAATGAGGTAATGGGTGTGAAGGCATTCTATAAACCACAGAGCACTACACAAAAGTGAGTATCCAGCAGCCATTTTACCATACAGAGCTAAATTCTTCTCAAAGAAACTGTTTACCTGGTCAGTTGGAGTCAGACTAATCCTAAACTCCATCCCTGCTAGAGATGCATTAGTCAATAGAAAAACTGTGCTAAAAGGAATTTAAACAAAAAAATCAACCAAAGGCATGCTGCAGGAAAGTTGCTGAATGGCTGGGCTTATAGGATGAGAAGTACTGGGTCTTCAGACACAAAGCAACCTTGTTCCGTGTGTAGTCTCTACTTTTTCCTATGGTTCTATTTCTCTGGGCTACCATCATAGCCCCACTTTCTTCTTGAGACTGAAGCATGGTTATTGTAACTCCTGGACCTACCACTTTGTAGCATCATCACCCAAAAGGAATGGGTTGTCTTCTCTTAGTTCCATTTTAAAAATTCCTGAGTGAACTTGTCCTGGCTTAGATTGCATGCTTATTCTATGACCTGGTTTGGGTCACATGCCCATTCTATACCAGAGCATGACACCTATGATTGGTACTTCCATATACTTTGGATCATGGAAGAGAATTTTCCTTAACTATTCCTGGAAGGGAAAGTGCTGAAAAAAATGAAAAATAGATGGCCACTAGAGGGATATAGTGAATACTATTATAAACTGTTTTTATGACTAATATCTCCTACCTTTTAGGATGGACCCCTCCTCATCCCCACTGGAAGCATATAGAGAAGAGGATTTATAATGAATTAGTCAGGGTTCTATCAAGGAACAGATGGTACACTCAGAAGGGGGTGGTCTAAGAAGGCTTTAGAGAAATGATTATTTGTGGAGGTATGGGAAAGGTTAAGAAAAACCAAAAAGGGAGTTGGTGGTGAAATATCTAGTGTTCTTACCAGTGGGCAGCCAATTATGTACCTTGGCCTGAAAGGGAAAAGGAAAGATGGTTATCTGAACAATTGAGACATGTAGCCATAGGGTAAGACCAGCAGACAGGGGATGTGGCCTTAGTTCAGAAACCCAATCACTGCCAATCAGCAGATAAATAGGGAGGGGCTAGGGGTCCAATAACCTTTCGCTCCTCTCACCTGCCTGTTTCATGCTGGCACTCTCATTGGCCAATTCCAACTAGAACTGAGAATTCAATGAGCTCAGCTTGATGGAGTCCTTAACAGTTAGATTCCAGGGCACAGAGCCAGGTGGAGAAGAATGGAAAAGCAATCTGGAAGGGCAAATGGAGGATGTCCAGCACAAAGGTGCATCTGCTCCCTTTGGCACAAAAGACAGGCCTAGTTGGAGTCCACTCTGTAAAATAGGACGTCTTAGAAGAGTAGTGGAATTTTAGGGCTAGAGGAGTTTTGGGGATCATTCAGACCAGAATTTATAAACCTGCCTATATCTATAATTCAGGTGTGGCTTACATGGCTGATGGAGCCTTAATACCAAAGACCAAACAGAAGCAAGCAATAAACAAAACTCGAATTTAACATGAACATCTTTAGGTCAAGTATGCACTTTCCAGGTCACCACAATTATCATCATTCCCTATTGTCTAACATCTGCCCCTGTACACAGTTTTGCTTCCCCAAAGTATTTGACATGAAGACCTGTAATTAGAAAAGTCAAGCTTCTTCATTTTTCAAAGAAATAATTAGGATGTCAAGGAAACTTGTTTGCCTATAGCTGTACAGCCGTGGTGGGAATTTTGTCTGCCCAGACAAAAATAGAAATGTATAAACATGAGGACTCAATGAAAGAGTTGTTTGCCTCCGTAAGATGAGACTCCATGGGAGCCACCATCACACAAGGAAGTGACTGCCATTTGAAGCAAGAGTTATGGAAGAACTCTACTTGCTCTTTGTGGCCTTGGAAAGTGGAAATAGAACAATAGGGAAAAGTGATTATGGTCAGTGCAAGTCAGAACTTGCAAAGGGCTTTTCAGAATGGATTGGGCTACCTCCATTCAGCCTTGCTTCCCATCTGTGCAGATGGTTAATTAACAGAAACGGAACCACTCCTTAGTGTGGATGGTGCTGGACCCCGTTCTTAGAGCCCTCCTCCTTTGAGTTGAGCTGATGTTGAGTTTAATTGGAATGAGAGGAATATGTCTTCTTGGCTTTTTTTCCATGGATTATGTTTCATTTTATTCCATCATTCTTTTTTGGTGGCGTAGGAAGGCTTTATTTTGCTTTGCTCTCTTCTCAGAATCCCTAGCATTCCTCCCATTAAGAATCTAGAAGTAAGGCTGTCTTCTCTTTGCCTTTACCTATTACTCTCAAATACACTCCCTCATTTCCACTCAGACCCAGTTCTTTTCTGTCCCCAGATGTGTTAGGCTCATTTTCACCTGCACCTAGATCCTCGGGGTGTGGTTAGTGAAGATACTGGTTTAGCTTTAATAATGGAGATCAAACAGCAGTGGCTTAACAGGAAGGAGGAGTGGCGCTATTGGACTGTCTGGATGGGAAGGGTGGCTGTGCTCAATAAAGTCACCAGGAACACATCCTATTGTTCAGAACTTATTCATGTGGTTGTTCCTGGGGGGAAAAAAACGGCCAAGAAATAGAAGGTCGTCTAGTCACATCTGTGCTAAGTTGAGGGAGGGGGATGTAGGAGGAGGTGCATTAGTAAAAGGAAGAAAGAGTGAATGGATATTGAGAACCAATTAGTCCACCCAGGATGCACTGTATAAGCAGAATGGTCTCTTTTTGTCTTCTGAAACCAGAGCTCATCATCTTTCACATACCAGTTTAAAGCTGCTCGTTCTTTTAAGTTTTCCCAAAGAATCATCCTTAAGATGATTCTCAGGATTCTAAGAGGACTGGGTTTAATGTTATACCTGTAGTATATAGAACTCCCCAAGGAATACATGGAGTTGATTCAAATGCTCCCCGTCACCTTTGCCATTGTCCACAGTCCAGCAAAGAGAATGCATGATACCATGGCTTACATTCACTGGACATCTACTAAACGCCAGGTGGTGTACTAACTGTTATGAGCATCACCTCATTCTATCATTGTAATTGCTCAAGAAATTAGGTACTGTTATCAATTTGCCTGATGAGGAAACTAAGGAACTCTGTGATGTCACTTTCCCAAGACTCTGCAGCTGGGAAGTGCCACATTCAGAATTTAAACATGAAACTGGCTCCAAGGTTTATCACTTATTTCAACACATTGAACGTTTTCTGTAAAGAGCTTTGCAAAAGGGAAGCTTCACAGAACTGAAACAACTATGTAAGTCAGTGTTTATACATTAGTCAAACTGGTAATCTGAGTAAGACAGGCAAGGAAAAATAGTATCTAGCCATATTATCCATGGGGCTAATTTAAGTTTCCAGGGAGTATATTTTTTTTGGTGAATCAGTGTCTTCTTCCCTGATGTGTTTCAAGAAAGTGATAGAAAGGACTACCTCCACCATCCCCTGATTTCCATCCTTTGGTGATCTCATCCATGATTTTCTCTTGGGGAAAAGGAGCAGATTGAAAACTGTGGTTATATATGTAACCATTAAAATAGATGCTCTGCCTATAAAAATGAACTTGTGCCAGGGTCTAATAAATTATGTGTTAATATGGCAGCTCCCCAGTCTGCAGGGGAATTGCAATCACTCTCCTGATCAGAGTAGCATACTTCCAAGCCTCCCTATTTGTTAGTTCCTTAACCCAGCATAGCTGAAAACTTATTCTGCATTCAGTATAGTGAACATTCTTGAGTACCACAAGGTGCCTGTTTCAAAACTAGGAATTGAAGGTTAGAAGTAAAGTAAACAAAGGACTTGTCCTCAGGGATATGAGTCCACAGGACAGAACGAAACAAGAGAAACAAATAACAGCAGTGCCATCAGATTTGTCTAACAGGTAAACTGCTATTGATTTAAAAGAGAGGATTTGATTCTGAATTGAAGAGGAGACATAATGTCTGAGCTCAGTTTGAAAGCATAGAAGATAATCAGATGACAGAAGGTGTATTCCAGGAAGAGGGAATAGAATATGCAAAGACAAGGAGGCATGAAACACAGCATATGTTTTGGGAACCATAAGCAGATCAAGAACTTGGCAGTATGAATTTATCATGTCAATTTCAAGACTCTATTTGATGGATGATGGAAAGGAATAAAGGGTTTTAAACAGGAGAATGAAGTGATACCATTTATGTTTTAGAAATATCCCCCCCGGACAATGTTAGGAAGACATGGAGAAATGAGGAAAACCTGTTGGAAAGCAGGGGTAGTGATCAAAGATGAGAAATGATGAAATGTAAGGTGTGCGATGGTCCAGGAAGGAAAGCTAATGGGAGAACATAGGAAAAATAGCTGATATTTAGGATTTGCTATATGTCAGGTACTGTTTTATGTTCTTTGACATGGTAACTTACTTCATCCTCCTAACCTTTCAAGGTGGTAGATATTATTATCATCAATATTTTACAGATGAAGAAACTTAGATATTAAATCCGGCTAAAAATTTGCAGAACCAGGTTTGAGCCCAGTCGGGTCCCAGAGTCTTCTCTCTTAAGCACTGAATGGGGATGCTTTAATTTGCTTTTCTTATTGAAATATTAGGATGAGATTATCCTTGAAGGGCATGAGATAAGCCATCTTGCAAAGAAGAGGTTGAACAGAGCAAAGCGACATTTCTTCTCAACTTGGGACAACATGATAGTCTATAACCTCATCTGTGAAATGGAGAGATCTATACACATTTCCTGGACTTTTCTGAGGATTTAAGGGACAGTGCACTTTAAAGGGGACAACCCCAGTGCCTGAAACTTAGCAAGCAGTTCTCAAATACTAGTTTATTTTTTCTTTCCTCTTGGAGGATACTGGAACTTTTGCAGCTTCTATTAAAGTTTTTATAAAGATATATGAAAATTATTAGGCTGCTGAAAATAAATGAATTATGGATACCTGCAAAAATGTAGGTGAATCCTGGAAAAATAATGTTGGATGGGAAAAGCAAATCTCCAAAGACCACATATAGTAGGATTCCATTTTCATAAAGTGTAAAAGCAAACAAATCTAAGTAACGAATTGTTTAGGAATATGTGCATGTATGTGTGTGTGCGGGGATGGATGGATGGATAGATAAATAGATAGATAGATAGATAGATAGTTGCTTAGCAAAGGGATATCCAATCCCCAGGCCATGGACCAGTACTGGCCCATGGTCTTTTATGAACTAGGCTGCCCAGCAGGAGATGAGAGGCTGGTGAGTAAGCCTTACTGCCTGAACTCCATCTCCTGTCAGATGAGCATGGCATTAGATTCTCATAGAAGAATGAACCCTATTGTGAACTGCACATGTGCGGGATCTAGGTTGTGCATGCCTTACGAAAATCAAACTAATGCCTAATGATCTGAGGCGGAACAATTTCATCCCAAAATCATTTCCCTACCCTCCATCTGATGGAAACATTGTCTTCCATAAAACCTGTTCCTGATGCCAAAAAGGCTGGGGACTGCTGGCCTAACATAACACTAAGAATGGTGATTGCTGTTGGAGGAGAAGGCAAAGACACAGGTTAAGGGAGGAGCATGTAGTTGGTGCCATGGTAGATTGGTGCTGAGTGCATGGATGTTCATATCATTGTCATTAATATTAATCCTTCATAGGTATTAAATATTACATATATTACATTCAAATATAATGGAGGAAAAATAGTATCCAAGGAGGTAGATTAGGCTTTAGGCCTGGCTTGATTCAAGATCCAAACAAAGACCCATGGCTCTATTTCTTGGCTTGGCTTCCTGTAGGCTAACAGCTTCTTCAATCTGAGTAGTGGTGGCTTCCCCAGTAACTTCAGACTCGCATTGTTCTAATACCCAGTTGAGCCCAAGAGAGAACATCTATTTTCCCAATAGCTCAAGAGGAAGATTCAGAACTGAATCTCATCAGCCCTGATTGGCCTGGGCCCAGGGGCCTGAATCAATGCCAAGGTGCACATTAATTGACTTAGTCTAGGGCTTATGCTGGACTCCTGTGGCCTGGGCTAGAATTGACTAGGCTCAAATCACATTGGTTGAGAGTGAGGGGGAGGGGTGGCCACTTCAGAGCCAAATCAGGATATTGATGCCACACAAATAAATAGATGCCAGTGGTAAAAACAGCAAATGCCCACAAGAGCCATTTCCAATACTTGCATTTTTATGATTAGACAAGCAACACACAGATATATATATATATATATAGATAGATATTTTTTAAAGTTTAGAAAATCACAAACACAAAAATAAAAGTCATCAGTAACCTTACCACTCTGAGAAAACCAATGTTAACATTTAGACTTACATTTTCCAGCCTTTTCCTTAGGTCTTTTATTGTATTGGTGATTGTGTATTCAATTATACAATGTGTCTTCTTTTCATTTAACAAACACATTATTGTTTTCACGGGCTAAATTCATAGTCTACTACTGAAGAAGTAGTTATGTAAAAAGATTTTTATGTGAAACATTATTATGAGACCAAAGAGCAGGGACTTCTACCCAAACAAAGGTTTCCAGAGCTATGCCTGAGCTCAGTCTCCAAGGAAAGTTAATGAAACAGGTGAGAGGCAGAGGTTGTAGAGCAGGGAGAGATCCAGGCCAAGAGGCTACCATAAGCACAATCCTGGTGGTAAGAAGTACCATACTGTTTCTTGAGCCCAAAGTGTAATGCACAGAGCAAAAAGGGATGAAGCTGGAGAGGAGGCTACAGAAGATTTTGCATGCTCTGCAAGAGAACTTGGACATTTCAGGAGACCACGGTTTATTTTAGTTTGGGATTGTGATCTCTGCCCCTGTTCAGGACATATGCACTGTCTGAACTGCCTTTCAGGCCTCCTGTGTGTCTAAAGTCTTACACATTCTTTAAAGAAAAATAATGAGCTGCCCGCTCCAGAAATTCTACTTTGCAAATTCCTTCCACCATTCTCCATGGGTGTCAATTTCTCCCTCTTCTGAGGCACACTGAGGGCCTTATTTCATTATCTTTGTTTTTCCTGTTAAACCTGGTGCATCATATGTCAGTCAGATAAATACGTATGAAATTGGACTATACCAGTGTTTTTCACGTGGGAGAGATTTTCTTTCCACGGGACGTTTGGCAAGTTCAAGAACACTTTTGGTTGTCATGACTTGTGAAGGAAGTGCTGTTGGGTATTTAGTGGGTAGACCCCAGGAATCTGCTAAATGTCGTGCAACGCACACCCCCTGCAACAAGGTATGCTCTGGTCAAAAATGTCAGTAGTGTTAAGGTTGAGACACTCTGAAGTACACAAACTGAAGTGTAGAGGTCATTGGACGGTAGTTGGGAGAACTCATTTCTGTTCCTGGTTCTGTGGCAATTTACCTTGGGGACCTTTTATACTGTATTGTCTCTGGGTCTCAGGGCTGTCATCTCTGAGAATTCTAGTATGAAGATCACATGCTTTAGTGTCAGATGACACTGGGCTCAAATTTTCATTCCACTCCCTGCTACCTGTGAGGTCCTGGACAAGTTATTTTGTATGTCCTCATTTCCTCATATTTTAACAGGGGTAAGGGTGTCTACTTTGGAAAGCTAGAAAGAATCGAGATCATCTGCATAAATTGAGACCCATAGCACTCAACAAATGGAAGGTGTCAGTATTCAGCATTGCCATGATAGTATAGCTATGACTATTAATAGAATAAAGGGCTTGAAAATGAACTCTAACTAAGATCTTTTCCAGCTCTAGTATTTTAGAACTTCTTGATTTGTTTTCTCTGCATGTAAATGCTGAACACGGCCAGGCATGTGCATCATATGGGTCCCTGCAGGAAGCATATGGCACACTCCAATGGAGAAACTTGAGGAAAGTGTATTAAAGGGACTTTTATAAAGGCATGGGCATGATTTAGAGAAACCAGAAAGAGATAATGCAGGACTCCTGAGCTAGGCCTCCTAGGTCTGAAAGGTTAAGAAGAGGAGCAGTTACCAGAATCCTGAGATAGGTGGCTTTGTGGAGAGAGCCGCCTTGCAGGAGCTGCAGTGAATCTTTGTAGAGACATATGGAATATATATATCAGACCTCATCCCCTTTCTGATCCTCTGTCTCTTGCTGGTGGCTCCCATTATTTGAATCCGATGGAATGCCCAAAGGCAAAGAGCTTGTTGATGCAACCCTATGTCAACTCCCTAACACACAGATCCTGTTAGAGAAGGTGGAGAAAGTGTATTTGGAGGCAAATGAAATAGAAATGGCAGCACAGTCTTAGAATTTGTGGAATAGCAAGCAGTCAGGGGTTTGGGCACCACGACTTGCTATCCGATTCAAGATGTTAATACTTTAGCTCTTTGCTAAAGAGAGAGAGGGCTCCACATATAGGTGTCTGCCCACTCTGAGTGCATCTTGCCCTGCAGACTCAAGGGGAAATACAGTTCTCTTCTGATAAAGCCACCTGTGACTTCTTTGAATACTGAATGTCTCAAGGAAGAGAAAGTGAAGGGAATCTCCAAGCTGGGAGGTGGAAAATGGTGGAGGCTTAAAATGGTGGAAAATTTGGGAGGCAGCATGGTTTGGTAGAACCCTGGTGATCTGGGTCCCAGTTCTGTATCTGTCACTTACTGACTTTGCTATCTCTGGGACTTGGTTTTTTCACCTGTGAAATGGAGTAGCAGCCTGTGGTTTACAGACCTGTTGTGTGGATTAGATATACTTGAAAGAATGTAATCCAGTACTTGGCAGCATGTGGTGCTCACTAACCAGGTTTCATTTATTTAACATTTATCTTATCATCAGTTATTGAGTGTCAACCATGTGCTGGGCCTTTAAGTAAAGTCATGATGACTCAGTTGAGATCCCTAACTTCGAGGAAATCATGGTTCAGAATAAGTTTCTATTCTGGGATTGACAGGGAGGCTTTGGAAATTCCACAACCCCCTTAAAATAGAATGCAGAAGTTTGCATATATGCAGGTATGTATACGCCTTCTTCAGGAAAGATTTTATTAGTTTCTCCAAGATGAGAATCATTGAGAGAGAGGTTTTAGAGGAAAATTCTGAGACTGAAAGATTATCAATCTCTGATTCAGTAGAACAGCTATCAAAAATGAAACATGCCAAGTGTGGTGGCTCATGCCTATAATTTCAGCACTTTGGGAGGCCAAGATGGGAGGATTGCTTGAAGCCATGAGACTGAGACCTACCTAGGTGACATAGTGAGACCCACCTCTGAAAATAATAATAATAATTAGCAAGTGTGGTGCTGGTATGCCTATAGTCTCAGCTGCTTGAGAGGCTGAGGTGGGAGGATGGCTTGAGCCCCTGAATTCGAGGCTGCAGTGAGCTATGAACAAACCACAATACCAGCTTGGGCAACAGGGACCTTGATTCTAACGATGATGATGATGATGATGATGATGATGATAAGCAGACAGTATTCAGAGAGAGCATGATTGGAAAGTGGCCCTGTAATTATCTTTCTGTGGCCCTGTGTGGAAGCATTTGGGCTAGAGAATAGATGTTGCAGGCAAAGGTTATCAGTTTCGTACAATAACTAACTTTCCAGAGTTGTCAGAATGGTGATTGGGAGGAACCAACACATTCAAGAAGATTCTAAAAGATCACTTACAGGGCATTCTATATTGGAGCAAGTAACTATAAGACCTCTTTCAACTTTCAGGTTTGACTATCTCACCAGGGTAGTGTCAAGGTGATGGTGACCATGGTAGAGAAAAAAGGTGCGTGCTTATATGTACATCTGCTTGTTCTGCTTCCAGTGTGAGGCGGCATGATCACATGAATGAGATGTCTAACAAGCCAAGGAGTGGACCAGATACAGAGGGAAAGATGAGATGGCACTTCTTGGAGCAGCTTGCTGGGCTCATGTATGTGTGCATGTGAAAGAGGTGTTTCTACTAACATGAGGGGGCATTATTAGACACTTAGAAATCTACTTGATTGCCTTAACTTTGACCAAGACTGGGAACCATGGAGCTTTTTTTATTTTTTGGAGGTCCCATGCATTCTAAAGACTGGAGCCAATGATAAGTATTATCTTTCAAATATCTTTACTTAAGAAATCCCAAAAAGCAGGTTTTGGACTTATGAATTCATCAGGTATTAATTGAGCACATATGTGGCAGAAATCTCTGCCCTTAAGATGTCTATAGTATCTTGTGGGACATACTCATGTGGAGAAAGCTCTGTGGATAGTGCAGTAACATGGGGGTGGACTAAGTAAGTGATGAAGAGCAAGCCAGTTCCAGGAGACTTGCTTGAGGAGATAATGTTGGGCTCAACTCTGAAGGATGCTTAGAAAACAAAAAGGGTGGGAAATGAGGAAGGTGGAATAGGGGATTCCAGCCTCAAGAAAGAAGGCACCAGGCCACCAAGCAGGACATGCGACAGACAGTCTTAGTTTGTAGAAAGATAAAGCCAGTGTGTTGAGTATGTGAGATGGCTGCGGGGTGTGATGAGACTGGTGGAGTCAGTGGGAAGGGTTTGTGAAGAACTTTGAGTGCCTGGGCTTCAATATGAGCTTTAATCTGAGTCAACAGAAACCATGTGAGGGTGGACAGCATTTGTCTGACATAGTTAATTTGTGTTTTAGAGAGAACTACTTCCTAATTCTTAACATAAAGTTGTGGGCAATGGGGACCAATATAACTTCCATCTCTCTCTTCCCTCTTCTCAGGCAGGAGTAGGCTGGGTCCTGAAGGCCTTATTCTTTCCACAGCGGAACTCTCCCTGGCCCTTTCTCCCACTCTGTGCATCTCATAAATCAGGAGAGAATGCCCCAGGTCTCTGTATGGCTTTCTTGTTACCATAAATCTCGGGTATGAGTATGGTAGAGGGTGATTTAGGTAATTACATAACATAAAACTGCTCTTGGCTTTCTCATGTCTAAAGAATTGTTATCTGTGTATCTCATTCTGAATTTATGGCCATTCTGGATGATGGGGAGGGTTCTTAGAGTCATTGCCTATAAATTATGTGCTTTTCCTCTGATGAATATTCCTGATGGTAAATGACTATTATTCCTATAGGCTGTACTCATGTATACATAAGAAACAAAGGCATGTGGAATGATGAGGGCCAATTTATCATGCTGTCTTATACAGAGAACAAGGCCAATGGGAGGCAGGGGTGGAGTCTACGCCTCTCTGAACGTGCTCTTCCAGTGGGACAGGGGCCACATCCAATTGGGCCTCAGGAACCCTTTGCCATGCAACACATATCAGCCTACTACGAAGTGGCTCAGCTGTAACTGCTCAATTAATAACAGCCTGTGTTGATTTTTTTTTTTTAACCACATAATTGAGTGTGCAGTTGGGTTTATTCTTGCATTATACATTCATTGTTTCTTGATTCTTAATCAAGTAATTCTCATGCTGAAGACAACGTCTTATAATTCAATATCTCCAGCTCTTATTTAGTTCTATGCAGACAGAAAGAGTGGAACTCTTTGTAGGCAGGCAGCCGGTTTTCATGTTGATCCCTAATGATCCTTTTATTAGCTGGATGACCTCCAGCAAGTTACATACACTTTTATTATCTCCTTTTCTGTATAATAAGAATGGTAGTAATCTTTAGCTTAGCATTGTTATAAAGTGAATTGTGATAATACATGCTAAAGTGCCATGCATGGTGCCAGACACTTTGTAAATGTTGACCAGTAAATAATGAATGAATGAATGAATGAATGAATAGGCCATAACTGCAAGTTGTTTATAGCTTAATATAACACCTAACAAATCCTGTTAGTGTACCATTAAGCCCAAAACACAATGACTCAGCAGGGCAGACATTTCACTGTCTCCTAACCAGAGTGGGCTGGCAGGGAGTCCAAGACAGGTAGGTTGCTCTGCTCTGTGCCATCCAGGGCCTTTGTTCCTTCTCTCTTGTTGCTCTGTTGTTTCCCTAGGGTAGTGTTCTCTTCTGAATGGCCAAATTGTCTCATCACTACCACATTCACTCTGTAGTTCACAGGAAAGATGGAAAGAGAAAGTAGACAGCAAGCAGCTTTTTAAAAAGAGTGAGACCTGAAAGATGCTCACTCCACTCTGTTGAGTGGCCACATGCCCAGCTGAAACCTGGGAGGTGAGATTCATAAATACAAGAAGAGAAAAAGGATTGTAGGATCTGATTAACACTGCCTGTCTCACATACTTACCAACACTTACATTTAGAAATTAGTTTTAATTCTACCCAAAGACTGAATACTATCATATACAGTTAATTCAGGTTTCAAATACAACTGCTTTATCTACTCTGTAGATCAAGAGCTTCTCAAGGGTTTGGATCTTACTTCTTTTTGAATGTCCTCCTGAGATATTAGCATAGGATTTGATGCATTGCAGCTGCTCAGTGTTTGTTGACTAACCAACTGATTGACTACAGTGTGCCTGGGCTGGGTGCTAAGTCAGTCTACAGCAAAGCTTTTGAGCAGTGATATAAGAGTGTGCCTTGACAGGAACATGGGTCCACTCCTCACTTAGATCAAAGCTGGCCCAGGGCATTGTGGGAGCCAGGCAACTCCTCCATTACTCTCCATGTATTAAGCTTTTGGGTAGCATCTGTCTACTTTCTTGCCCTGTCTACCCAGAAAATATAGAAAAAATATTGAAATACTTGATCTATTCCATTTTACAGATGAAAAACTGAGGTCTGAGGTTCTAAGTTATTAAATAACTTGTTCAAAGGCACCTAAAGAGTTCTTGCATCACTGAGATCATTATTCAGTTTTCCAAATGTAACACCTTTTTTCACTGCATTAGATTTCTTAAAACAGATAAAAACAATGACAACAATAGTAAATGTTCTGCTTTTTATAATTTCTGCCATGTTTCATATTCATAATCTCATTTAATCCTTATAACAGCTGTTGAAGATAGGATTGTTATTAATATGCCTTTTTAACAGACAGAAAAAAGAAGTCCAAAGAAGTGATAAAATATTTCCTACCAAAAATTGAGATGCTAAAACCTAAACTCAATTATGTGTGTCTCAATCCTGCTGGGCCACTACTGTGCAGATAAAACGATAAATACCAAAGCACCTTATAAACTGTGGACCATCTCCAGTGCCTGGCACTATTATTAATGTGTTATTGCTGTGAGACTCAAATCTGCACTTGAGTCCACAACTTGGGAACCCTGCAGTATATTTTAATTATAGCCACTTGATAATCCTGGGGTGTTGAGGGGGCACTGTCCTATATCATGCCTAAGAGTCCTATAAGGAGGAGATTTCTCCAACTCATGGATATTCATTGTAATGCTAAACCGCAAACTGCATTTTCCTTCATTCACCATGATCAGATGCTTACTACATTGCTCTCAAGCCTTATAGCCAGTGAGTGGATGGATCATAAGCCTGTATTAGGTATCTCTGCTAGGGCTTTTTTCTCCCTATCACGTAGGGATTCTACAGTGCCTAAACATATCACTGAAGTAATGAAAAGCTACCATTTCTTTACTGGAAGCTGGGTAAGCATCTGTCTCTAGGGAGCCTCACACACTTTGCCAAGGGCTTCTTGAATTGAGCATTGCAGGGATTCCATCCTTTGATTCTTCAGTCACCTCTGGTTTTAACAGTAGAGGTGCATAGTGTGGGGGAAAGCATTGCTGGTGATAGGTCTTTGCTACTCAAATGGTGTCCCTGGAGCAGTGGCACTGATGTTACATGGGAGTTTGTTGTAAAGGCAGAATCTCAGGCTCTGCCCCAGACTCACAGAACCAGAATCTGCCTATTAACAAGATTCCCCAGCTGATTCTTTTGCACATTAAATTTGAGATGCATTGGGCTAGAAGACTGGAAATGTTCTTATCCTCTGGTCTGCCCTTCAATGGCTGTGAGACTGTGGACACAGCAATTAGCTTCTCTGAACCTCTATAACTGCCTTTCTATAAAGTGAGAAGGTAAGGTGCAGACACTGGAAGTTCTAAGTTTGTTCCCAGGGAGGTGGTTTGCTCACAATTTGAATGCATCAAATATCAGCAAAAACTGTATCTTCCTTGAAATTTCTAATTTACTTTCCTTTTGAAACAGTGACTCCAACACATTATTTATTGTCAACATACAGCAGGCATCATGGCCCTCAGTTCCCTGAAATGTGTTGTCCTGGGCTTGGGAGGACCTGTCTCCCTCACTGAAACCAAACCCAAAATATCTAAGCTTTATGCAAGGGAACCTCCAGGTGTAGAAGTAGAGAAGGGTACACATTTAGCCTTTCCTGGAGTTCTACTTCCTTCTGTTCATTTCAGTATTTGTGCTCATGATTACTTCTGTAGGTTTGGCCTTCTGTAAAAATTGCAGTCATATTCCCACACTTTTTAGTGCTGTGTTAAGAGTCACACCAGGTAGACAAAATTTCTTAAGATTTTTTGGGAAGCTGCTTGTTCATGCAACATTTATTTAGGCCTTAATGTTCTCTTTAAATGCAGTTGCAGATAGGTGGGACAGAGCAATGGCAAGAATACAGGCTTGGCCCCAGCTGAAACCTCAGCGAGAAAGCTGGTCTCATTCTTTACTGAATACATGCTGGGGTGTGTTCCTGGCTACATGTGGTCTTACTTTATGCAGCTGTAAAAGGGGATAAAATTGCTTTGTGGAAAATGGTACATGAAATCATACAAATTTGCTCAACATCTTCAAGAAGCTTGCAGCCTAGTGAGAAGATTAGTCTGGGTTTGGGATAGGCCATGAACTCTGCCTCCCCCAACTTGGGGTGTTAAGATTTCCTGGAAAAAGTTACCTCTAGGCTGAGACCTTAAGGACAAGGAAGAGTTGGTTAGATGGAAGCAAGAATAGAGGACAGATGAAATAGAAAGGAAATTTATTTCTGAAACAATGAACAGAATCTAAAAGTTTTGAAAATGAGAGAGAGCATGGTGGTTGAGTTAAGCTGAGTAAACCTAAATATACATCTAGCTCATCTCAGAGAGTTCTTATGGGGCATTCACTGGTAAAGAATGAATGTTTGTCCCCCTAACCCACATTGGCATATTGAAGCCTATATCTCCAATGTGATGATACTTGGAGGTGGGACTTTTTGGACATAATTGGGTCATGAGAGTGGAGCCTGCACAAATGGGATTAGTGCCCTCATAAGGGGACAGAGAGACCAGAGCACATTTTCTCTCTCTTTCTGTCTCTCTCTCTCTCTCTCTGCCATGAGAGAATATGAAGGAAGAAGGTCATCTGTGAACCAGATAGAGGTCCCTCACCAAGAACCTGGCCATGCTGGCACCTTGATGGCTGGCCTCACCAAGAACCTGGCCATGCTGGCTCAGACTTTCAGCCTCCAGAAGTGTGAAAAATAAATGTTTGTTACTCAAAAGCTCCCCTGTCTATGATGTTCTGCTATAGCAGTCCAAACTAAGACATTCACTTTATTAGAAATTTGTTTGAATAACATTGGAAAGTAACAACTAACCAGGGAACATTGAATATACTTAATAACAACTGGTTTGGCTTGGCATTGAGCAAGCAGAAGGGAACCAGCTGGTGCAAGAGGAGAGTCCTGGGGTCCCCAGAAAAGGCAGATGGCAGCCCTTTTGTTGCTAAAGGCAAAGTGGTCCTGAGGGAAGGACAGTGGCTGTAGGGTACCTCCGGGGGCTGGGGTGGGGGTTAAGTGGGTATTGACCAACAGGATGAAAATATTTCGGTACTGTAGGGTGTATTAGTCTGTTTTCATACTGCTATGAAGACACACCTGAGACTGGGTAGCTAAAAAAGAAAAGAGGTTTATTGACTCACAGTTCTGCATGGTTGGGGGGCCTCAGGAAACTTACAATCATGGCAGAAGGTGAGACAGAAGCAAAGGCGCATCTTACATGGCAGCAGGTGAGAGAGAGCGAACAAGTGAAGGGGGAAGAGCCCCTTATAAAACCATCAGATTTCATGAGAACTCACTCACTATCATGAGAACAGCATGGAGGAAACTGCTCCCATGATCCAATCAGCTCCCACCAGGTCTCCCTAGATACACAGGGATTGTGGGGATTGCCATTCAAGATTAGATTTGGGTAGTGACACAGCCAAACCGTGTAACAGGGATCAATGTGATCCTACCAACACACTGCCTGGAAATCAGTCCTGATTGTAACTGCATTTCACATTATTTTAAAACCCTGTACTGAGCATTGATCCAAGTACCAGTATCCCTATTGTACAGAAGAAGCTGCTAAAGTTCAGAGAGGCCCTGTGCCTCACCCAGAGTTACACACCAAGCAAGGGCCCGTCCCCAGATGTCTCTAACTCTAAATCCAGAGCATCACGTGAAAAGGAATTCCCATGACAGGAAGACGTGAATATTCCTGCTTAGCACAAGTCACAGGCAGAGGCCCAGAATGGTGTCTGAACATGGCTCAGTCAGCAGGCTTCCCTGTTGGGCCATCTGAACAAGAGCCTGTCCCTGACTAAAGGTAACTTCATGCACAGGTTCCAAGGATACTGAATAAGCTGGCCAAGAGGCATGCCAGTAGCTAGGGCCCTAGTGTCCTCCTCCTGAAAAAGCACATCAGACAGTGGAACTGCAGGACCTGCTCCATGATATTGGCTTCTCAAGAGACTACTAAGGAAGGGCAAGCGAGGAGAAAGAAAGGAAGATCTGAGTTGTTCAGCCTGCTGACCTAGCTTGGGTATTTTGCAAGCCCAGCAACAGGTTTTGAAGCTGTTACTTTTTTCAGCTGGGGTTGCTATTTTACCCAGAACACTTTAAGTGGTCAGGGGCTTTATAAAAACTTTGTCTCTTAGTGCTGACTCTGTTCCTAGACTGTCTCCCGGCCACTTTCCGAATCCCTGCCTCCATTTCCTCTTGCTCCCGCCTCCTATTGGTGTCCTCACTCGTCTCCCTTGGTAGCTGGGTTCCCAGGGGCCACCATAGTTGCTCTAGACTCCCATGACCTATTACAGAAATGCAACTCTAGCTCAGCTTTGCCTTCTCTCATGAGTATAGTTTCGCTTTTCATTGTCTAGTACTAAATGTGGAATGCCAGCTAAGAGATTCTAGGCTGGACTGTTTGGGCAGGGATACCTGATCAGATCAATTTCAGGCTGCTCCCGCCACTCTTCACCCAGCAAACATTTAGGAGTAGTCATGTTGGGCTCTTTCCCTCCATGGCTACACCCCACAGACTTTAATCACATAGTCCCAAGATCAGTCACATTTATTTGTGCCTCTTAAAAATACTATCAAACACCAAGTATGTGCCAGACCCAATTTAAAGCACAGGAATACAGAGATAAACAAGGCAAGGCCTCTGCTTTCCTAGAGCTTATGCTATCATCAGGCAGATAAGCAACCAGCAGTTAAAAAAAAAAAAGGCAACCCCCCCACTGCCCAAAATATCCAATAGTGACCATGAAAATATTTAAAAAGGGTGATAGCATAAGGAGCAACTGGTGCAGGAAGGGAGCTAATCAGCAATACAAGAAATAATTTGGGCCAAGACGAAAAACAGGTAGGGGCAGCCATGTGAAAGTTTAGGGGGAGTGCATCATAGACAAAGGGAAGAGTTGGTACAAAGGCCCTGAGGTGAGAACAAGCCGGGCTGTGTCTCAGAAGAGAAGGGAGGCCAGTGTGGTGGAGCAAAGACACCTGGCAGCAGAATGAAGAGTGTCAGAAGAGATTGGATGGCTCAGCCAATGTGATGGTGTTTTAGGCCCTCCTAGAAAGTTTGTATTTAATTAAAAGAGTAATTGGATACTGCTAATGGGTCTGAGTAGTTGGGGGTGACATGATCGAAGTATTTATTTCTATTTTAAAAAATAACATGATCCCAGTACTTTGGGAGGCTGAGGTGCGTGGATCACCTGAGGTCAGGAGGTTGAGACCAGCCAGGCCAACATGACAAAACCCCATCTCTACTAAAAATTCCAA
>NW_016107478.1:3218511-3227053 GCF_001604975.1 Cebus imitator | reverse complement strand
AAAAAAAAAAAAAAAAAGAAAGTAACATGGATTGCAGTGCAATGAAGAGACAGAAGAGGACCAGGAAGACAGTTTGCAACCATCACACAAGAACTGATGGTGTCTTGGACTGAGAGAGGCAGATGAATGGATCAATTCAGAAAATAGCCTGAGTTAAATGTGGCTGAGGCCTGGGCTTCAGCCAAGGATCACAGAAGGAAAATCAATTAGCAAACATGTGAGTTATGGCTGTATGAGTCTTCCATTCTCAAGGCTGATTATTTATTTAAGGGCTCCTGTCTTCCTTGGAATAACCCGCCTGTAGTGCTTTATATTTCACAGAGCAGCTGCCTTTGTGATTGCAACAATGTGCCTATTTTCTAGGTGAGAAAACTAAGGTTCAGGATGATTAAGTGACAGTCCTAATGTCGCTCTTCAGGGAAGTTATGAAGCCTGTGGTGACAAGGAGGTCATCTGACAACTGAGCCCATGTTTTTCTTTCTACGTCTTTCTTTGACATTAGGCCATTGCAAAAGTTGAGATCTGCTTTAAGTTTCCTCCTCCGCTCGCCAACTCAAGCAGAGTTGTTCCCAGCACTTCCTGCAGCCACGGACAGCCTGGTCCAGCAGGGAGCTTCCAAGAAAAATCTCTCTAGGATATCTAGGGCAGCTTTTTATACACTCTTTTTTTTTTTTCCTGATGGTGATTCTTGTCTTTGATCTCTCAACTGACCTTAGTAATGTTATTAAACCACTTTGTAATTTGCTTTCCTCATCTGTAAAATGGGAATCCTAATGCCTTCTCCCAGAATCGTCATAAATATTAATGTGGTGAATCCAGAATTAGGTTGGCATTGAATAAATGGTAATCCCCTTTTCTCCTTCTCCTAACACTGACCTGCAGACATTTACTACCCAGCAGTAACATGGTTTTCATCTGATAATCTCAAATAAAGACAGACACCATTGCACAATTACCATAATACAACTTGACATTTATTGAATACCAGATTATGAACTGTGATAAATATTTTACAGTTGTTACCTCAATTAATTCTCACAAAATCTCCATGAGGTATCTGTTAAGACTATTATCCCCATTTTACAGATTCAGAAAGAGGGGCTTAGTGGGATCGAACAACTTAACAGAGGCTATACAGCTGGAAAGTGATAGATCCAAGAGTCAAATCCAGTCCTTCCACTTTTAGAACAGATGCCCCTAACCACTAAATCCTCCTACTTCTCATGGCAAGACGAGCTGCGTGTTACACGTGCCAGGTTGCCTTGCTAATTATCCTCTGTGGTAGGCGTTAGTCAGCATCAGGGCTTAAACTGGTGGCAGGAGATGTATATCTCAATTAGGCTTTGAGTTTAACTTCCAGAGAAGGAACAAGAGATTAAGTCTTAGAAGTTGCTAAGTGAATGAAATTGAAACAGTCAGAAATGACTTGCCTTAGGGGAGACAGACTCATTGCTTCCCAGGTCACAGAAATTTTGTTTCTTCTCCTTGGCAGAATGCTGAGCCAGCAGAAGTCGTACCTCTGCCTTATAGTTCCCTCAGAAGCAAACTTTAAAGAGTCTTGCAAATTTGAGGCAAATGCAGAGAGAAAGATCCATGGCACAATGTCTCCCGTCGCAGTGTGACCCTGCTGCACGGTGAGGAAGTACTGTGGTACAGCTTCAGAGTATAAGCCTCAGAGATAGAGTAATGTGGGTTGAGATCCTGGCTTCATCAGTTCCTGGTCTTGGGCAAGTCAGATGCTTTACCTGTGAAAAATTTCCTCAGTTCTGAGTCAACAGAGTTTTAGAGAAGATTAAACTATAATAGATCAAGTTAAATGTTAGGTATTTAGCACATAGTGATTATCAAATACATGCTAGTTCCTGGGGTTAACACACTTAAAGAGTTTGAAAGAATCCTTGTCACATAAGCATACTATAACAGCAATGCTTATTATTACCTTAGTGCTATCAACATCGGCAGGACACAACTTTTCTTTCTCTTTCTCCTAACTGTCTAATTTAGCATACCTCTAAAAATAATACAACTAGAAATATAACTCCCTGAAAAAATCTATGGCTCATAGATATTCCACTTAAATTATTTTCAGATAACTTCAAGCCTTTTCAAAATCAATTTTCTCACAATGAGCTACCACTACCCACCCTCCAAAATGGCTAAAATGAAAAAGACTGACAACATCAAATATTTTTAAGGATAGGAACTATTACTCTTATACATTGTAGATGGTGTATAAAATGGTACAACTGCTTTGAAAAACAACCTGTTAGTTTCTTATAAAACTGAGCCTATAACTACCCAATGACCCAATAGTTCTGCAACTTGCCATTTACCAAAGAAAAGGAAAACATGTCTGTAAAAGACTTTTACAAGAATATTCATAGCAGACATGTTCATTCTAGCAAAAGCTAGAAACAGATAATGTGTTCATTAGTAAAAGGATAAGCAAACTGTGGTATATTTATATAAATGAATAGTTATCAATATTACAAAGGAATAAATCATTGATACATGTAATATATGGATAAATCTCAAAAAATATGTGGAGTGAAAGAAGCATTACACAGAAGAGTATATACAAAACGATTCCATTTACATGAAGTTCTAGAAAAGGTAAAACCTATCTGTGTTTTTACTGGTATGTGAGAAGCTTGGAAAATGCCAATTCATCCTAACAACAAGTAAAAAGCTGAACAAACTGAAAAAATCAGCAACTCTTTTTACATTCATAAGAGAATTAAGGCTGCTTTCCCCCAAATTGGAAACACAGATAGGTAAATGCAGAGAATTGCAACTTATAGAAGCAGAAAGCTCCACTGGAACCAGTGCCAGCATAGGAAATCCTGACTTAATTGATAAATTGTTGGAGGTTCAATGTGGACAACTCTGAGAATTATAAACCCTATGGGGTACCATTCAAAGGGAGCCTCCACACACTTTTGTGGGTTTAACCTCTAATAGCTCTACCTGGTTTTCATAGGGTATATTGGAGAAAAACCTCCTAGTGCTTTTATCAGGGAGAGCCATGTTGAAAAATGCCAGGGGATTCTGCTCTTCCCAATAAGATCTGTCCTCAGAAGGCCTAACCAGAGCCTAACACGGGGTTTTATGAGAGCCTAACTGACCTGGGGAAAGGAAAATACTCAATTTCAATCCTTAGCTATATTTTGTCTACAAGAAATCCATTTTACATACAAAGATACAAATAAAAGTAAATGAATGTAGAAAGGCAAACCATGCTAACACTAATCAAAGAAAAGTGGAAATCAATCTATTAATTTTGGGCAGAGCAGATTTTAGAGCAAGGAAACTTATCAGGGATAAAGTGGGTCATTACATAACAGTAAAGAGATAAATTCTCCAATAGGACATAATGATCCTTAATGTTCAGGCACTCAACAATAGAGTATCTAGCTACATAAGACAAACACTGATAGAACTTCAAATAAAAATACATGAATCCACTTTTGTAATTGGTGCCTTTAATACCCTTCTATCAGAAATAAACAGGCCTAGCAGGCAAAAAATTAGTAAGAACATAGTTAAAGTCAAAAATGCCATCAATCAACTGAATATAATTGACACACATAGACTACTTTATCTAACAACAGTAGAATATACATTCTTGTCAATTTCACATAAAACATTTACCAAGATGTCCATAAAACAAACTAACAAAGTTAAAAGAATGAAAATCATATAATCAATATCTGTTCTCAGAGCACAGTAGAATTAAACTAGAAATCAATAACAGAAAGATAGCAGGAAAATCTGAAAATATGTGAAGAGTAAACAACACATTTTTAAATAATATGAGTCAAAAAAGTCAAGAGAATTTTAAAAATATTTTCAACTAAATAAAAATAAAAAACACAACTTATCAAAATGTGTGGGTTGCAGTGAATGCAGTGCTTAGAGGGAAATTTGTAGCATTGAATGCAATGTTAGAAAAGAAGAAAGACCTAAAATTAATAAAAGCTTCCAACAAAGGGAAAGCAAAGCCAAAGTAAGCAGAAGAAAGGAAATAATAACAGTAAGAGAAGAAATCCATGGAATAGAAAACAAGAAATTAATAGAGAAAATCAATCAAACCAAAAATTTTTTCTTTGTAAAGATCAATAAGATTGAAAGCCTATAACCAGCCTAAGGAAAAAAGACAAAGGGCACGAACTACAAATATAAGAAATAAAAGAGGAGACATCACTACAATCCCATGGACATTAAAAGGATAACAACAGAATACTAGGAAGAATTCTGTGTCTACAAATTTGATAGCCTGGATGAAATGGCTACAAATTCCATGAAAGAAACAATTTGCCAAAACTTGCACAAGAAAACACAGTCAATCCAAATAGGCTTATATTTTTTAAAGAAATTGAATTGACAATTAATAACCTTTCAAAACAGAAGGGACCAGGACCAGGTGGATTCACTGGTGAGTTCTACAATTTAAGGGACAAATTATAACACTTCCTCTACAAGCTTTTTCAGAATATAGAAGCAGAGGTATACTTCCCAACTATAAAGTCAGCATTACCCTAACACCAAAATCAGACAATGAGATTATAAGAAAACTATAGACAAGTATCACTCATGAACATTAGATGCAAAAATCCTCAATAAAATATTAGCAAACATAACCCAACAACGTTTAAAAAGAATCATACACCACAATCAAGTAAGATTTATCCTAAGTGTACAGAGCTGATTTACCATTCTAAAATCAAATAATCCATCACATCAGCTGACTAAAGAAAAAAAATTACATGATCATATTAATAGATGCAGAGAAAGCGTTTGACAAAATCCAAGATCTATTAAGGATAAAAACTCTCAGTTAGCTAGGAGTAGAGAGAAAATTCCTCAATTTGAGAAAGAATATCCATGAGAAACTTACAGCTAACGTCATACTTAATGGTGAGAATCTAGAAGCCTTCTCATTAAGATCAGGAACAAGACAAGGGTGTCCCTTTTCACCACTCTCTTTCAACATCATAGTAGAAGTCCTAGCTAATACAATAAGAAAAGAAAAACAACAAAAGTACACTGATTGGGAAGAAAGAAATAAATGTCTTTGTTTGGAGAGGATGTAATAATCTATTTAGAAAATCCAAAAGAATTGACAAAAACTCTTCTGTAAGAAACAATTATAGCCAGGTTGTAGAATCTAATATACAAAGTGAGTTGCTTTCCTATATAGCAACAGTGAACAAGTAGAATTTGAAATTAAACACACAATATCATTTAGCACACCTAAGAAATACTTGGGTATAAATCTGACAAAAATATTATAAAATCTGTATAAGAAAAAAACTATAAAACTCTGATGAAAGAAATCAAGAGTAAATAAATGGAGAGATATTTTACATTCATGGCTAGGAAGACTCAATGCTGTCAAGATATCAGATCTTCCTAATATGATCTACAGATTCAATGCAATCCTAATCCCAGCAAGTTACTTGGCGGATATTGGCAAGCTAATTCTAACACTTATGTGGTGAGGCAAAAGACCCAGAATAGCCAACACAGTATTGATGGGGAAGAACAAAGTTGAAGTACTGACACTTCTCAACTTCCAGTCTTACTATAATGTTACAGTAATCAAGACAGTAGGGTATCAGCAAAAGATTAGATAGATCAATGAAACAGAATAGAAAGCCCAGAAATGAACCCATGTAAATATAGTCAACTGATGTTTGGAAAAGGCAAAACAATGGAGAAAAGATAGTCTTTTTGACAAAAGATGCTAGAACAACTGGATGTCTACATGCAGAAAAGTGAATCTAGACCCAGACTTTATACTCTTCGCAAAAAATTTAACTCAAAATGGATACAGACCTAAAAGTAGAATTCACAACTATAAAGCTTCATGTTATGGTTTAAATGTTTGTTTCCTCCAAGCCTCAAGTTGAAATTTAGTCCCAGTGTGGCAGTGTTGGTAAGTGGGCCTCGCAGGACGTGGTTGGGTTATGGAGGTAGATCCCTGATGAATGGTTTGATGCCATTCTTAAGGTAATAAGTGAGTTCTCACTCTTGCAAGGCCAAACTGCATCTGGGTGTATGCATTAGTTCCTGGGAGAGTGGGTTGTTATAAAGTCAGGGTGTGCATCCGACATGATGCCTCTTTGTACCTGCCTGCTTCCTTTTTGACCTTTTCTGCCATGTTTTGATGCAACACAAAAGCCCTCATCAAAAGCCAAGCAGTTGCCCACACCATCTTTCCCATATGGCCTGCAGAACCACAGGCAAAATAAACCTGTTTTAAAATTACCCAGGTTCAGATATTCCTTTATAGTAACATAAAACAGACTAAAACACTCATAGAAGATAGCATAGGAAAAAATATAGATGACCTTGGGTTTGGCAATGACATTTTAGCTGTGACAGCAAAGGCATGGTTTACAATAGAAAGAATTCATGAGTTCAACTTTACTAAAATAACAGTTTCTACTCTGTGAAAGACACTGTCAGAAGAACAAGAACAAAACACTGACTGAAAGAAAATATTTGCAAAAGACATATCCATTTATGAATATATTTGAAAACACATTTGTTATCCAAAATATGCAAGCAGCCTTAAAACTCAACAATAAGAACACAGATAACCCAGTTAAATATAAGTCAAAGACCTTTACATACATCTCAGCAAAGAAGATACACAAATGGCAAATAAACATATGTAAAGATGGTCCACATCGTTTAACAAAGGGGAATACAAATCAAAATAATGAGATAACACTGCACATCTATTAGCATGGTCAAATTCAGAACACAGGCATTACTAAATGCTGGAGAGGATGTGGAGCATCAGAAACTCTCATTTATTCCTAGAGAGAATGCAACATGGTACAGCCACTTTGGAAGTCTGCTTGGCAGTTTTTTACAAAACTAAACATACTCTTAGCATTTGACCCAGCAATGGTGCTCCTTGACATTTACTCGAATTAGTTGAAAACACACATTCACACAAAAACTTGCACATGGATGTTCATAGTTGCTTTAATCCTCATTGCAGTCAAGACGTTCTTTAGTAGGTGAATGAATACACAAACTGTGTTACATCCAGATAATGAAATATTATTTGGCATTTAAAAAATGAGCTCTTAAGCTACAAAAAGATATGGAGGAAACTTACATGTATATTACTAAATGAAAGGAGGCAATGTGAAAAGGCTATGTACTTTGGGATTTCAAATATATGGCATTGTGGAAAAGGCAAAACTACAGGGACAGTAAAAAGATCAGAGGTTGGTAGTAGGTATGGGTGAATATGCAGCACACAGAGGATTATGCTCCACATATTCAAAGCAGTGAAACTACTTTGTATTAAACTGTACTGGTACATACAAGTCCTTATGCATTTGTCAAAACTCATAAATGTACAGCACCAAAAATGAACCCTACTGTAAACCATAGTCTGAGCAATGGTGATGTATCAGTGCAGGTTCATGGATTATAACAAATTACTTCTCTGGTGGGAGATATTGATAATGGGGGTGGCTATACATGTGTGGGGGTAGAGAGTATATGGGAAACCTCTGTATCTTTCTCTCAATTTTGTTTCAGACCAGACTGCTCTAAAAAAATTAAGTCTATTAAAGAAATAAAATAGTGGTTTCCTCTCAGAGGATAGAGTCTGAATGGGCATGTGCTTGAGGAACTTTCGGGCTGATGGCAATGTTTGAGGCCTTGATAAGGACTTTGATCAAGCAAATAGTGTATGTGTATGCATTTGTAAAATCCCAGTGAGAATGTTCACATAGAATTTGTGCATTTCGTTGTATATAAGTTTTACATCAAAAGAAAAAATAACTGGAAACAAATGTTGAACTCTAGTTAATAATATTCATACTGAGATGTTTAGGGGAAGTGGACAGATGTCTGCATTTAATTTAGAGTGCATCAAAAACTTAGATAAATCGGTGGATGGCAATAGAGGTTGGAGAGATGAATACACATAAGATAAAATAAAAATTGTAAAATATTTAGTAGTGAGTGTAGATGTGTTCATGAAAATATTCTCCTATGTATTTGAAAGTTTTTATCATGTTGGGGGTAAAAAAAGAGTCCCTTAAACAGTTACTGGCCTTCTAAATAAATAGATAATTATAGTGGTCATATTGGAAGCCTAAAATGTATAAATCGTTTTAAGGAATTTATTTTCAGGTTTGTTATTAGGTCTTAAGTTTGTAAACCCTGACTTAACGAGTTGCTTAAAATCAGAATGCAATGTGATTTAGTGCAAGAATGGCAGTTCACAATCATGCTTTCTAATGCCACTAGAGAAGCTATTGCCACTGATTTGCTCCATTGCATGAATGGTTGGATTTTTGTTTTGTTTTGTTTTAACTGAGACAGGGTCTTGCTCTGTTTCCATGCTGGAGTGCAGCGGTGCCATCATGGCTCACTACAACCTGTGCAACTTGGACTTTCCTAGAAGCTCAGGTGATCCTCCCTCATCAGACTTCCAAGTAGTTGAATGACTACCTCCTCAGACTTCCAAGCAGTTCTTTTTTTTTTTTTTTTTTTTTTTTTTTTTTTT
>NW_016107478.1:3217154-3218378 GCF_001604975.1 Cebus imitator | reverse complement strand
TAATTGTACTTTAGGTTCTAGGGTACATGTGCAGATTATGCAGGACTGTTGCATAGGTACATACATAGCAAGTTGGTTTGCTGCCTTCATCCCCCCCATCACCTATATCTGGTATTTCTCCCTTCGTTGTCCCTTCCCTTCCCACCCTCCCCACCCACCACTGTCTCTCCCCTAGCCCATGCCAACTGACTGCAGTGTGTGATGTTCCCCTCCCTGTGTCCACATGTTCTAATTGTTCAACACTCGCCTATGAGTGATAACATGCAGTGTTTGGTTTTCTGTTCTTGTGTCAGTTTGCTGAGAATGATGGTTTCCAGATTCATCCATGTCCCTATGAAGGACATGAACTCATCCGTTTTTATGGCTGCATAGTATTCCATGGTGCATATGTGCCACATTTTCCTTATCCAGACTATTGTTGATATACATTTGGGTTGGTTCCAGGTCTTTGCTATTGTAAACAGTGCCTCAGTGAACATATATGTGCATGTGTCTTTATGATAGAACAATTTATAATCCTTTGGGTATATACCCAGTAAAGGGATTGCTGGGTCAAATGGTATTTCTATTTCTAGGTCCTTGAGGAATCGCCACACTGTCTTCCACAATGGTTGCACTAATTTGCACTCCCACCAACAGTGTAAAACTGTTCCTATTTCTCCACATTCTCTCTAGCATCTGTTGTCTCCAGACTTTTTAATGATCACCATTCTAACTGATGTGAGATGGTATCTCAATGTGGTTTTGATTTGCATTTCTC
Organism: Cebus imitator; assembly: GCF_001604975.1. Lineage (NCBI taxonomy): Eukaryota > Metazoa > Chordata > Mammalia > Primates > Cebidae > Cebus > Cebus imitator. Next base: position 3,217,618 of record NW_016107478.1, on the reverse strand, counting down.
TAATGACCAGTGATGATGAGCATTTTTTCATATGTTTGTTGGCCTCATATATGTCTTCTTTTGTAAAGTATCTGTTCATATCCTTCGCCCACTTTTGAATGGGTTGTTTCTTTTTCTCTTGTAAATCTGTTTTAGTTCCTTGTAGATTCTGGATATTAGCCCTTTGTCAGATGGGTTTGCAAACACTTTTTCCCATTCTGTTGGTTGCTAGTTCACTCTAATGATTGTTTTCTTTGCTGTACAGAAGCTCTGGAGTTTAATTAGGTCCCATTTGCTTATTTTGGCTTTTGTTGCCATTGCTTTTGGTGTTTAGACATGAAGTCCTTGCCGATGCCTATGTCCTGAATGGTTTTGCCTAGGTTTTCTCTAGGGTTTTTATGGTGGTAGGTCTTATGTTTAGATCTTTAATCCATCTGGAGTTAATTTTAGTGTAAGGTGTAAGGTAGGGGTCCAATTTCTGCTTT
>NW_016107478.1:3211235-3213144 GCF_001604975.1 Cebus imitator | reverse complement strand
TGATATCCTTTCTTCTGCTTGGTCAATTTGGCTGTTGAAACTTGTGCATGCTTCATGAAGTTCTCGTGTTGTGTTTTTCAGCTCCATCAATTCACTTATATTCCTCTGTATGTTGTCCATTCTTATTAGCATTTCATCAATTTTTTTTTCAACGTTCTTAGTTTCTTTGCATTGGGTTAGAACATGTTCTTTTAGCTCACTGTAGTTTCTTATTACCCACCTTCTGAAGTCTGATTCTGTCATTTCATCACACTCCTTCTCCATCCAGCCTTGTTCCCTTGCTGGTGAGGAGTTGTGATCCCTTTTAGGAGGAGAGGTGTTCTGGTTTCAGGTGTTTTCATACTTTTTGCGCTGGTTTCTTCCCATCTTTGTGGGTTTATCCACCTGTTGTCTTTGTAGTTACTGACTTTCAGATTGGGTCTCTGAGTGAACTTCCAGTTTGTGGATGATGAAGTTACTTCTTTTTCTTAGCTTTCCTTCTAACAGTCAGATCCCTCTGCTGTAGGACTGCTGAGGTCCACTCCAGGCCCTGCTCACGTGGGGATCATCTGCAGCAGCTGCAGAACAGTAAGGGTTGCTACCAGTTTCCTCTTCTGCTATCTTTGTCCCAGAGGGATGCCCGCTGAATGTCAGTCTGTTCTCTCCTTTATGAGGTGACTCTTTGGATATACAGGAGTCAGGGAGCTGCTTGAGGAGACAGTCTGTCCTTATTGGAGCTCAGGTCCTGAGCTGTGAGCTCTGTTGTTCATTCAGAGTTGCTGGGCAGGTATATTTAGGTCTGCTGCAGCAGAACTCATAAAATCCCCCCCCCCTTTTTTTCCCCTGGTGCTCTGTCCCAGGGAGTTAGGGCTTTATTTATGTTTCCGTTGTGCTGCTGCCTTTCTTTTTCTTTCAGGGCTTCCCTGCCCAGTGAGGAGGCAGCCTAGTTGCTATCTGCCTGCAGAGGCTTTGCTGAGCTGCTGTGGGCTCCGCCCAGCTGCCGTGTGATCTTCGCTGCAGTCCTGTTTATATGGGTGTAGTCAGAACTGCCTTGGCAATGGTGGCCAGCCTCTGTTATGGCGGACTCTCTCTGTAGTGGCAGGTTGCCTGGGCAACGGCAGGCTGCCTCAGCATCCATGGGCTGCCTCAGCGATGGTCAGACTGCCTCCTTAGTGGTGGAGTGTCTCAGTAATGGTGGACATTCCTCCCCCACAGATCCAGACCCTCCTGGGTTCAGCTGTGCTTGCTGTGAAACTCTCAAACGAGAGCGTTTTCAGTTACTGTTTTTGTGTGTGTGTGGGGTGGGGGGGGTGTGGGACCAGCCGAGCCTGATCACCTGGCTCCCTGACTCAGAGTCTTTTTTTGTTGTTGTTGAATGGTCGATCTCTCTCAGGTGTTCCAGTTGCCTGTTGAAAAGGCGATGGGATCTCCCGTGCGGCGACTCACTGAGCCGGCTGAAACAGCAGTACTGAGATTCCTGACGGTTTTTTTTGCCTAGGAATCTCCTGGCCTGACTCACTATTTCAGATGAATGGGCGACTCTGCCATCTCAGGGCTCCAATCGCGGTATCTGGACCAGTGTCTTATGTATGGAGAACCGCCGTGCCAGGGCGCTGGCAAAGCAGCCACACGGGCTGAAACAGCCGCGATGGCCGAAACAGCCCCGCTGGCTGAAACAGCTGCGCTAGCAACCTGTGGGGCTCCTCTGCCTGGGAATCTCCTGGTCTGTGGGCAATAAAAATCCATCTGGAAATGCGGCATCCACTCACCCTCTGCACTTTCACTGGGAGCTGCAATCCTCAGCTGTTTCTAGTCGGCCATCTTCCCCCTATCCCCAATCCCATATTTCTTGAAGGCTTTGTTCATCTCTTTTCACTCTTTGTTCTCTTTTCTTTCCTTCTCATTTATTTCATTGAGTTGACCTTCAAGC
>NW_016107478.1:3179738-3211115 GCF_001604975.1 Cebus imitator | reverse complement strand
TGTGTATGCTTCTCGAAGTTCTTGTGCTGTGTTTTTCAGCTCCATCAAGTCATTTATGTTCTTCTCTAAGCTGGTTATTCTAGTTAGCATTTCTTCTAATCTTTTTTCAAGGCTTTTAGTTTCTTTGCATTGGGATAGGCCATGTTCCTTTAACTCAGAGGAGTTTGTTATTTCCCACATTCTGAAGCCTGCTGCTGTCAATTCATCAAATTCATTCTCCATCCAGCTTTGTTCCCTTGCTGGTGAGGAGTTGTGATCTCGTGGTAGGGGAGAGGCATTCTGATTTTTGATGGTTTCATTCTTCTTGGGCTGGTTTCTTCTCATCTCCTTGGATTTATATTGTTTTGATCTCAGGTAGCTACTTGGGGAGGTGGCCTTTCCTTTGTCTGCCTACAGAGGTGCTGCTGGGCTGCCATGGATTCAGTGGAGTTGCTGTGTCTTTTATTTACTCAGGAAAATTAGACCGGCTTCTGCAATACAGCTTCCCTTCCCTCCGCCGAGCTCATTTGTTCCTGGTTGCTCTCTAACTGATATTCTGGGTGTGAAACTCTGAAGAGAGAATTTTTTAGCCTGCTGGGCTTTGTGCAGGGGGGGACCTGTCCTGCTGTAAGGGCTGCTTCCCTGTTTTTGGCTCCCCTTCTTTCTGGGGGGCGGCTGGCTCCACCCAGCTGGCTTTCTGGCTTTCACGTTAGCCAGCGCTTCTGCCTAGATCTATGCTGACAGCCCCAGAGTGGGCTGAAGTTGCTGTTCTGCCCTGTTCAGGCAGCTCACTGAGGCTTTTCAGCCCAGCAAAGATCTCCTGTTCTGTGGGTTTCAGAGGGCTTGGTTGGAGCGCTGTACCCGAACTGAAGTCCCAGAGGGGAAGATTCCCTGGTCCTCTGGTTGGTTGCATGCACCTCCTGGGTGGGACACTTGCCCTGCCTTGTCTCAATTTGCCCTATTTGGTTTATACCCACTGTCCAACCAGACTCACAAAATGAACCTGGTACCTCGTTTCTAATTGTGGAGACAACTCAGCTTCTGCATTTCTCTTGCTGGGAGCTGCTTTCCAGAGCTACCTCTTATTTGGCCATCTTGGGATCCCCCTCGAATGGTTGGTTCTTTTAAGCCTAATGGTTATGGTTTACTTACCCATCTACCAAGTCAGTGAGGGAGACTTAGACAGGAGCTCTCACTCAAGGAGGCAGCTGTTCTCTAACCTGAAATCTGAAACCCCCCAGGGAAGATTGCTGTAGAGCTGCAGATAGGTGCCTTCTTTATGAAATGAAGAGAATTAGCAAGGTCTTTATGTACAAGAAGGAAACTGTCATGGGTATAATGCCTACTATGAGCTTCATTTGTCATCATAAAATGATCATCATCAATCACATTTGACAGATAAGGAGACTGATGATCAGAAAGGTTAATTTATTTGCCTGTAGTCACAGAGCTAGGGAGTAACCGAGGTGGGACTTGAACCTAGCTTGCCTTGTTCCCAAGTTCATAACCTCCTGTCACTTAAGGCTGCTAGGAAGAGAAATGTCTTATAAGGGATTTAGAATCCAGAATGCTTCTTTTCTGAGAAAATGTATTATCAAAGATAATTGACCATTATGGAAAGTGTGTCTTTACACCTGTAACTTTGCAATTTGGAGCTAAGTGGGAAGTTTTCCTGGGAATCTAACCTTTTGAGATAACATTATTTTGAGGAGATTCAGTGTCCCATGATCTCAGCCCATGACTCCAAACTTGTTAGACAAGGTTTTGTAAGTAGAGGTCATCTGTAATGGTCATATCTGACGCTTGTAAATGTGGCTTTGCTATTTGCAAAATGTATCTGTATTCTGATTTGAGTCTACAGCCATCCTGCAACAGGAAAAACAAGGACAGGATCATTATTTCCACTTGATAAATGCCAGGGAGATTGAGAGTGAGAGATCCAGAAGTTTGCCTGAGATCACAGAGTTGGGTAAGGGACAGAGGCATATTGAGAATCCAAGGCCCTTGACGCCTTGTTTAACATGGTTCACACCTCACCTGCTTTTTTTTTTCCCATTTTGGCTCCCGCACCCTAAGTCCAGGTGAATTTATATGTAAAACCTTCAAGTTCTTGGTTGGTGACCAATATATAATGTGTAGCTAAAGAGATAAAGTATAATTTCACTTCTGTCAGAAAGGAAAGGGAACTCTCAAGGGTATCATAATAATCGGGCCTTTCTCAGTGGAACTCAGAGAGTTTTATGGACATCAGGAAACAATCCATCCTCACAATGGACCAGTGTGCCTGGGAACTCCCATTGTCCTCACCATTCTGTGGAGAAGGAAAGAACATTGAGTGATTTGACCCAGGGCCACTGGCACCCAGGCCGTCAATCACACAGTCTCAGTGGCGGAGCAAGAAATGGAACTATGACTCTTGGGTAACCATCCATGGGAACATGCTCTAGCTATCACGTCATGTAATGTATTTTTAAATACCCAAAAGAGCTGTTGTCGAGAAGCAGAAACGGACCTCCCATACGACAGCCTTGAGACTCTTCAACTAGCCCCTGTCCAAGGTCAAAAGGAAATCGGGGTAGGCCCAAGAGAAACCCCAGACCTGTTTAAATCAAGCCTTTGCTCATCAGCCTGTGAGCGTTTATATTTTTAATCTGTGATGTAGTAATCTTGTGGAATGGTCACCTCCTCCCTCCCGCTCCTCCACAATCATACCTTTGCTTAAGAGAAATAATCTTAGGAGCATGAGAAAAGGTAGTCCAGCCTGCCATTAACTTAGTTTATGTCTTTGGGTGAGTCATTTTCCATCTTTAGGCCTCAGTTTACTTCTCTGTAAAATGACAGAATTGGACCAGATAATGGATATTCTTTATAACTATGAAAGAAGGAAATCCTTATGAAGAGAACTTGTATTTTCTAGTCTGAAACTCTGTGAGAGCAAGGTTTGCGCTCTGTTCTCTGTGGCCTCAGTATCTAGAGTTTAGTTTCTGACACGTAAATGTGGCTTGATAAATGTTGAGAGAGTGAATAAAAATGGCACAGCCCCTTTGCTTAGGATGAGCAATGTTACTATAAATTCTGTACGAAGCGTGCATGTATTTCAAGTGTGACCCATTTCGTGCTGGAAATGCTGGTTGTTAATCATTTTAGAGACCTGTCAGAATATAATCAGTGACTTGAAATGGTTCTCATGATATAGAAGGCCAAGGCTTTTTCTCTGTTACCCCAGAGGTCCGAACGATGACTTGATGTACAAAGTTAGAGAGTAATGGTGAAACTCAAGAAACACTTTTCTAATGGTGATAGGTGCTTCATAGGTTAATTTTTGCAGCAGGGAGTAAAGACCTTGCTAAGAGGCAGAATGACTACTGAACTTGATGACTTGAGTTTCCTTTTGAGCCCATTACTCTGTATTTATCAACCTGATTTTTATGTGGAAAGTGCACAGATATTTGTCTTAGAAGATAATGCTGTGAATTCTACTCTGAAACTTATTCATCAAGTGACTTTAAGTAAATCCAATACTAATACTATTAATAATAACTAATAAAATTTATGGTGATAATAATAATTACTGGCACTTACTGAGAGACTGTATATGTACTTTGTTAACTTTTTTTTTAAACCTTACATTAACTCATCCATTTGAAGGATGGTCAATTATTAATATCCATTAGACTAGTAAACTGATACACAGAAAATGTAACTCAGCTGGATGCAGTGGCTCTGCCTGTAATCCTAGCATTTTGGGAGGCTGAGGCCAATGGATCATTTGAGGTCAGGGGTTCGAAACCAGCCTGGCCAACACGATGAAACCCATTTCTAGTGAAAAAAANAAAAAAAAAAAAATTAGCCAGGCCTGTAATCCCAGCTACTTGGGAGGCTGAGGCAGGAAACTTGTTTGAACCCAGCAGACAGAGGTTGCAGTGAGCCAAGTTGATACCACTACACTCCAGCCTGGGAGACACAGCAAGACTGTCTCAAAAATAAATTAATAAGTAAAATTTAACTTTTCCAGGTCTCCTAGTGAGAAGCCAGCAGATTCAGGGGTTCACTTTCATGTCTGTCTGTCTGACTCTGGAATTGGAGTTCTTAATCAGTAAAATTCTGTTCCTCAGTTTATTCACTTATAAAATTGAGATCATCGTATCTGATCATTCTTATTGGGTAGTCAACGCAAGTCAAATGTTATAAGTTTCAAGTTGTTTGTCTCTTCCATCAGACAGTCAGTTCCTTGAGGTGCATGGTTCATATGGATGTCCTTCAAAAAGGCTGATTTGTAAACAGTGTTCATTAACTGTTGGCTGAATACATACATGAATTAATGGGGAGAATAATAAGGAACCATTTTATGAGGAGTCAAAGTGCTGTACAAAGGTTATTTACTTTGTTTTCTGATGTTTAAAATTTGTATTCAGCCTTGTTTAACACATTGTGAACCTGTAAGGTGAACATAGTAAAAAAAGCTACTTGTTAGTCCAATGACTTTAATGCCTAAATGTTTGTCTAAGTGTTTCTTTCTAATTCTTCCCATTTAGCTTGGATTGTGTTTGACTTGCATTTGCATGAAATTTGGAAGTGAAAATTACAGCCTGTGTTTGCACTTTCTTCATTTCTACTAATATTATATTTCATGTTCAGGAGGCATTTATTATTAATGCTATTTCTGGTAGAAGGAGAAACCGAAGTGTTTAACGCTTAACAACCTACAAAGTCTTCATAAAAATCTTTTGAGACTCATGTTTTAGCCCTGTTGTATCCAAGACAACATTGAGACACAGATTCATTCCCTGCTTTTGTTCCTTCCTTCCTTCATTCATTCAGCCTGTTTCAGGAACTGTAACAGTTTCCAACATGTGACTTCATGCCAGACCTATTCTCTGCCCTAAAGGGATTTTGTGGAGGACAACTTAGAGTTAAGTAAGGGAGCAATTTTTAACTTATGCAACAAATTTCAAATTGCCAGTAATAGATACAGGACTACAACCCTAACTGCAGCCTAATGTTTGCCACTATTGATATCCCCACGTCATAGACACTGACATAGAGAGGTATGCCCTGCCATACTGATGCAATCAATTTGGTGGTCCCACACTTCATACCAGCTGGCTCCTGGGCATTAGATCAGATACGGTCAATCTATTTAAATAATATGCATAATACACGTCTCTAGGATACATACTTTCTCACTCCATTCTTATTTTCAAACAAAATCACTTCCCACCTGTATTTGATATTGGCAGGAAATTCCTGGTTCAGCACTTTTATACAAAACTGCGAGAAACCTATAGACCTCCTTTCCTGTTCCATTTCTTTATAGACAGAAGCGTCAGCTTCAGGATGGTGACTTACTTGACATGGGATTATTCTGGGGTTTTAGCCTGAGTCTCCAGTCTCAGTTCCCAATCTCTAAATTGTCTTCCCCCTTTCTGTCCAGACAGGCAGAAGGGAGGAAGGAAAAGGAGGAGGGAGAAAGGGAGGGAGGGTGGCAGGGAGGAGAGAAGAGAAGAAAAGAATAGAAAAGAAAGAGCTGTAGTCAAAAAGAGATTGAGACTATAAAGATAAATAGGGTCTTTAAAACTTTTCAAATTTATTTTATGCTTCTGGAAATCTTATACTTTCATAAGGACTTATCATTTGTGCATCTCCCAGCTAACTCAGGGAACATTTTTTCGGGGAACAAACAGAAACATCTCGTAGAGTGGAGGTTCTTCAAGCCAAAGTTACTCCAGATACTAGCTAGGCTCCCAGGTTGTGTACTCAGTTCAGCTTCCTTTTCCTCTATTTTAATTTATTTTTCTCTCTTGTACAATGATTCCTAAACTTCCTCCCTTCTTTCTTCCGCTCTTTTCTTCTTTCCCTCCTTTCTTTCTTCTATACATCTGTCCTTCATTTCTTCCTTTTCCTTCCCTTCCTCTGCCTCCCTTCATTTTTCTTCCCCTCCTTTTCTACCTACTTACCAGAAGCCTGTCTTAGCTGCTGCAGAAACTAATAATTGAAACTGAGCCCACAACTTTGAAGAGCTCACAGTCAAATGAGGGTGACAGAAGTGTAAGTAATATATAATACACATTATTTTGGTTGTAATACTAGAGGGGCATGTGGAGACAGTGAAACTATAAAGAAGGAATAGGTAAGAAGGGGTCAAAAGAAAGTCGTTTTTGACCTAAATCTTAAGAAATGAGCAAAGAGTATGGACAGAAAATGAAAGGAACTTCATTTCCACTATAGAAATAAAAAGTGCAAAGCCATGGGTCAAAAGCAGTGTGAAATATTTAGGAAGCTCAAGTTTGGCTGGAGAATAGAGTGTAGGGTATGGATTGAGTGGAAGAGCGGTGATGATGTGAGAACCAGGGCCTGAATCTCATGTCTGCATTTCTGAATCCACGATTAATTCTATTCTTCATGTTTCATAAATCAAAAGCTTTTCTAACTGCCTTTATTCAATATGAGGTAATAACTATTACCCAATGCCCCTTGTCTTTTCTGTGAGTTCACTGAGTACAGCATTTTCTAACATGTATTTGGTTGAATACTAGCCTTGTGAAATTAACCACATACATACACACATGTACCCAAATGCATACATACAAACAGACACATGCACATAAAACAAGTTCTGAGCAAAACTGCATTTGAAAAATAGGCCCATTGACACATTAAAACGATGTGTTTTGTTTGTTTGTTTTGCCTTGGAGCTCTTTATTTTTAGAATAATACACATTAGCATCCTATAGAACACACTTTAAGAAAACCTTTCTAACACTTGGAAATATCAAAAATGATGCACCTTTAAAACCTGTAGAAACTACCAGGGTCCTGGAAACACTGGACTAGAAGCTCTTCTTACCACTTGAGGCTCAGATAATGTAAAAGATAGGCTTGATATCATAGGGTATAACTAAGTGAGAAGATTTCAGGTCTCTATTTTCTTGTTCAGTCCTCATTTATTACATGAATAGGTGGTCCACCCAATGTGAATTTAGTGACTCTGTGTACCTACCATTGTTCTTTGCACTGATAGTGGTATTGTGGCTTGCTTTCTAATGATGGGAGATAAAGTGACTCAGATGAACAAACACTGTCAAGAAGGGAATATTACCATTTAGAAGAATGAGGCAAGATGAGAGAATGAAGAGAAATGGGGTTCTACTGTGTAAAGATGAGGAGGAAAAAGATAGGGTGATATTTAAGGAACTGAGAGCCAGCCACATGATTTTAGGTGGGAAGTTCCTTTCAGGCTGATGAAAGAGTGAATATGAAGGTGAGGGTGAGCTCAAGGAGCACCACGGGGGGCTGGTGTGGCTGGAGCAGAAAAATCAAGAAAGAAGTTAGGAGAGGGGATGGCTGTGGCCACAGCCATGAGGGTCCTTAAAGACCATGGTGGAAATTTTGCTTTGTTACTGCCTAAGATAAAAAGCTACTGGGAAGTTTTGAGCAGAGGTTTTCCTGCTCTGACTCAGGTTTTTAAAAAGTTTGTTTGGGGTGCTTTTTCCTCGGTGGGGAAGAGACCAGTGGGAAGTCTGGTAGAGAGGTCCTCTGAGAGATAACAGTGGTTCAGCCCAGGATGGTGGCAGCAGAGGTGGCAAGAAGTGATGTGGATCTATGTCAAAAGTACAGAAGATTGGATTTGCTGGTAGAGAGAAAGAGGAGATGAAGATAGCTCTGAGGATTGGCCTTGTGGCATGTGCTGCCATTTATTTAGACAAGGAGAGGGATGTGCGTCTGCTCCCCTGGAACTTAATGTCTAGTTAGGGAGTCAGTACCTTTATGGTGCTTGTATTTCTGTGGCTATAAAAGGAATACATCTTCCTGGTAAAAACAATTAAAATTATATAAAAATGCATACAGTAGAAAGTTACTTGGCTGATTTCCTTCCCAAGAGGCAAATACTATTCCAATCTCTTCCATATTTTTTCCAGCCACAGTCTGAGAATATACCCATGTATGGGTTTACATATTGTATTCACCTTTTTAGTACGGTGGTCCAGACTATATGCCCTGTACTGCAGCTCACCTTTTCTGCTAAATAATATATCTTAGAGATCAGACCATACCAGTACACATAGAAATACTTCATTTTCCTAACAATGTAATAGTATATTCCATTCTATAGCCATATTATAATATATTTAATTAATTCCCAATGAACATCATTAAAGTCATTGCCAGTATTCTTAAATTACTAATGCTGTGGTAATGAAAATATTTTGGAACATCTGTTTTATACATACGTGGAAGTAGAATATGTGGCTTGAAGGGGATGGGTCTATTTAAAATGTTGATAGACAGGCCATTGTGTCTGTCAAAAACATTATGTCAATTTATAGTTCCAGCAACAATACACAGTGGTACTTGTCAAGGAGAAAGACTGTATGATAACTGTGAAACAAATAACGCCTTATACATAGCAGTGCTTTCTAAATACCAAATGGCTTGTTACCTATTATTTTATTTAGTCTCCAAAACAGCTTTAGGAAGTAGATTTTGTACATGAGGGCGTGTGGTGCCTTGGAGAGAATAATAATTGGTCCAGCTGCTAAGTAGTAGATCTGGGATTTGAACCTAAGTCTCCAAGATGACAAAGCCTGACTCCAAGTCAGCTTGCTTGAGGACTGCTTGAACCCAAGAGTCCAAGACTAGCCTGGGCAACATGGTGAGATCCTGTCTCAAAAAGAAAAAATTAAAACATTAGTCAGATGTGGTGGTGCACACCTGTAGTCCCCAGCTACTTGGGAGGCTGAGACGAGGTTTGTTTGGGCCCAGGAGGTCAAGGCTTCAATGACCCATGTTCATACCACTGCACTCCAGCCTGGGCAACAGAGTGAGACCCTGTTTCAATAAAAGGGGGCGATTTTCCAAGCCTACACTTAGACTGCTGTCTCTCTTACAGAGTAGGTTCCTTGTTCCTGGAGGTACTCAAACATTTACTGGATAAGGCCTTGGCAAGAATGTTGTTTAGGGCTTTATAGCTCCAAAGTGGGGGGGGATTAGACTAAATGACCTTCAAATTCCCTTTCTGCCTTACAATTCCGCAAACTTGAGCTAGCTCACCTCTCTGCCTTCATAGCCACATTGATAAAACGACAATAATACCACCTGCTTCTAACTACATTGGAATGTCATAGAGGTAAATCAGATAGCACACCTGAAGCACTTAGAGCAATTTAGGAAAAATAAACTCTACATATCCAGGTTAAGCTGGAGAAGAGGATGGCCGTGTCCACCTGACCTCCCCTAGGCCTTTATTTGGAATCGTTCCTTAAGTAGATTTGTTTTCAATATAAATCCAAGTACACACACGAGCACACAGGCAGAACTACTTTGTAAAATCCATGTACATCATGTTGAGATTCACAGATTATATGATTTTATGTTGAATAAGGCTCCCCCTTATCTAACACCTAGCTTTGTCCGTAAACTCACCCTAAGCTTAGCCATCACAATACCTTTGTTTATTATCTCCTGTAAACGTCACAACAATCCTACTGGTTATGCATTGTTTATCACTTCCTTTTTCAAGTGAAGACAATTCAGCAGAGCCCCAAAAGATGAAGCTTGTCTCTTAGGGTCACAAAAAATGTACAGGGAAGAGTGGGGATAGGAACCCAGGTGGTCTGACATAGAGTCTATGGCCTTTCTTCTTCCAAGTCTTAGCTTAAGCTTTACTTCTGGACTCTGGAACGTCATCCCTGACTGCCTCCAATCCCAGGCTGTGTTTGGAAGCCCTTTTACATGCTTCACAAGCAGCTGTTTACCTGTCCTATGATCCTGTATATGTATATATAGAAACTTACATGTCTATATGCTCCAGTAAACTGTGGAGCTCCTTGAGGGTAGGGATGATGTCATCTTTATTTCTGCATTCTCAGCTATTAACCCAGGGCCTAAGCCACAGTGCTGGGATAACAAAAGGAACTTCCGGTTTTTAAGTGTCTATCTGTGTTAGGAGTGTTATGACTGCCTTCCCCTTACCCCTCCCAACAAAAACAGGTGGTCTCACTACAATTTCCCAGTGGAGGAAATGGAGACTCAGGGGGCATATTCCAGGGGCACATAGTGACTGGGACAACTCAGGATTCAAATTGAGATCTGTCTTACTCCAAAGCCTGGGCTATTACAAATATATTGCACCACCCCACCCCTATAAGGATAGCATGAAGTATGAAACCCATTTTTTTTTTGGTAAATGCTATAATTTAGATACAGTTTGTCCTGATAAAAACTCACATGGAAATGTGATCCCCAATGACACTGGGAGGGGGGGCGTAGTGCAGCTGTTTGTGTCATAGGAGCAGACTCTCTTGTGTGGCTTAGTGCCTTTCTCCTGGTAGTGAGTGAGTTCTTACTATGGGAAGAATGGATTAGTGCCTACAAGAGTGGGTTGTTATAAAGGCAGGACGCCCCTCAGGTATTTTCTCCTTGGAAGTGTCCACTTCCATTTTGCCATGTTATGACACAGGATGAAAGCTCTTGCCAGAAGCCAGCACCATGCCCTTGAACGTTTTAGCCTGAAGAACCATGAGCTAAATAAACCTCTTTATAAAATACCCAGTCTCAGACATTCTGTTAAAGCAAAACAAATTGGACTAACACAGTAAGAAAAGTTTTGTTGGATTACAGCCATGGCTATTTGCTTATACATTGTCTTTGACTTCTGTCTTTTTGACTTAAAGATCTTTATTGAGATATATTTACATAGTATACAGTTCACTCATTTAAAGGGTAAATCACATTTTTATTTCTTATTTTATTTATTTATTTATTTATTGAGATGGAGTCTCACTCTGTTGCCCAGGCTGGAGTGCAGTAGCACAATCTTGGCTCACTGCAACCTCGCCTCCCAGGTTCAAACGATTCTTCTCCCTCAGCCTCCTGAGTAGCTGGGATTTCAGGCTCTCACCACCATGCCTGGCTAGGAAATCACATTTTTTAGAAAATGATATCCCATTATTACAGGACAAGAGGTAGGTGGGAGACTGTCTCTTTACTGCTGTCTCAAAAATGAAGTAGCATCAATGTGAGAATGGGCAGTGCTGAAGAGGGGAGCGAAGTTGTTAAAAAGGGAAAGAAGAGGGTGGGCTCTTTACAGTTAACTCCTGACTTAGTATTTCACTTTAAAGACTTTAAGGAAACAGCAAATGGGTTCCTGGAAGTATGTGGATAGATGATTTTAGTGCACTCAATCCCTACTCTTTGTAAAATAAACTAAACCCAAGTAATCCACCTTTCGAGGTACATGCCTCTTTAATGCACAGCTGAGGACAGAGGGGATGGTGGGGAAAACAAGAATGCCAATGGCTGTAGTAAATGGAGAAGAAATATTAGTAAAACATACTGTGCGAGTTCAAAGGAAGCTGTGATTCTGGAAGTTTTCAAAGCCCTTCGTGTGGTTCTCTCACTTAACCTTCATTACAACTATATGGGGCAGGATTATTCTCCCTATTTTACAGATGAGGAACCTAAATGAACCTTCCTATTTCAAGATTCATTAAACTCCAAGCCCACATCCTTAAAGTACAGTTGGCCGATACTGGGACTCTCTGGGATCTTTCAGGATCGCCTCAACCCAAGACCTCCCCACCCTGCAGAGAAGGAATAAGGACCATGGCAAATGCTCTAGGCCTTCATATCTGGCAATGGACCTGAAGGACATGCTTACTCATGGGGAGGAAAGGGGAACACAGAGAGGAAAGTCAGGAGTAAGGCAGGCACAATTAAGGGAACATGTAGAGAGAGGCCATTCCTTCTAGGGGCCATTCCTTCTAGATACAACTAGGAGGCAGAGAACTCAGGGGTTAGAAATGTTCACATGAGGGCTGTGGAGTCACATAGCCTTAGCTCCAATTCTGTTTCTCCCATTTACCTCTGTATAACCTTAGGCAATTCACTTAACCTTTTTTTCTTTTCTCTCTTGTCACCCAGGCTGGAGTGCAATGGCGCAATCTCGGCTTACTGCAACCTCCGCCTCCCAGATTCAAGCAATTCGCTTGTCTTAGCCTCCCAAGTAGCTGGGACTACAGGTGTGTGCCACCATGCCTGGCTAATTTTTTTGTATTATTAGTCGAGGAGGGGTTTCGCCATGTTGGCCAGGCTGGTCTTGAACTGACTTCAGGTGATCCACCCGCCTCGGCCTCCCAAAGTGCTGGGATTACAGGGGTGAACCACCACACCTGGCTCATTTAATCCTTTTAACTTATCTGTGCCTTAGTTTCCTCAACTGTAAAATGGGACTCTGTTTTCTCATAGGGTTATATTGAGAACTCAACTAATTTTTTCTTTCTTTGAGATGAAATCTCACTCTGTCACCCAAGCTGCAGTGCAGTGGCATGATCTTGGCTCACTGCAACCTTCACTTCCCGGGTTCAAGTGATTCTCCTGCCTCAGCCTCCCAAGTAGCTGGGATTACAGGCCAGTGCCATCATGCCTGGCTAATTTTTATATTTTTAGTAGACACAGGGTTTCACCATGTTGGCCAGGCTGGCTTGAACTCCTGACCTCATAATCTGCCCATCTCGGCCTTCCAAAGTGCTGGGATTACAGGCATGAGCCACCATGCCCAGCCAAACTCAACTAATTTTTATAAAGCTCTAAGAATAGTGCCTAATATGTAGTGAGCACTCCAGCCATGTTGGCTGCTCTTATTACACATTCAGAAATACTGTTGGAACTAGAATTTGGAAAGATTTAAATGTCAAGCTATAAACTTACCCTTGGTTCTATTGCTCTTGGTTTTTGAACATGAAGAAATTGGAGTTTTGGGAAGGTTTGCCTATGTTAGAATGGATGAAAGTAGTAGGAAAACGGGAGTCAAGAGACCAGTGAAGGTGCAGCTGCCAAGTTCTTTATGGTAATTTCATTGTCTGGGAGAGAGGAGGTCTGGCCGCTGCTGACTGCACTGGAGCTCTGTCAGTGTCTGTCGAATCGCCTGCTCTGAGGTGGTGGTTTTGCTGTTACAGCCCAGATTTCACTGTCAGGGAACAGTTTTGACTATTAGTTTATAGGAAATAGGGATCATTTCCCTTCACCCACCAGGAAGAGTGACTATCTTTCTGAAGCATCTTGGTAAAGAGAAAGAAGACCTGGGATCTTGGCACAGAGAGTCCAGCTCAAGAACTGGCAGCAAGCCGGAAGCAGCAATGTCAACAAACAGCCCAGCGGAGTTTGGCCCTATTTTAGGGATGTTGAAGCACTCACCTAAAATTCTTCTCTTGGAGATAACCTAACAGAGTGCCATTATGGTGTTTCTGGTGGATCGCAGGCTTGGCTGCAAAGAGAGTTCTTCCCAAGATGAGCTTTTGCCATACTGTGATTGTCCCTCTTTCTCCCAGGTAGTTGCATAGTCTCCTGGGAACTGGACTGAAAAGGCTCTGAGCTGATGGGCTGTTTGGGACCCTTTCCCCCTCTACATCACACATGTATCCAAGTCTTTCATACACTGTGCATGGGCTCTCTCTGACTTTGCTTTTCTATCCTGAGTGGGGCTTTGTCTAAATGTGGTGGCCAATAACTTCAAGGGATAAGTTCTTTCGAGAAATGTTTCTCCTAAAAAGATGAGCTGGGGAGAATTGAAAGCAAGGCTGCCAGCTTTGATGTCTTCAGTATGAAATTTCAATGGCTTACCAGCCGCCAAGCTCTGATTTTAGTGCAGCTGGAGTAAGATTTAAGGAAATGATCACATCTGTGTCCCACAGGAGACAAGTAATGATGGAGGAGCAGTCTAAGGAACTCAGAACAGGAGAGGTTGGAGATTCTGACCAGGAGTTCTCAACTGGCCTAGGTGGTTTAAGAAATATCTCTTTCTTGTTATATTTTTAAAGATAATTTGATTTGGTATTTTTCATTGTAAAATACATGCTTATTATCAGAAATTCCGAAAATATGAAAAATCAGAAAGAGAAAAGCAAAGTAATAGTTTTGCCATTCCATTCCCCAAAGAAACACATTTCCTTCCATTTCTTTTTTTCCTTCCAGGGTATTTCCTTCCAGTTCTTTTTTTATGATTTAAAGAATAATTGTTTGTCTGTTTGCCTTCCTATATATCTACTTATCTATTTGTCTTATTTGGTTCTATGATTGCCCTTGCTTTGGGTTATTTGCTTGATTAGTTTTATTTTTGATTTTCCAACTAGCATAGTAAGACAAATGTTTCAAGTTACTGCAAATCTCTGCAATTTTCATAGTAGACCAGGGATTCCTAAGAGGGTACATAAAATCACTTTAAGAGCATATGACAATTCTGGAGTGGTGCCTGGGAATCTGCTTTTTGGCAATTTTGAGGCAGCAGTTCATAAATCATACTTTGGGAATCATTTATGTCAGGCTAAATATAATGTTTATATAACCCATTGAGTGGATTTTTTACAAATTCATCCATTTCTGTTATACAAGACGTGTAGGTTGTTTACAGTCATTCATTAAGTAAAAACATTTCTACAATGAACATTTTTAGTTATTCATCTGTTCATTCATTCAACAGAGTTTTTGAGCACCTGTGTAAGATATGCCTTTTTTCCAGGTGTTGGAAAGGCCAGTGACAAGACAGACTCAGTTCCTGCTTTTGCTTAATGGAAAGAAAGACAAACAAGATCACAAAATATATTGTTGCAGATGGTGGTGAATGCTGTGAAGGAAAGCTTCAGACTGCTATGGGGGTGCCAAATAATTTAGATTCAGAAAGCTTCTGTGAGTAAGTGACATATAGGTGAAGCTTGAAGGAAGAATAGGAGTTAGCAGACATCACTTTTAAGATTTGCAGAAGTGGAATTATTGGATTAAAGGGTATTAACTTTTAAAACAACCTTTTTAATCTCCCCTCCCCCTCAGGCTTTAGTGTCCACATTCAAATGTGCAGCGTGTGTATCAGTCAGGGTCCAGTAGGGAAAAGACAAACCACATTTGGTATTTCACATGGAGGGGGTTTAATGCAGGGGATTAGCTATAAAATAGTTTGATGGGTTGAAAGAGCAAATGGGAAAGGTGAAGTGAAGCAGAGATTAGTAAGTGCAGGAAGGAGCTCCCCTCCTAGTGCTGAGGGAATAGGAAAACTATGGTGTTTCTAGAGCCCACCAGTCCCCTTTTACTAAGCTGCACTGCCGAGGGACTGGGGATGCTGACCAGCCTGTGCTGGAATCAGCAAGAAGGGACTGCAAAGGCCGATGTTGGAGTCAGAGAATAGGCACTGCACGGCTTGTGCTGGGACCTCCAGGGTGCTGGGCCATGAGCCATGGCGTCTGAGGAGTACTGGTGGCTAGTGATGAGAATGCTGAGTGGACTCTATATGACTGATGCTGAGGTCTGTTGAGGTGCCACTTCGCTGATGCTGAGATTGGGAGTGGCTGGTAAACTGTGGGCCTGGGATTAAGGAAGAGTCCTGAGATCAAGGAAGAATGGAAAACTGACAAATGATGCTGGAGGTCCTAGCTGTCCTTGGCAGCTGGAAGGACACTGTGAGGAAATACAAAACCTGAAAACAGGAGATCTCTTCCTTTTGCCCTACCAGATTCTACCAGATCTCCCTATCAACAAAGCCTAAGCAAAAGCTATCATGCAGGAGAATATGGGAAATGCAGGTTTTGGTGTCCCAGGCAGGGACAGGCAGAAATGGGGCCTGAGAATACACAGGCAGATGACTAGCACACAGAGAAAGGAAACATCCTCATACCTGTCTCCTGTCCTCTCCTGCCTTTGTGCTGCACCTAGAGGGATTAGACCTGCTCAGTGGTTATCCATTCGGTGGCTCCACTTGTCTTTATAAAATTCTTTTTTTCCCTCAGTGTCTTTGTGCGTAAACCTAACTCTAAATTATCAAAGTCAACATTCTTTAAATGTCTATTGTATGTATGGATGACAGATGGATGAAAGATGGGTGATAAATCATAGCTGCTTCTACATATTGCTAAGTATCCGGTACTGTTCTACATTCCTTCTTACATTTAAGCCTCACATCTGCCCCTATAGGTAGGCAGTATCATTCCTGTTTGACAATGAGATTGTAGCTCAAAGGGTTGAAGGGACTTATTCATCATCACACAGCTCCTAAGTAATGAGAAGATCCAAACCCAGGTCTGTTGTCCTTCATTCCTGCTATACCTTTAGAAACATCAATAATATAGGCCAACAGTTAAAGGCCATTCTTGATAGATTCTTAGAGGCAGGTGTAAAGTGGCTTAGTTAGACATACATGAGCATCTATTAGGGTAAATTGGTAATAGCTTGGAAATGAACTGACCCTGGAAGTCCAGTGGAGATGACAGCCTTGTCATTCCAGGCCACAACGTGGCTCCAGGCTCCTGTCTAAAAACTCCCCCCTGACCTTTTCCTAACACTTGGCATTTTAGTGTTCCGTTGATTACAGATCACTTACATGCAGCACACAGTTGACTGTTTGTTAAAATAGAGAGTGGAAAAAAATTAGAAAAGAGAGTATGTGCTTGCCAGAGTGGTGCTGTGGAACGGCTGTTCCCAAGGTATTCATCTCAGTACGTCTAAACACCTATAATTAAACTAGCTTTGGAGCCGTGCCTCTTGGAGAGGGTGGAAGAATCAATTCTGCAGTATTTGGATCTTGTTCTTTGTATACACTACTCAGCAGTGAAGATGTTCAGAAAGGACCAGATGCTGTGGCTCAAGAATGCAATTACCCACCTATCAGGGTGAATGGATGTTGGTCTGATCTTGGGGACATCCAAGCCCAGGGTACAGAAGGAAAGAGACAAGTGATGAATATGGTGGCCTCTGGTCCTCTGTGCCTGTACCCTAATCTCATTTCCTTGCTGGGAATTTTATTTTTGTACCTCTGATGCAGTGATCATTGGGTCGATTTGTGTTAAACAGCTAATTAATGGGAACTCAAGTCAGCTGTCCTATTTATGAGACTGTGGAGCAGACAGAGACACTTCACTCATCTGGAAAAAATAAGTTGGGATCAAGCTGTATCTTCTATATAAATATGTGAGGTGCTGTTGTCAGACGCCAGTACCAGTCAGCACTGTCTGGCTTAACATGAATCACTGAAATGACCCAGACCTTCAGTCTGAGTTGATTGTAGCTAATGCGTGCCATATAATCTCATATGCTCAGAATGTCTTGTGAACAAAGCATGCTATCAAGATACAGTTTTAATTAACATTTGCTTTTCAGATAATATACACAATTTATTTTGGCAAGAGTTCATTGAATGTAAAATCTACATAATTAAGATACTAAACCTGCAATATTTTTTTCTTTGCAGTATTTTTTGCTAAATGACACATCAGCAACATTTATTACCCAGTAGATAGCTGCAATGGGCAATTACAATTCATAGTTCCTTTATTAAAAATTCTTACTCTAACCAGAGGATACAAAGTCATATAGTTGATTCTGTTCACTTTTTAAATTCAAGTATATCAGGTATTTTTCTAAGTTCAATTTCACATTAAAAATGTAACAAAGAAAGCGCATTCATGATTCTCCTGCACAGAAATCTGCTATAAAATTACAGCTTATTTTAGAAAGTAATATTATTTTATGAGCTTCTTTCACTAAGTTTTTCACCATAAAGGATGTTGTAACTCTGGGGCATGATCAGTTGGGAATGGGCATGCTAGGAGAGACCTTAAAGGTCATTAAAGTGATTCCTCACTTTATAAAAAAGGCCGCCGAGTCTCAGAGTAGAAATGTGACTCACCCACGTTCATACAACACACTGGAGCCTGAACCAAGACTAGAACCCACGGCCCTTAACTAGCCATACTTGTTTTGCACTATTCTAGCTGCTGTTGCTATGTACTATTCTATCATGCTCCTTGAGAAACATCTGCCCTCTACCCTAAAGGAGTGTCCTCCACTCTCTTCGATGATGTCTTGTAAGCTTGGAAATGCCTCTGTATCATGTAAAATAGGCACTTTTATTTGAAGGAGAATAGACCTGGTTCCCAAGACAGTTCCTTTAAAGTGAAGAGCAGCGCAATGGCTGAATCCCAATTGCTTTGTTCTTTGTGATAATTCCTATAATTGGGTCAGAGGGCTAATGACTTGGCATCACAAATCTGAGCCATATGCCTCCATGATTTGCAGCCAGCTGAGTGCTGTTCACCATGGAAGCCCAGGGCCTTAGCTGAGAAAAGCTGCAGCCAGACCGAAGCTGGGAGCAGGAAGCAGAACGGACCCTGGCTATGAGGCCATTTTATAGATCTTCCCTCCACCCCTTCCAATCTGCTTGGTTTCTGAGCTGCCAAGTTCTTCCTAGACAGGCCCTTGACAGG
The DNA here is from genome assembly GCF_001604975.1 of Cebus imitator. NCBI lineage: Eukaryota > Metazoa > Chordata > Mammalia > Primates > Cebidae > Cebus > Cebus imitator. The sequence goes on along the minus strand of NW_016107478.1, from coordinate 3,192,891 downwards.
GGCCTTTCCTGAGGACTCTGACTACACTTGGAATATGGTAGGCAGGATTGCGCCTGTGTCAGTCTCTTCACTCAGATCTGCAGTAAGCCGCTAATTAGTGTCAGTAATTGCTGGAGGAGAGGATAGCTGGCTGTCCATCAGGATGTAGGAGGAGGGGTTGCTAGTGCTCTCCCTCTATTCCTCCCTCCCTGGCTCCCTTCTCTCTAGCGTTAAGCAATAAATCTATATTGGTTAAATCGGCTGCTGGGCTGCTTGTTGAAAAGGACATCAGTGGAGTCCTGTCAGGTTAATGGGTTTAGCTAAATGTATGGGCATAAGGATGAGTAACCCTGATCAGGCATCATAGCCAAAGGCAGGAGGGTGGAGATCTCTGAGAGTCATCAGAGCAGAGGACTCAAAGACACACTTCTGGGAACCCGGGCCCTGAGCTGCTAGGAGAGAGGCTTTAAGCACACAAACACCCAAGTGCCTGATGTGTTGCATATTTTAACCTAATTCATAGTATTTAATAAATGCTCCTATTTAAAAACAGTGATCATATACTAAGCAAGAAATCTATTTTTTGGGAATCAATTCAGTTAAAGGAAGAATAAAATAGTGATGCTCTGCATAATGACTTTTCAGGCAATGATGGATTGCCTGTAGAACAGTGGTCCCATGAGATTATAATGGAGCATGTACAGATACTTGATATATGCCACTTGATGCTAATTGTTGTAGATCAAGTAGGGGAAAGGACTGATATTCAGTAATGGTGCTGGGTAATTTGGTTTCCATGCGAGATATATATATATATATATATATATATATATATATATATACACATACCTTCTAGGTTTGTGTTGTACACTGTGATGTTTGCACAATGACAAAATCATCTAACGATGCATTTCTCAGAGCATATATCCCCATCGTTAAGTGACTCATGACTTTAATCTGTGAGCCACATGCCAACAGATGGTGGGGAGGATAGAGGGCTCAGACTTCATACAGACTGGGATACTACTATTGGTGCTGCCAACTAATTGCTGTAACCTGGGGCAGGGGATTAACTTCTCTCAGCTTCAGATTTCTCATCACTACGATGAGGTGAGAAAGAGCATCTATCTCATAGGGTTGTTGAGAGCTAATGCATATATGATGCTTAGTGTATAATTACTGTTCTTAAGTACAGTAGGAGCATTTATCAAATACTATGAATTAGGTTAAAATATGTAACACACAAGGCACTTGGATGCTTGTGTGCTAGTAAATTTCAGTATAATTTCATACAGACCATGGAGCATCTTTACAGTCAGGTCAGGAGACCTATTGGTTTCTGATTACCTCATGGTCAGTTCTCTCTTTATCACCCCTCTTCCACCTTTTTGGCATGTGAGAAAGATGTGAATGAATCATGGCCACCAGATACCTGTGCTGTGTGCAGCCTCCTCTGTAGGTGTACTGTGCCTGAGTGCTTGGTGAAGCAGTGCTGAGGGCACCAAGAGCCCTGCTTATGTCCTGATAAAGCATTTTAAGATATCTATTGCAAGGCCTCAATAATTTGGACACAGAATAACCAATGATATGGAGCAGTTGTGTTTTTGCTTAATTGGCATTTGACATTATAATAAAACAATGTTATTAATGTGTATAAGCGTTTTTACATTCGTTTCTCTGAAGCTAATGTAAATGAACATTGCTTACAATGTTCATTTACTTAGCAAATCTATATATATGCATATTATATTCTTATTTTTATATGTGTGTTTGCTAAGAAAATGTGTATTGCCTATGTGCATACACATCTATTCATTTATTCATTCTACAAATATTTATTGAGCACCAAGAGAAGTGCAGAATTTTAGAACGAGAAGGGACTTAGGCCAGTCATTCTATTCAGGGCTCTCAGTTTAGGGAACAGGAACCTGGGATCTTAATATAACAAGACTCTCTCTCCTCTCAGGTACCCACTTCCCTCACCTACACTTAGGTACCTTCTTTCCATGGATCATCAATATAATTACTCTAATAATGAGCCTCCCTTTCCCCTTCCATCCTGCCAGTCTGGCAAGACCACAATTCTGGAGAGCCTCACTGTGCCCATCTGCCTGACACCAGAGCAGCTGCCTTTTGTGGGATAAAAGCCCGCGGTTAGGCAGCCTGATTATATCTCATGACCACACACCTTCATCTCTGAGAGTATGGCAGCATGGTTAAGAGCTAAGTCATATTGCTTGGATTGGTATAATGGTTCTACCATGTTCTAGCTGTGGGACCATAGGCAAGTTACTTCACCTCTCGGTGCTTTATTTTCCTCATGTTCAATGCAGGTAATAGGTTTTATCTCATAGGGATGTTTTGAGGATTAAAGAATTCAAAATATATGAGGCATTTAGAGTAGTGCCTGATATTATATAGCTATTGGTTCATTACAGTTATCTTACACTCTACATTGCTAAGCAAACTGTTTTACATCCACAATGGCTGCTGGGGCTCCAGCCATCCAAGTCACATTCCAGGAAGCAGGAATGGCAAAGGGGCTTCTGCTTTTTAAGAATCTGTTCCAGAGGGTTCTCACAACTTCTATTGGGAGAACCTGCTTTCATGGGCGTGCTTAGCTTTAAGAGAGACTGAGAAATGAGATCACTATTTCAAGTAGTATTGTGCCCCAGTTGAAACACTGAGGAAGAAGGAAGAATGGGATGTTTTTGGCAATGGCAGACTCTATTACAAACTTTGGCTAAATGTAATGAATTATTCTCTGCCTTCCTGTTCCCAAACTGACGAGGAGCATTCACCCTACTTACTCCTTTACATATTTCTGTTTTGATCTCTCTAATACCACAGGCCCCCAGGTTTTTCCTCCTACTTCCCTGGCCACTGTCTTTTCATGTATTTTTTTGGTTTCTCTTCTTCTTCTCAATCTCTGTATCTTAGTGAGCCCCAGTGTTAATACTGAATCTTCCGCTTTTTTCCACCTACACTCACTTTGTGGTGGTGAATACCCTACACATGCCTACGACTCCAAAGTTTACATCTCTAGCCCAGACTTCTTCCTTGAGCTTCAGACTCATACCTACGTATCTCCATTTGTGTATCAAATAGCCATCTTTAAATGTACAGTTCTGAAATACAGCTCTTTATTTTCCACCAAACATGTTTCTCTCCTACCTGTCTCCATCTTGGCACATTAATACACTGCCAATGCACCACCATCCATTGGTGATGGCTCACCAATATTTAGAAACCATCCTTGATGTTTCCTTATCATTGAATCCCTAATTCCCTTGCAATTTCCAAATGATTCTCAAATCTGTCTACCTCTTTCCCCTCAACAGGCACTGCTCTAGTCCAAACCAGCAACCTTTCTCACCTTAACTGCTGTGATACCCTCTCCTTGCACTAAACCCCTCTGCTCTGCTACGGAAGAAAGCATTGAAGGAGGAAGACCCTCACTCTTTATTCCGTAGTGGAGAAGAGTGTTCAAATCTGTGTGGGTTCAAATATTAGCCCCAATACTTACTAGCTGTGTGACTTGGGCAAGTTTCTTTGCCTCAGTTTCTTCGTCCATAAAATGAACATAATGATGGTACATATTTCATGTGGTTATTGTGGCATTAAATGAGTTAGTATATCTAAGCACTTACAGCAATGCCTAGTATATAATAAGTATAATCAATAAATGTTAGCTATTATCATTAGCTATTATTACCACACATTTTTCATGGAGCAGTTGGAGTAATCTTTTAAAAACTATAAATTCAGTTCTAACATTCTTGTGCTTAAGATTCTCCAGTGAGTTCCCATTTCATTTCAGTTACAATAAAATTCTAACATATTATGATGGCTCAAGGCTCTACATTTTCTAGCCCTTGACTCCTCCCATCCTTACAGATTTCTCCCCATCACTCACCACCCTTAAGCTGCACTAGCTTTATTTTAGATCCTTTAACATTTCAGGCTCTTTGCTTCCTTTGGGGACTGCGTACTTGTTCTTCCCTCTGCCTGGCATGCTCTGCCCTCACTCCAGCTGTTCATAGGACTAGTTTCTTCCCATTTTTTAGGTCTCAGTTCAGTTATTTCCTGCTCCAAAAGGTCCCATCGGACCATGTATCTCAAGGGGTAGTCTTGTACTGATTACTCTTCCTCTATTTTCCACAGTACTTATCTCCATCTTTAGTTTTCTTATTGGTTTGTTTGCTTAGTCTATAGTCTCTCTGTACTTCAATATGTAAGAACACAGACCTCACTTATTATGTACAACCACAGATCCCAGGACCTTAAACAGTAGTGGGGCATAGCAGGTGCTCACAAACCAGCTGGTGAATGAAAGAGAAGATGACCCTCGAGCAAGGTTATGAAGAATAAATAGGAATTTTCCAGATGCTCGGGGAGAGGCAAGGATTTGCGGCAAAGGAAACATCATTTGCCAGTGCATGCAGATCTGACTCACTGTAATGCCCAGCTATAAGAAGCATGGCGTGGCCCTCATACCAGCAGCATCAGCACCTGGGAACTTGTTAGGAATGCAGAAGCTCAGGCTGAGGCCTGCAATCCACCAAATCAGAATCTGCATTTTAAGAAGACATCCAAGTGATTCCTCGAGAAGCAGTGGGGTTGTATATTTGGGGAACTGGAGACAACCATCATTGCCAGAGCATAATGTGCAAAGGGAGATGTATGACTCCAGTTTTTTCCTTCACAATACTCAACCAAAAGAATAAGGACAGCAATGAATTAAAACACACTGAATAACACAAAAATGAATCTACATGTCTAGAGCGATACTAAAAATTGGAAAGGGAGAGGGAAAGCTCTTTTTAGAAGAGCTTAGAAGCCAACTAACTTAGAGGAATGATAGAATTAGAAAACTACTATGTTGCAACCATGGTTACAATAACTGAATTGGGTAAGTATTAGCAACAGATGCTGATAGGGTTTGGCTGTGTCCCCACCCAAATCTCACCTGGAATTGTAGCTCCCATAATTCCCACATGTCATGGGAGGGACCTGGTGGAAGGTAATTGAATTATGGGGGTGGGTCTTTCCTGTTCTGTCCTCATGACAGTAAATACATCTCATGAGACTGGATGGTTTTAGAAAGGGGAGTTCCCCTGCACACATTCTCCCCTGCCTGCCATCATGGAAGATAAGCCTTTGCTTTTGTTTTGCGTTCCACCCTCATTGTGAGGCCTCCCCAACCACGTGGAACTGTGAGTCCCTTAAAACTCTTTCCTTTATAAATTACCCAGCCTCAGGTGTGTCTTTATTAGCAGTGTGAGAGTGGACTAATACAGATGCCTCACATCATTGTATTAAAAGTTATTTGGGAAAAGGATACTCATATGGTCTTAAATATAGTCTCAAATAGCATCCCACAGAAAACTGAAGGATTACACAGGGAAAAGATGCCTTTACAATGAAGAAATCTGGTGAACACCAGATGATAAATTTAATGTCACCAGTGACAGAGCTAACTGAAATCATGCCGCTCAAATTGAGGATTATTCTGTAAAACAGCTGGCTTAGACTACTCAAAACTGTGTGTGTCATGGGAAAAAAAGGACTAGCTTCACATTAAAAGCTAACAAGAAATGACAATTAAATGCAAAACATGGTCCTTGATTGGATCCTAAATGGGAAAGAAATGCTGAAAGGACATTATTGAGACAATTAGGGACATCTGAATATGGGCTATATGTTAGGTAATAATTCTTTAATGTACCGAGTGAGATCATAGTTTTGTGGTTACCCAGAAAATTGTCCTTATTCTTAGAAGATACATGCTAACGAATTTGGGAGTAAACAGGATAATGATATTGCCAAGTTATTCTCTAGTAGTTTCAGGAAAAAATTTGTAGAAAAAGTATGTAGAGAAAAAGATAAGACACGTGGCAACTATTAACATTTGGTGAATCTAGTAAAGAGTACTCAAGTATTCTTCGTGCTATAATTAAAGCTTTTCAATAGTTTCTTTCTTTTCTTTCTTTCTTTCTTTCTTTTTTTTTTTGAGACAGGGTCTCACTCTGTCTATCAGGCTGGAGATCAGTGGTGTGATCTTGGCTCACTGTAACTGCCACCTCCTGAACTCAAGTGATCCTCCCACCTCAGCCTCCCAAATAGCTGAGGCCACAAAGATGTGCACTACCGTGCCCAGCTAATTTTATATTTTTTGTAGATGTTTTGCCATGTTGCCCAAGCTGAGATTTTTTTGTTTGTTTGTTTTTTTAATACAAAGAATCTTTTACTAGCCCTGGTAGCTGATTTGTAAGACCAAGTTCAGAATACACAATGGGTTCACCAATCTCCTGTCATTTGAGATTCGCAGTGGGGTCGGCTGTGACAGAAGGAAGGGTGGAGTTGGGTTCTGCAGGCTCAGATTCAGCCTCTGTCTGAACCTTACATCATCTGCCTTCTCTTTGCAGTGTCTGAACTAACAAGCCATGAATTCAGTGCCTGACAGGCTGGGAACCATTGGGGAGTAAAGCCTGCTTCCTTTTAAACACAAAATCAGACTTAAAACCACCTCTTGTGTCTAGGCTCCTTTCCTGCTGGCCAGGGAGGCTCTGGGAAAAGAAAGGCCGACAGCAGGTCGTCAGGGTGGGTTGCGGTGCTGGGCTATTTGTTTGCAGGGATGAGAGGGAGTGTTATTAGTGTAGGGAGGGGAGGTAGAGATGAGATAAAATTATAATTGTGAGAGATGGGGAAGAGTACACTTCAAAGAACATTTTTAGTCCCAGATGGTTGAAGAGAAATACAGAGAACAGGCCCCAGCACCTCGTCTTCCTAGCTGATTGCAGGGAGGGGGAGCTCGCTAATGAACACATTGATTTCCCAGCTCCTCAGAACAATAGCAAATGCTTTCTTCAGTTATTAATTGGGAACCTGCAGCAGGTGTGGGGGATGGAAGGCGCTCTTGTGATTCTTAGTTTATCTTTGGGGGTTAGGCCAATACAAAGAGAATGTAAAAAGCAAGAAGAAAGTTCATTTAATAGCATAGCAGGAGAGCGGGACAGACTTACTCCAAATCTCAGCCCTGCTACTGAACAGCTTAACTTCTTTAAGCCTTTGTTTTCCTCTTTGGTAAAAATTAGAATAATAATTTTTCTTTTATATGGATAGCATGAGAACTAAATGACATAGTTAACATATGTAAAATGTCCTTTTATGCATTCTTGCAACATACATTATTTTTCTTCCAGAAAAAAGTTATCCAATAAGTGTTTATGAAGCACCTACGGTGTCCCAGGCTCTGTGCGGCGTTTGAGGAATATGGTAGCGAACTGGAAAATATAGTCCTTCCTCCCATAGAATCAGTAATCTAGCAAGAAAGAACATTCACCAGGTAATTACAAATGGATAGAGCTGTGCTGGCTGCTATTAGAAGCACGAAACAGGCAGAGCTGGGAAGTCAGAGAAGGCCCCATGAAGGAAGTGATATCATCAAGGGGACCCATCATAAACAAAAATACTACTATGCTCCCCTACACAGTGGGGTCAGAGATATAAATGCTGACCTTGGTTGGCCACATCAACAAAGGTCTAAAAACCTGTGAAGGATGGATTGACTTAGATTTCCCAATTGAGGAAAGAGAAGCCAGGGTGTCCTTAGAATAACCCCTTTAGTCTTGCCTGCTCAGGTAGCCTAGCTTTGAGCTAGTCAGCCATCAGGGCTGCAAGACTTCGGCCATGCAAACTCCCTGGGGACTGGCTGGCATCCTAGAACAGGGTATTCCTCATTCTTGTTAGGCTGACTCTCCCAAAGTGGTCAGGCAATTCTTGCTTTCTCCCAAATAAAGCAGGCAGCAGGGGATGGGGTTTCTCTCCTGGATCAGTCCAATACCCCCCAGTTTGTGCAATCTTGCTCACCCCCAAGAACACCTCTCTCCGTGGGAGACTGTGTCCATTCCACTCTCCCAGTGCCTGCAATGTTCCCCTAATAGCAATGCTGTGAGACTATACCCAATAGCACTTGTGATGTTTATCCTCAACCCTAGTCCTTTTCTATAAAACATCCCTTTTTATAACCACCCCCCCCAAAAATAAAAAATAAAAAAAAAAAACAGGACTTCTGGGCTGGGCACCCTGGCTCATATGTGGAATCTCAACACTTTGGGAGGCCAAAGCGGGAGGACTCCTTAAACCTAGGAGTCAGAGGCTGCAGATAACTATGATCACCCACTGCACTCCAGCCCGAGTGACAAAGTGAGACCCTCTCTCTAAAAAAGAAAAAAGGAAAAGAAAGAGAAAAAGATAAACAGGACTTCTGGCAGGGAGACAAGAGGTTTGTGTTTAATTTCATTGAGCATGAGTTTCCTGAGCAGTCCCTGAGAGATAAGCTCAGTGCTGGGCCTGGAGCATTCCAAGGCACCTCTAGTCTAGTGGGGGAGCGGGATCATGATATAACTGCTATGCGTTGTGCAAGGTTAAAAGAAAGGTGAATGGAAGAATCACGAGGCTTCTAAAGTACCAGTTGTTTGTTTGCCATTCACTCCTTGGGTAGCTTTGTGGAAAACAAGAAATCCTTATCATTTTATGGAGTCTGACTTTTTCTGTGAGTGGCGGCAGAGGTGATTGTGCATGTTTGGGGTCTCAGGGTAGGGCATAGCAACCGGGCTGGAACAAGTTGAATCCAGTAAGACCTAAGATATGTTCAACTGCTTTGACCTTTATTCTGTCAAACTGCTGTGTGCCCTAATTATTTACTGGTGTATAAAATGGGTATAATCATTCTTTGTGGTTTTAGAGCCAGAGTTCCTGAAGAGGACAGAATGAGAGAATTTTCTAAGGGCTTCCACATCTAACAATGGTATCAGATCACACACTTTTCATTTTGCCTCCAGGATCCAAAGCAATTCCCATCCCTGTTGGTTTAGAACTGTAAGCTTCACACATCGATGAAATTAGGAGACAGCTTCTATTTCATGAGGAAATTTTTAAAAAATAATTTGCTCTCTATTCAAAACGCCACAAAAGAAAAAAAAGAAAGAAAACTCACACGTTTGCAAGAAACTGCTGGTGTCTTTGAATATCTCCCATAAGCAGGAGAATCTGATTTTGAAAAAGCTGAATCTTCTACACATGAAAAACTCATCGATGATACAGGTGAACTAAAATCATAAAGTAAATGTTCTTTAGGTTAAAAAAAAGGAAAAAGCTGTATTCTTATTCCCAGTCTCTGGAACTAACCAATCCCTACCCATACCACATCATTACCCCCACCTTAACTCTGAATGGCAAGGAATCTGGAGAAAGATTGTGTTTCCTGATTTAGTATGTGCACACATACACACACACACACACACACGCACACACACACACAATGTAGATACATGCCAGAGATATCAAAGATCAGCGGGTTATATGTCCTAGCACTTTATGAGTCTTAATTTATTTAATTCCGCCACAATCCTATTAGCCTAGTGACTATGATTATCCTTTTTGTCCCCAAGTGGGGACAGAGAGGCCAAGTAACTCACCAAGGATCATAAGCCAAAGGGTGATGTACTGGGGTTGGAACCCAGGCAATAGAGCTTTGGTGTCTGTGGACTTAACCACTATATTTGCTCCCGGACATTATTTTTTATTAGGTTCCCTTAGTCCAAAGTCTTCTATATTTGATACAAAATCTTCATCAGAAAGATGCCTGTTGTGTACTTGGGACCTCACTATTATTTCTTACAACTTTATGTAGATATGTAATTATCTAAATAAAAATTTCAGCTAAAATAGTTGATGAGCTTGATGCCTGTCTACAAGTGGTTTTCTAAAGCACAAGTAAATTAAAGTTTAAAATATATGCAGCTAATTTGAGAGATAAAATCACTTTGCAAATGTAAAGAAATATGGAAAAATCCCAGCCATTGGTCGCTCAACAGTGAGGTAGGTCAAAGTCCCAGTCACCCTCTGTCTAGGGGAAACCCCTTAACTTGTCTGAGTTTCAGTTACCTAAATACATACAATGGGATAGTGATATCTACTTCATTGCATTGTTAGGAAAAGGCAAGTTTGTTAGAGTCCAAAGGTGCTCTCAGCCTCCCTATGTCACCCTGAGTAGAGGGGCAGTAGGGATCAGCTGCAGGGGAAAGAGTTTACTGGGGTTTGCCTGTCATCTGCTGCCAGTTACTTCTTTAGCCCCTTTCTTCTACCAGTTTCCCTGGAACCCATTCCATCCCCCAGGACCCACTCTCAGATTGTCACGTCAACTTCATGGGGACTGAAACGTCTGCTGTATTCAGTTCAACATGTTCTCTTTCCCTTCTGTGATAAACTGGATTTGGAGTCAGATGATCTCAGTTTAAATCCTGGTTTTGCTGTGTAGCTGTTGGCAGCCACTTCCCCAGCTGGGTAGAAGCTTTCCTGTCTGTAACATGAAGTGGCTGCACTGTCACTACAAGGCGTCCAAAGCTCCTCCTCCTCTAACATTCCTGCATTCCCTACAAGGAATGAGAAATGCCTCCTCTTCTGTCCATCTTTGTGTCATCCCAAAGCTGCATTTCTTTATTTCTTTGCCATTTCCCCATCCCTTCAAAAATATTGGCCCCGGGGAATGAGAGAGATACAAATCTAAGACTGTAGTGTTAGGGAAAAGGCACGAGCTGGACCGCCCAACCCTAAAAGGTATGAGGTCTCCATCATGAAGGCATGAAGCAGGTTCTAACCAAGGGAATTGAGAAGATGTGGTAATTGGAATGACTCAGTGTCGCTAAACTGAAAATTTTGTGAAATCAATTGAGAGAAAAATCAACATGCGATTTTTTTTTCCACAAAAAAAAGACAAGATTCCCACACAATTAAGAATCGGGCCGTAGTTTCTACACTCTGCCTGTCTTGTTCTCTTGTTCCTGTGCCACAACTGTTCATCAGAAATAATTAAACATTGTCCCATGGGCGACAATTACTTGCTTAAAATATTATGAGTAAGGAGAATACATTTATAATTACCTAACCTTTCTGAAGGTGAAAATATATATTATCCTTTGATAGAACAGAGAAAGGAGTTCCTGGATCTGCCAGTGTGCTCTGCTGTATCCATCCTGATTACGCTAATTGCCTTGAGGAATAGAACAATACTTTCTTACACATGCAGATCTTCTCTTTCATTTTCTGTACTTTTAGGGATCAAACCATGGTTTCTTTTCCTTGTTGTTTTTGTAAGTCATTAAACAGCCGGTTTGTAGCTATTAGGATGGCCAGACAGCATCTTTGAATTGCCCCAATGCTATAATAATGGGAATGTTGACATCTCTCTTTTCTCTGGAGTAGGTTTTATTTTTTGCCACATGCAGACACAAACCAGAAGCCCAGTGCTTCATGGTTTCTCTAGTTTCCTGATTTTGCCTTACACACATGCACAGTGGAAACAATAAAATAATCACAATGGCTGACACTTATTAAGTGCTCAGGGGCATATTTCTAAACACTTTATGTATACTATCTCATTTAATACTCATAACAATTCCATGAGGAAGGTAACTGTTAATGCTCACATTATAAAGATGGGAGAGCTTATAGATAAGAGACCTTAAGCCCAGAGATGTTAGGAGACGTGCCCATGATCACACAGCTAATAGGTGGTGAAGCTGCGGTTTGGTCAGAGACTGTTCCCTTACCACTCCACTGAAGTCTCTCTCAGATTTCTCTATCAGGCCATTTTGGTCGAGTGTTTTCTGTTAACTGGCAAAGAACATATTCCCTATAAAATATTTATATAAAAGAGCTGACTACAACCATGCTTTCCATTCAAGCTTTTTTATTTCTAATTTGTTTGGTCTTAATGTTCATTTTTAAGTTGACAAGCATGTAATAATAATAGTAATAGTGGCCTTAATAATAATAAGAGTGGTCGTACCACTCAGTGAGTCTATGCCGTAGGCTAAGCACTGATCTAGGACTTTCCCTTCCTCCTCTCCCTTCTAATGTACATGATAGTGATGCAGGATAGATAATATCATCCTTGGTTTATGTGAGGAAACTGAGACCCAGAAGGCTGGTGTGACATAACTAGGGACACACAGCCAACAGGTTGTAAAGCACAGGTACCGAGGCTAGTGCCAGTCCCACTCAGCCAGGCACTTTCTTTGGCTCTGTCAATACCAAAGTGAATCAAGCCTCATCCCGTCTGCTAGCCTGGGGCTTGGTTGATTCACGCATTCACCAGGTTTGGGGGTTAGTCGTTGGTATAGCCATACGCATGCTTTCCTCTGTAATAGTCTCTCTTTTATTTTAGGAGAACTGGGTTTTGATAGCTCTTTCACAGGCTCTAAAGTTATATAACATTATGTTAAAATTCTGCAGAGAGTTTTAAAAACAGCAATATGCATATTTGTGTTTGCATACACCATTGGTACAACGATATTATCTCGGAACTCAGTACCATTCTCTGATTTTGATTCTATTCTTTATTCCATAATGGCAGGCAGTGAAGCTCTGTATTCAGTATTAGCCTATTGTCCAAACTAGATTACTGGGCCAGGAATTATTCTAGGAATATGAAAAAGTTTAAATGTGGGAGTCTCCCTCTCAATGAGTAGTTACTTCTTATTTTATGAAAATGCCAACCTTTCTTGCTAGACTGTGTGCTTCCTGAGGGCAGGAACTAGAGCTGTCTGGGTCCTCACTGTATCCTCAGTGCCTGGTACAGAGATCCTAGTGAAAAGTATACAATACACTAATGGTTAATTTAGTTGTTTCTGGAAGATCTAGAGGCAATAGTATGATGGGTAAGGCCACAACTCTGTAGCCAGACTGCCTGGTTTCAAGCCTTAATTCCAACATTAACTAGCTGTGTGACCTCGGGCAAATTACTTGGCCTCTCACCTTCTTCATCTATCACATTAGGAGAATGAAATCATAATTTTTACCCCCATAGGTCTGTCCTGGGGATTAAATTAGTAACTATGCATCACAGCCTTGGGCAGCAGGGTTTGGCACACCGGCACTATGTAAGTGTTGGCCATTGTTACCCATAGTTACCCATTAGACTTGAATATCATTTATAATTTGAAAAGGACTTACTTTTTAAGAAAACCAGGTCCTAGCCGGGCGTGGTGGTTCACGCCTGTAATCCCAGCACTTTGGGAGGCCGAGGCGGGTGGATCACGAGGTCAAGAGATCGAGACCATCCTGGTCAACATGGTGAAACCCTGTCTCTACTAAAAATACAAAAAAT
>NW_016107478.1:3170790-3179539 GCF_001604975.1 Cebus imitator | reverse complement strand
TTCACTACCTATTTTTTTTTTGTCAGCTTTCAAAGGGTTACTGTACATTTTAATCTTCCCTTTTCAGTATTATACACAGCCATACAGGTATGAGCACTGCGAGCCTTTCACAAACTTTCATGGGGAACTGTATGTCTACATTGCAGCAATTTGCTACAATTTGCTCAGACCAGTTTATGCTGTCTTTAAATTGTGTGATGTGAGTGGGTCATTTGAAAGGGCTGTAAAGTTTTAATTGGTGCAGCTGATAATCCTCTTACCTCTCCCACTCCCTGCAAGCCCTTGGGTGTTTCATATTTCACAGCGCATGACAAAATTAACTCCTGACTGATCCTTTCCCTTTTGCTGTTGCCCCTTACAAACCTTTCTCCATGGGGCAGCCAGAGTGATCTTTTCAAATGCAAATCAGATATGATACTTCTGCTTAAACCCTTCTAGCTTTTTCCCATTGCACTAAGAATCCGATCCACACTCTTCCCTGTGAAGTACAAGGCTCGCCTCACACCATGTTTCTGCAGTTTCAACAGTTTGGAAATACGTGATTTATATCTACTCTCTGTCAGGAATTATCTAGGGTTCCTGGGATTCAGAGACATCAGATGTGTCAAGCACATCAGCTTCCTTTAGGTTTCTAAAGCATGCCAAGCTCCTTCTAAGACCAGGGTGTTTACCTTTGTGGATCCCTCTTCAGTATTCTCTCCTGGCAATTTAGGAAGTTGGCATTTTCTCATCTTTGTGGGATCAATTTAAGATATCACTTCCTTAAGGAGGCCTCTCCCAATCTCCCTACCTAAAGTGAGCACATACCATACCTCTCACTGTTAGCGGTGGCAAATCCATACAGGTCTGCAGCAACCTTGCCTCCTTAGAAGAATTTAACAGAGGGACAGAAAGCAGAAGGAGAGACAGAGGCAAATTTTAGAGCAGGAGTGAACATTCATTAAAAAGCTTTAGAGCAGGAACAAAAGGAAGGAAAGTACACTTGGAAGAGACTCAAGTGGGCGACTTGAAAGAGAAGTGAGGGGTTTGACCCTTCGACCTGGGGTCTCATACGTTGGCATACTTCCAGGGCTAGGTGTCCCTTCTCCCCTAATTCTTCCCTTGGGGTTGGCTGTCTACACGCACAGGTGCCTGCTAGTGCCTGGAGGGCATGTGCAGTGTGTTTACTGAGTTGTATGCATGCTCCCTTGAGGCGTTCTGCCCTAGGAGGCCATATACAAGTTACGCGCTGCCATTTTGCCTCTTAGTGCTCATGCGTGAGCCCTCTCACCCAACTCCTGAGATCTTATCAGGAAGCTCCGGATCACCCGTTTCAGGTTTTTCCTATCTATAGAGAGCCTGCCTTTCCACAGCACTGGCTGCAACCAATTATTGTTTTTGAGCAACAGTTAACAATCTCCTGACCATCACCTGATGGTCCCCTGACATTCAGGTGACAGGGACCTTTCCTGCCCGGTTTATGTCTGACTAGCTCCTTGCTATCACACCCCTGCCACCCTATATTCTTTATTTTAGCACACTGTTTATTTCCTTGTTACAGCATTTCCTGATCTCAATTATTTTATTTCCTTATATGTTTGCTTGTCTCTTGCTGGCCTTTCTTGATAGACTGTACTCTTCCTGAGGGCAGGGGCCAGGGTTGCCTGGCTTCTCACTGTATCCTGACTGCCAGGCACAGAGAATTCCAGTGAAAAGTACACAGTACACTGACAGTTGATTTAGTTTACTCTGGAGTATCTAGAACAAAATATATACAATTTGATTTTGGCTTCTGCTCTAAATGTCATTTGCTAACTTACATAATTTCTGTATTTTTCTCCCCTAGAAAATAAAGCCAGCCTCTGACTGGGTTGTTAGTGAATGACTATGATATGTACTATATGCTTGTTTCAGGCTCCTGAATAGGAAAGGCTAAAATTCCCTTTAGTCCCAGAGCTATTCATATCTACCACGAAATATAATATTCTCTTGTGTGCCTTAGTCTCTTTTGAGAAAGGTGACTGTGAGGATTAAATAAAGCAGGGTGTTTACCTTTAGGAATCTCTCTGCAATATTCTCTTAGACCAGCAGCAGCAGCGCCTAGAAACTTGCTAGAAATGCACATTTTCAGGTACCACCCTAGACTTACTGAAGCAAAAACTCTAGGTGTGGAGCCCAGCAATCATGTTTTAACAAGCCCTTTAGGTGAGTCTGATGCTAATTAAAGTTGGAGAACCATCGCAATAAAGTAATTGTTTCAGAGAAAGTTGGAAAAGTTGCTAATTTCTATGAATGTTTCTGCAGTTTCAACAGTTTGGAAATACATGATTTATATCTACTCTCTGTCAGGAATTATCTAGGGTTCCTGGGATTCAGAGACATCAGACAGGGTCTCAGTCTCAAGGAATTCACTGTCTAGCGAAGAAAGACTAGCAAGTAATCATTCTATCGTACTGTTTTGTATGTGTTAGAAGAGAAGAAAACAAAAACAGCTGAAGAAGCACAAAGGGACTATTAGGTGAGAATCTTTGAGAGTAGAATAAGGTAAAGATAAAAAAGAACAGACTTCAGAGACAACTTGCCTGAGTTTAAGCCAAACTTCACTATTTGCCAATTGAGTGGCCCTAGATAAGTTTCTTAACCTCTCTGTGCTTCAGTTTCTTTGTGTGAAAATGATGTTAACAGTGACCTACTTCATGGGGTTGTTGTGCTGATTAAATGAATTAATAAATGAAAAGCACTTAGAACAGTGCCTGGGTCATCATAAGTGTTCAAAAAGCATTAATTGCTATTATCATTATCCTCTGATTGTAAGCAAAGGTTATCAGATGCACCTAATTCCATGGGGTGAGTGAGTGAGGAGGTTCTTCTGGGAAGGTTTGGATAGCTGACTCACGTTTAGAAAGTTGCTACTCAAAGTCACTGTGATTGACAGTTCCTCCAGAATACCATAGGTTGAGCTAGGCGGGACAATTCTCTAAACTACAAAAATGATGTTGTTCAGACTAGCCTCATAGATGTCTAATACAGTGCTATAGGCTCTTTTTAATATATATATGTATATGTATATATATATATATACCAAATTTATACTGTGTGCTGGGTGCTGTAGCAGAGACCAAGGATAACAGAAAAACACTCAGGATTGAGAATGCAGGTGCAAAAGCACATGTTTTTTAATTATTATTTTATTTTTTTATTATACTTTAAGTTATAGGATACATGTGCAGAACATGCAGGTTTGTTACGTAGGTATACACGTACCACGGTGGTTTTCTGCACCTATCAACCCGTTATCTACGTTAGGTATTTCTTCTAATGCTACCCCTTCCATAGCCCCCCACCTCCTGACAGGCCCAGGTATATGACATTTCCCTCCCTGTGTTGATGTATTCTCATTGTTCAACTCCCACTTATGAGCAGTGTTTGATTTTCTGTTCCTATGTTAGTTTGCTCAGAATGGTGGTTTCCAGCTTCATCCATATCCCTGCAAAGACATGAACATAAAAAACTCATCCTTTTTTATGGCTGCATAGTATTCTGTGGTGTATATGTGCCACATTTGCTTTATCCAGTCTATCACTGATGGGCATTTGGGTTGGTTCCAAGTCTTTGCTGCTGTGAACAGTGCTGCAACAAACATTATGTGTGGATGTGTCTTTATAGTAGAATGATTTACAATCCTTTGGGAATATACCCAGTAATGTGATTGCTGGGTCAAATGGTATTTCTAGTTCTAGGTCCTTGAGAAATCTCCACACTGTCTTCCACAATGATTGAACTAATTTACACTCTCACTGACAATGTAAAAGCGTTCCTGTTTCTCCACGTCCTCTCCAGATCTGCTGTTTCCTGACTATTAATGATCACCATTCTAACTGGCATGAGATAGCATCTCATTTTGGTTTTGATTTGCATTTCTCTAATAACCAGCGATGATGAGCTTTTTTTCACATTTGTTGGCTGCATAAATGTCTTCTTTTGAAAAGTGTCTGTTAATATCCTTGCCCACTTTTGGATGGGGTTGTTTGTTTTTTTCTTGTAAATTTGTTTAAGTTTTTTGTAG
The DNA here is from genome assembly GCF_001604975.1 of Cebus imitator. Classification (NCBI taxonomy): domain Eukaryota; kingdom Metazoa; phylum Chordata; class Mammalia; order Primates; family Cebidae; genus Cebus; species Cebus imitator. Next base: position 3,175,494 of record NW_016107478.1, on the reverse strand, counting down.
ATTCTGGACATTAGCCCTTTGTCAGATGGGTAGATTGCAAAATTTTTTTCCCATTCTGTAGGTTGCCTGTTCACTCTGATGATAGTTTCTTTTACTGCACAGAAGCTCTTTAGTTTAATTAGATCTCATTTGTCAATTTTGGCTTTTGTTGCTATTGCTTTTAGTGTTTTAGTCATGAAGTCTTTGGCAAGGGCATATGTTTAAGCCACAGATTAATATAATGTGATGAGTTGTGACTATGGGAATGCGCAGTGTGTTCAGAGAGAAATGCTTATTTACTGAATAGAGATACAGTTCATTGTGCCCGAGGAGATTAGAAAAGATTTTACACAGGAGGCACTGTTTGATGGTCTTTGCATGGTGATGGAGAAAATAGCTTTTCAGGTGAAAAAACAGAAAACAGAAAGACATTGGCTGAGCATGGTGACTCATACCTGTAATCCTAGAGCTTTGGGCAGATCCTTTGAGGCCAGGAGTTTGAGACTGGCCTGAACAACACAGGGACACCTTGTTTCTACAAAAATTTAAAAATTAGCCAGGCATAGTAGTGCATGTCTGGGGTCCCAGCTATTTGGCACGCTGAGGGAAAAGGATCGCTTGGGCCTAGGAGTTCAAGACTGCAGTGAGTCATGATTGTGCCACTGCTCTTCAGCCTAGGCAACAGAGGAAGACACTGTCTAAAAAATAAATAAATAAATAAATAAATAAGAAGAAGAAAGAAAAGAAAATCGGATGACAAGGAGGTATGAAAGGGATGGGTTAGCTAGAGGTGAAAACTTGCGGTCACAGACCCAGTGGCAGAAGTGACTCTCTTTCCTCAATTTATCCACATACACTTTCCCCATTATCCCCACTTCATTCCCCAGGTGTGGCATTACCCCCTCAAAGACTGGAGAAATGGTATGTATGTTTGTGGCTGCTGTCCACCCTCTCATTTCCAGTCTACAGACCTGCTATGGCTCCAATCCCTCAACCCGTCACTCACACCTCTAATACCCTCCAGAGTCCTCAGGGAAGCACCCTTCACCCTGGTCTTAATTACCACTTACCCCTCATATTCAACCATGAGCTCCATGCCACTCTTCCTGCTTTCCGTCTCTTTCTTGTATTCTGTTTCCTCTCGTTTCTTCTCCACTTTTCAGCCTTCTTATGAGAAGAAAGATCACCACTTTGAACGATCATCAGCCAATCAAAACATTCCTCTACTTCAGTGATTTCTTCCTTCCCCCCAACCCCACCCCGGTTTGAGCTATCATCTGCCAATCTGAGGCGCTTATAGAAAATTTCCTATGTGCAAGCTCACCCACATAGACTGCGAGTCACTAGGTTGGGGTACAGCCAGCACTTCATTAATATATAAATCTCCCCAGGGGACTCCAATATGCAGCCAGTCTAAAAACCAATTCTCCAATCTATGTGCAGAGTGCCTCATACTCACTGGGGCTTTGGACTCTTCTCAGACGCCTGTCCACAGCTTCCCTGCATAAAGTTCCTGAGCTGTTCTGGGAGCATGTGGGGCGAAGTATGGTCCCTTGATAGCCACCAAGACTTTGCTGTAGTCAGGCTTAGTAACATATTCCCAGGCTTGTTACACTGTTGTTTTGTTCATAAAAAATATGTTTTGGCCTTCTAGTTATCTAATTTTGCAAATCAGTGTCAGGTAGAGAAAGAATCCTGTCACTTGAGCAGCATATTCAATAATTTTAAAGGTCAAGACCCATGTGGAAATTAGCTTTCAACTATTGAAACATGTTGACTTATACATACATAACAGAAAATATGGTCCTATGGCACATTGGATATTTATGCATACATACATTAGCCTGTTAGATATACTAATAATCAATATCTCAAGTACTCACTGATGATGATGCCCAGCATAGCAGGAAAACACTGAAAGCACAGAAGCAGGTTTCACTTTAAGGACACTACAGTAATAGCTCTCGATTACAGAGTGCCTAGCGTGCCTACTTTATAACAGGCACCATGCTGCAAGTTGGTTTACTTCAAATACTCACAAAAAAAAACCCAGAAAAGTAGGAGACTCAAGCTGGGAAAAGGAAGGAAACTCACCCAGGGTAATACAGTAAACTGTGCTAGAGGCAGGATTCCATTCCAGATGTTCTGAGCTCAGACACTGCCAACCCTCCATCACACCTTCTTCCCATCAATGACACCAATGCAATGAGGAGCAGGCACCTAGGAACAGGGCTACCCACAGAGGAGTGTAGGTGGATCTGTTCCCAGAACTCTTGCGCACACTAAATATTGTTTACTTTTTAAAGAGTGTTACTAATTTGACAAGTAAAATATGATGCACATGTTGATTTAATTTATATATTTTTTCAGATGTTGATTCAGATTAATTTCCTCATTTGTACATTATCTAAGTCTGTTGTTTTGGTGATAAAACACAAGGATGGGTTTGTTTCTTTGAATGACTGAAGTAAGAAAGGGGGAAAGAATAATAAGCTTTTGGGCACTGATTTTGTATTTATCTATCTATTAGTCATCAAGTTAGAGAAGAATAAATTCTTAGTCACCCTCACCAAAAGATTACAAAGCACATTTTGTTTCTTTTTTCAATTGGCCAGAAATTGTGTCTTCTAACCATTTGATGTCTAGGACTAAAACTGAAGTCACTAGCAAAAATGTCTGTTTTGATAAATCGGGAACAAAAAGACCAAAGCTAATGACTTCCACAAGGGAAGGTGCCCTGGGAAATACAATATAGAATAGTGGAATCGAGGACTTGTTTACTACGATTCTGTATATTCATCTGATGGGGAGTATAAATAGGTTTCTTTACACAAAGGGACCCAGGGAATGGTGAATCAGGGAATAATTGACTTGTCTCGGTATGTTTGTGAATGTGCATTTTTATCTGATGGCAAATATGCTGTTGGCCTTTGAGTCAGTCACCCACCATAAAATTTCCTCAGCCTCATATAAACCAAGGTAGTGTGCCCATCCCCCCACAAAGAAAACATTTCAAATTAGCATTAATCATCCAATGCCGTGGTCGGGGCCCTACGGTGAAAGCCACCTACTGCAGCTGAATGCCATTCAGCAGGCAAGAAGTGATTTGCAATATAATTTAAATGAAGAGTTGGTTTCTTTTCCTATTTAGAACACACCAGTATGGAAAACTGATTGTCAGACGTTCTGGTGATGTGCATCAACTTGGCTATTCACTCAGAAAATGAAGTTTCCTGAGACACCTGCACATTTAATTTATTTTTTTCCCTATGAAGTTAACTTCAGCTTGTTAAATACAATGACTAACCAAACCACAGAAAAACCAACACCATTAATTTTAATGCTTATAATGTAATGGAAGGAGATTATATTCATTTGGGATTTTTCTTCTTTTAATAGAATGTTTACTTGCCCCTCTCCTTATGAGTTAATTATTATCTTCCCTCCATAATGCTCTGCTTATATCAGAGCGGCAAACAGAGTCTGTTAATGTCTTGAGTGTATAGATTACTGGTGATTCCAGCATTTTGCAATGTCTGTCACTAAAGCATCAATAGCTTGGCAGTGTGGTGAGTGAATATGTGACGGATAGAAATGCAACTAGTTCCTTACATAACTCTCTCATCTATATTTATAAAACATTGAGTTTTAGTACAGTGTCTTTTCTATGTTTTGACTGGCAGATTGAAAGGCTTTTCAGTAAATTCTACAGTAGTGAATTAAGAATTGGCGACTTCTGTTATCATTCGGGTATTTATATTTAATTCATCAATTTATTCATTTAATAGATACTTAGTGAGTAGCTGGCTTATTTCAATAGTGTGCTAACTACTGGGGACTAAGACATAGTCCCCATGTTCAGAGAGCCCACAGTTATGAGCAGGAATTGCCATAAAGAATTGCAGCATCAGCTCAATGAGATGAGTGGTACAAAAAATCTGGGTATGAAGGGTAACAGAGGGTGAAGATTATCAAGGAAGGCTTTGGCTTAGCAGATACTAGAAGCCCTAGACCCTCAGTTCTTCAAGTTGGCAGTACAATGTTGTGTGGGGGTGGGAGAAGTCAGTAAAGGCAGAGGGAATAGCATATGCAATGTAGTGATAAAAAAAATAAAGTAGTGATGAACACCTATTGAAAACCTTCTGTATATTTTTAAATAATAGTAAAAAAAGCTGACATTTTCCAAACTTACCATTTGCCAACCACTGTTTCAAATTGTGACATTGGCCAAATATCACACAGCTATTAGGATCAGGACCAAGACTAGAACTCAGGTTTTCTAAGCCCAACGCCTACAAGTTTAAATATTACACTAATATTTCAGTGTAATATGGCATCTTTGCTTGTTAGATGCCTTAGTTCAGTTATGCAGAAAAGGCATGCAAATAGTGACTGCCATTCGTGACAGTGTCTAAGGGGGGATAACAGCAGCAGCTATGACTTACAAAGAGTGTTAAATGAGATGTGCAGTGTTAAATGAGATATGAAGTATATGAAGTGCTTAGAACAGTGCCTGGTACATAGTAAAGAATTTGTTAACTGCTGGTGTTATGATGATTAATGTGTTAAGAGTAGTAGAATAGGCTGGGCACGATGGCTCGTGCCTGTAATCCCATCACTTTGGGAGGCCAAAGTGGATGGATCACGAGGTCAGGAGTTCAAGACCAGCCTGGCCAACATGGCAAAACCCCATCTCTACTAAAAATAGAAAAATTAGCTGGGCAT
>NW_016107478.1:3150186-3170648 GCF_001604975.1 Cebus imitator | reverse complement strand
AAAAAAAAAAAAAAAAAAGAGTGGTAGAATATAGCACTACTTAGAAATTTGGAGTTGGTGGCATTTGATGTAGACCTGGACCACTTAATGGATTATTTCAGCAAGAGAAAGCAGAATGCAGAGATGAAAGCAGACTGGAAAATTCCATTATGTTTAAGAAAAGTAAATAAACTAATTTGATTAAAGCAGAAAGTCTTTAAAAAAAGAAGAAAGTAAGATTAAACAGGAGGGTAGAAATTGCTTATATTTAATTATATTTATTGAGTGATTGGTACTCTTTATATTTTGATTTTAGCCATCATAACATTTTCCTGGGATTATAGACTCATTTTTTTTCCTTTTGAAGAAAATGAGGCTCATATAATTAATGTAACGTTTCTAAGGTATCCAGCAAGAGTAGTTAAATTTGAACTTGAACTCAGGCCTGTGTCAAAGTGCCATGTGATTTTGGCCACATCGTACTTTCATTTTGCAGCTCGGATCTTTCTAACACATCATCAATATTTATAGAATTATTTTTTCTAGTGAAAGGGGTAGAAAAAAAGTAAGAACATATTTTGTTAATGTTTTCTTCTTAGAGTTCTGCTTATCAATCACTATAGCCTAGCATTTCCCCAGTTAATAGCCTGTGTCTGCTTTCATTAAAATTGAAAGAAATGGTCTCTTTTTGATTTCCTATACACACACACATACACACACACACACACACACACACACACACACACACACACCCCTCAGGTTTCCTATTTGTGTGTATATGTTATAACACATACCATCAATAATATACCATCCCCTGAAACACGAGCTAGCAGTTAAGAGTTTGGGGTTTGAAAGACTGCCGGGTACCACGGGTAGAATCCTGGCTCTGCCCTCCACAGCAGTGGTCATAAGCAAGTCTCCTACATTCTGTATACTTCTGTTTATCTGTTTAATGACAATTACAATAGCACCTACATCAGTGGTTTGCTGTTAGGAATAAATGAATTAGTATCTATAAAAACTAAAAACCATGCTTAAAATGCTATGATAATTCATTTAATGTCAGCATCATTATGGTTTATAGTCCAACATCTATTGAGATAAAGATCTGTGACTAGCTCTGTCCTTAATCTGTTTGTGTCTTTATAAAGGAATATCTGAGACTGGGTAATTTATAAACAGAAGAGGTTTGTTTGACTCACAGTTCTGCAGGCTGTACCAAAAGCATGGCGCCAACATCTGCTTCTCAGAAGGGCCACTAACTACTTCCCCTTATGGTGGAAGGGGAAGGGGAGCCAGCATATGCAAGGATCACCGGGCAAGAGGGGAAATGAGATAGAGGAGAGGGAGGTGCCACGCTGCTTTTAACAGCCAGCTGTCATAAGAACGAACAGAGCAGGAACCCACTAATTACTGTGGGAATGGCACCGTGCTCTTCATGAGGGCTCCACCCGTGTGACCCAAACACCCACCATTAGGCCTCACCTCCAAAACTGGGCATCAAATTTCAACATGAGGTTTGGGAAACAAACATCCAAACTATAGCAGTGGAGATATGGAAAAGGTATCCCTTCATACATTTGCTGAAGAGCATGTAAAATTGTACAAACTCTGTGAATGGTAATTTGACAATATCTATCAAAATTTAAAATACACATTTTCTTTATCCAATAATCCTGCTTTAAGGTGTGTATCACACAGACAGATTCATACAAGTGAAAAATATACAATTTGTATCTTTGGAATTTTAGCCTGTGTACGTATAACCTAGTCGAACATTTTAAAATAAAGATGAATGAGCATGTTTGCTTTTATTCATATCCTTCCCATAGTCCAGCACAGTGCTAGGCACAGAGACCCTGACAAGTTCCCTGTTGTTTAGCCCAGCACATGTCCTATGACTCTCTGTGCTCCGTGACCACCTACCCTGCATGTACCACACACACTTTCGAATCACACACTTCACCTTGAACCACTCGCTTCAAACACCATTGTGATGGCCATGTTGTACTTTATCGTTTTTCTCCTTTGGTTTGCCTTCAAAACTGACATCACTTTTTCATTGCAGCTACTTCCTTGGCTTCTCTCCATGACGATTTCTGACTTGTGGCGCATCCAGACCCTGGGCTCCCCCTTTCCCCAGCATTACCCCCACCCAGCCTGGACACATTGACTGAACTGTTTCCTAGGACACTGGTGAGTAAAGTGCTTGGCTACTTCATGAAAACAGTTCCAATCATCCCTTCCCAATACCTTCTCCTCCACTTCTGAGCATGATTTTGTTTCTTTCAAAAGAGGCTCCAATACTCTTCCTTTCTGGAACTGCCTGTCCTGTGGTTAATACCCCAAGGTTCATTGTTTATTTAATCACTGGCTTATTCAATGAGGTGGTAGCCAGCAGAATCTGAGAACTGAAAGGTGCATGCCTTTGTCCCCCTCCCGTGTGGTTCCATTCAGGGTTACTTGTCTCTGACTTAGATTGGAGACTAAATGGATTAGAATAAAACCAATTTAAGGGAAAAAAGAAATGTTCACAGAAACAGAAATAGAGAGTCCTGCTATCTTGGCTGCCTAAGATCTGCAGGTCTCACCAAGGAGTTTAAAAAGTAATGTTTCTTATCATAAGTGACAGAAATATGCTGCTTTCTGCATCAATAGATACGAAGATTAAAGGGTCTGACCGTATTAAACAATTTTGCACAGCACCAGGCACTCCGGGCTGTGCTATCTGCCTTATTACCCTTCATCGTGTGGCTATTTCAGGCCCAATTTAAGAACACAATGCAGTCTGGCTTTGCAAATTGACATCCTTTAATTTAAACTGTCTTGTGGGAGAATTAAGAAATTATGGAACAATTATTCGCCCTCAGTTGAAAGCTGGATGACATCCTGAGATTCTTGTACATTAGCCATTTGAATTGATTAAGTCACGTAATTGAATTACACCTTTGCCCCCATAATATCTTGTGGCAAATATGTTGGTGTTTCTTGTTGGGAAATGCTTCCAGAAAAAAAGAATAGGGGTTGGCATTAGAGATTGACCTGGATATCAAAGAAAACCTCAGAGCAAAATGGGCTGACACTCTGAGATTTTGTGAGGGAGGCTGATTAACAGAACAAGCGTTCTGTTTGGAGTTGCAATGGAAGTTCACAGATCAAAACTGTGTGCATGATACAATGTGCATCCTTCCTTAGTCTCTCTTTGCATCGTCCTTAACATTCAGCTTCAGCGTCTGGCATTCATTCTCTGAACTTTTTCTAACATCTCTCGTGGACTAAAACACTAGGTTTGGTGTACCTTCCTTTGTCTTGCGTGGTTTTCCAAATATGCTTCTATTATAGTAGCTTCCACAATGCTGACAGGTGTTTCTTCACAAGGCAGTGAGGCTGGAAACCACATCCAGCTCAGCTAGGATGGTAATAGTGCTCGATATGCATTTGCTGAGTGAGGTTTTATTAGTAAGTCTCCATGGTTTAGTCTCTGTTTCCTTTTGTTTCATGGGATGAAGGAAGGTAGAATCTGTTAGTAATTGTGTAAGCATCGTTCTTAAGTAGGAGTTTTTTCACTACTTGCGTTATTAAACAATTTCATAACAGGTTTACTAAAGGCCAACTCTATCTGCTTAAGACCTATGAGGCACCTATTACGTACAAAAGCTAGGCTAGGTGCTGAGGGGAAAAATAGCCAAAACATATTTCGTTTTCTTTAGAGGAGCCAAAATACAGCGGGGATTGAAGAGGTCTGTGCAAGAAATAGCTCTAGTGACTGAACAAGCACGTAGGAGGCTGTTGCATAGTCTGGGACTCTGGGAAGGGCCCATGGTGCATTCCATTTCATTCCTCTCTGAAGTTCGTACTGTCCTTGCTCTGGCCTGTGCCCCCTCCCACGTCGTCCATTTTGAAATCCAGCAGAGAAGAAAACTCTTAGACTAATGTCCTGTGGACAGGCTGGATGTGTGCCTTTCATTTAAAAACTCCTCCAAAGGAGAGAGGTTTCAAAGCACCGTTTCCCCGCCACCCACCCCACACTGACTTCCAACTCTCTATCATAGTGTGCAGCATTCTGGATCTTCCTATTCTTTGTCTATTCTGTGTGGCACAAGAATCTCTCTTTTTAAAGGTTCTTTATGTTTTCTTTACCTTTATCAAAGAACGCTCTTGGAGCTTTAAAGCCCAACCACAGCTATCTTCCTGAATATTTCTGTGGGGAAGGGATTAATCAAGTCTGTCAAACATTGAGCTGTAAAACCTTTAATATTTCTAAAAGGTTTAAAGCCAGCATATTTATCACATGCATCATTGAGAATAATCTTTCTTTTTATAGAACAAATTAAATGTTCACTGTAAAATATTGTGGTGATGAGCACAGTGGGTGAAAGACGCATGCAGGGGCCAATGCGATATTGCAATGGAGATTCTGGTTAAATCTTTCTCTGACATCACCCTGCTAGAAGCCACCCATCATCTCCCACACATCTATTTATATGAACACTTTATATTATGGAATTCTAGAATCTTGGTGCTCAAAGGGAAAGAGGCTAATATTTGTTGAGTACCTGCTATGTTATGTAATGCATCTGCATGCTTTAAGTAGGTGTTCACATTTTAATTTTCAAAACAATCCTTTATAATAGGTACTGTCATATCTGATTTATAGAGAAGGAAACTGAGATTTGAAAAGTGAAGCAATGTTCCCAAGATCACACAAATATTTATTTGCAAATGTGGGACTTGACCCTAAGCCTGGCTAATTCTTTTCTTCTGTTTACGTGGCAAATGCCTAGCAAATGTTTAGCAGAAGGTAGGTACCCACTAAAGAGTTGCCAAAGTTATTGTAACTGTTAGCAGCAAAGACTCATCAAAGAGAATTTTATTGAAAGATCATTATTCTATAGGCAGAGAGACAGTGAATATTGTTGAGCATGATTCTGGGAATCTGAGATATGTGTTTTAAGATGTCTAACCCAGCAGTGGCGGTAGTAATCCTCAGGGTAGGGAGAGACTCACTGGGGGCTTTTGGTTGCTATCACTAATACAAACACTGTATTTTATTTATAAAGTGGTTTCATGTGCACTGTCTAATTTATTCTACTCAACAGCTTAGCGAAGTAAAGTCAGCACTACTGCCATTTTACAGATGGGGAAACTGAGGTACAAAGACATGCTAAATCGTGCCCAGGTCATTCAGCTAGAAGGAACTTATGTTCCACTCCAATCTTCTTATTCCAAAGCCACAGTCTTTCTACTAATACTTTAAAATGATTTGGTTATTATTCCTAATCATTTAAAAAATAAAATAAAAAGGTTTTTACATTTTGAAATTTTATTGATATAAATTGTACAATTTCAAAAGAGCACTTTATTGACTGCTTTGATACTGGATTTCAATTTAATACATTGATTTGACATCTTTTGCAAACGCCATTTTTTAAAGTTTTGTAAGTATCCACATATAGTAAGTTTTTTCCACTTTATTAAGTTCTAATTGACAAAAATATAAAGTTTTGAAGCTTGCAAGGACCTTAGAGACTGATGACTCTTGTTTTTCGGATTTGATAACTGAGGTGTAGACATTGAAAGCAGTGTGACAAAAGCCCAGGCAAATATTGGGTTAACAGAGAACAAAGATACATTCATTCAGATAGGGATGGGTGGTATAAAACCATGGAAGGCTTCACTGAGGAGGTGACTCTTGATGGTGTCCTGAAAGGAGAAGGATTTTAATAGGGGGAGAAAAGTCAACAAGTGAAGCTAGAACAAAAGAAAGGAATGACAATGTATGAGAATGACAACATGATGGTTCTACAGGCGGGGGCCCTTCATGGAAGCTCATGTTTGTTGTTTCAGTGTAGTTAGCTGTATCATTGGCTTCCCAGACTGCCACATAAGGCTGCACACACATGTAATTAGACCCTTTACAAGCCAGACAGTATCTTCTGCGTGCCTCCACTTTAGACATCCAGCTTTGTAGCACAACAAGCAACCAAAATAGAGGTCCTGAGGCTGGGAAGATTTGCAGTTCCAAACTCACCTCTTCTTTGAGCATATCTCTCTGTGTTTGCCAAATGTTCTGGGTGGAAAAAACAGACAAAGGACTTAGAAGGAGGAGCAGCTTTCTCTTCCTAGGTTACTGTGAAGACAGTGGGCCCATTTCTGGAACTGTTGGGTGGGCTAGATGTTGCCCCAGTTTACATTTAGCAAACTGTAATTAGCATCAGCAGGAGAGGAGAAATGACTGTGTTGGAAAACCCCACTTTCCTCTGCACAACAGCCTCTGTTCAGAAGGGCTGTTCCCTGTATTTGGGTTTTTGTTATGGGGAAGCAGTGTAAGTTGCCTTGTATAGTTGCAATGGGCTTGCTCTGGGGATGAAGCTCTTAACAGCAGCAGAGGGCAGAGGCCAGTGGTTGATCCTCTTCAAATGGCAGAGTGAGTCTTGCTTAGGTGTCAGCCAGGTAGAGTCACTGGGCTCTTGTAAGGTTTCATTCATTCCGTAAATACATGTAAGCCCACACCTACATAAACCCAACTGTATGCTGAACACTAGGCTTGAATTTTAGGAGCTACAGATCCCCACAGTCCTCTGTGAAAGGGCATGCTGGCCAACAGCAGATTAATGACTAGATACACAAAGAGCCATCTGAAGCTTTTTAGTTTGGGGACCATTGAGTAAATCAGACACTCACTGTATTTGTTAGGATGAACAGTGCTAGCTGCCTTAACCAACAACATAATTTTTAAAAGTGCATTATGATACTTAATACAACCATTCAGAAAGCTAGGTTTCCCCATCTTATTTGTGTCACCAACATCTTCAACACGTGGCTTCTAAGGTCTCTGAAGATGGAGAAAGGCAGAGGAAGATCATACTTTGGAGATGTTTAGGGACCATTTCTGGAAATGGCAGACAGCCCTTCCATCCATATTCCATTGACCAGAATTCAGTTATATGGCCCAATTTAATTGTTAGAGGAATGTAAATGTAGCTTAGCTATGTGCTCAGGACAATAATGACATAGATGAAGAGATGTCTGCACTCCCATGTTTATTGTGATGCTATTCACTTCAGCCAAGGCAGAATCAACCTAAGTTTTCATCAACAGATGAATGGATTTTTTAAAAATGAGATATAGATACAAAATGGAATAGTATTCTACCATAAATAAAGAACAAAATCCTGTCATTCACAGGAAAAGGAACAAGCCTGGAGGACATTATATTAAGTGAAATAATCCAGGCACAGGAAGACAAACACCACATATTCTCACTCGTATGTGGGGACTGAAAAAGTTTATTTTATAGAAGTAGAGAGTAGAACTCTGGTTACTAGGGGCTGGGAAGAATGGAAGGAGGAGGGAATGGTGAACCTGGTTAATGAATACAAAATTATAGCTAGATAGGAGAAAAAAGTTCTAGAGTTCTACAGCACTGTAGGGTGGCTATAGATAATATTTTATTGCATAATTTCAAATGGAAAGGATTTTGAACATTCCCAACACAAATTAATAAATATTTGAGGTGAGAAATATGCTAAATACCCAAATTAGATCATTACACATTGTATACATGTATCAAAATGCCACTCTGTACCCCATACATATGTACAATTATTGTGTTCCTTAAAAATAATTTTTAAAAAATGAAACAGACATAGTCTTGCCCTAACGCGTTTCATTAAACTCAGTTCCCATTCAAACAAATTCAAGATTATCTAAAAGAATTACCCTTTATTACCATTTTGAGGAGCGCTTCTAGAAAAAATGATCTTCTAGTGTGGAATGGAACTCAACTGGTGAGAATTTAATTAATACAAATTATCTGGAAGTGTCTAAAATGACATCGTAACTCTTCAGTCCAGAATTCTTCTTATGATATTCAATCCTAAAAATAGAAATAACAAAAATTTGTGGACAAAAAAATTTATTTCCACATTACTTGAAATTTTGACAAAAGGCCAACAAACTAAATTTCCAAAAATAAGAAAAAGGTTTTACTAAAGTTTTCACACTTGAATAATGCAGTCATTATATAAAATTTATTTCTAAAGAATTTTTCATGTTGTTGTATACATATGGACATGAAGGTAGTCTTCCGAACTTTATGTACAACAGGATTCCAATTTTGTTCCTAACATATGTTTAGGTGTGTAATTATAGACACCTAAAAAGACTAAGGATAATGCATTAAGATATTAAGAGTGAACTTCTCTATACAGCAGTATAATAAGGGCTTTTATTTTTCTCTTTATTTTTTTTTTCTTCTCAATCTGATGTAATGAGGATGAGTAACTTTTGTAAATATAAAAAATAAATCAATTGAGATTTTAAGAAAATGAAGCAGAATGAAGATTGGCTTTGGACTAGCACTGGCTTAGGATAAAGAGAATTATCCCAAGTACCTCAGGTGGGACCAGCCAAGGGTGTGTGCAAGAATGTCCTAGAATTGTGTCACGTCCAGAGGAGGAGCCACAGGGTAGAGAACAGAGTATATCATAATGGTCAAGACTTATGCAAACTCAGGGAGCCCACGACAATTTCCTCAGCTCGGCCAGAGGGTACATATCTGAACTTTAGTTGGCTTTCAAAAGTAGGCAACTGAACTGATTAAAAAATTCAAAACTGAGGTGATGGGCTCAAGTCCTGGCTCTTCTAATAACCAGCTCTGCGGCTTTGGGCTTGTGTCTTAACCACTCTGAAGCTCATTTGTAAAAGAAATAATACCTTCTTCACAGTATTGTTGTGATCATATTTTCAAGTTTTTAACACACACACACACACACACACACACACACACACACAGATATACACACTTGCCTAGACCCTCCCCACTAACCTTGGAGGGTTGCACTTTGGGAGAAAGTCCCTTCCTCACTGCAACTTTTCGCAATCCTCTCCATGCTTCATTCCCCATAGTACCATGACTAGGACCACCTGAAGTTTTAGCACAGAGGCTTGTCTTCCCTGTGACCTTCACCTGCAATTTGGAGATATTCCTCGTGGAAAGTTTCTCCCATCTTCTTTTCTTTGTGAGTTCAGCTTCGTTTCTAAGCAATTGAAGCCCATTTTATGTCTCAACTAGGAGAAAGGTGAAACATTCTAAACCAAATATTCTAAGACAAATATCCTAGCAAAATACTAGAAGGCAAAGGGATTATAGGGTATCATTAGATGTGTCTGGCTAAGAGAGCACTCAGGCTGTGACACCGTACAATGCTACAGAATCTGAAAAAAGGAAATGCAGCCAGAAATGCCGTGACTTCACATCCTGCTGCTTAAACATGAGGTCCTGAATCATTTTCTCAGTTCTGTCTGAAGCCAGCCTCAACAGATCATCACAACAATCACCTCAAGTGATGAACACATATGTGTGCCAGGTACTGTGCACAAGATAGTCACACCTGGTACATCTGGCTCTTTCATTGCATCGCGTTTCTTCCAATAAGAAGAATTTTGTTTTTCTTCTCTGCTGCCTCCTTTTTTATCCTTCTAGGCATATCTTTGTTTATATGGCTACTAAACTGAGTAAAGGTGTGACAGGGGTTCCTAAGAAGGTACTATTCAGATGCGTTATTATGGTTGCCTATATCCTCTTCCCTGCATAGTTGAGGAAGACAGATTGGCTGATGATCTTGGTAGGTCCTTGAAGATTCACCCTAAAGGTCTTGAGCTTAATTTAAATAATGCTCAGTGACTTCTAACAGAAAAGAGGATGAAAGAAAAGTGTTCTGTTTGCAACTTAGAGACTCTCCCAAATTCTAGGCTGGTCACTGATTTATGCTGCCAAGAAGCCTGTTGCTGATTATGCCGGATGCCCCATAAATTAATGAGAGCTGGGCTTAGCAGTGACAATGATCGCTGAGTCTATAGAGCAGAAAATGCAACACTAATACATATGTTTCAGAAATGTCCTTTTGTCTATATGTTTGGAAGAGAAAGTGCTGATGAGGATCAATTTCACATTGACTTTAGATTTTCATTTGACCCAGAGCTCTTTTTATTAAGTAATGCACACGAGAACATTTCATCCCAGGCCAACTTGATAGCTTGGAGAATTCCCTTCAGAATACAGCAACCTGGATAGAATTTGAAATGCAGTTTATTCATTTATTCTTTTATCCATCCTTTAATAATTATTTATTGAGCATCTGCTATGTGCTCAATTCTAAAAACTATGCTAGTCTGTGAGCAAGACACAATCTGCCCCCAAGGAATCTAAAATCTAGTGAGCTAGACAGACACATTAATAAACAATCCTGGCCCAGAGCAATATGTTTCATTAGCAGGAAGTGCAGGTATACAGGTAAGCAGAGAGGAAGAATTCCTAGAAGGTATCAGGTACTTGGGAAGCATTTAGCTCTTGTTGAAAGAATGAATGAGTGGATGAATGCATGCATGAGATGGCCCTTGAGCTGAGTCACAGAGCAAGGCGGAAATTGACTAAGCTAGAAAAAGAACTATAATAGCATGTTTGACAGCAAGGTGTGATGTTTTAAATATAGCTCAGGTGTGAGGGGAAGGAAGCAGGAGGTAGGGCTCCAGGTAGTCAAGAATCAAACATAAAGAACTTGGGCATTACATCACCATCTACTTGTGCAAATAGATGTACTTGTAGATGGCAGAGCAGACCCAAGGAGCCTGTACCTCTTCAGAGGGCAGGCATAACCACACAATAAATGGCTCACTGAGATAATGGCTCATTATCTTCAGTGCTTAGTGTGAGATTCAGTAGGTAGTTGTGCTTCCCTTCTCTGGACACTTTTCCTGAAGAGGCAGTCCAGTAGAACCAAAGCACTTGCTCTGAGAAAGTTTCAAATCCAGTTCGCCATCTTAAAACTAAGCAGTGAATGTTTCCAGAGGTGTGTATCCTCCTGCCTGCTACAAAGCCCTGCTGTGCCTTCAGTTTTGTCTGAATGTTGGGAGCATGTTGTGAAATCTTCTTGTATTTATTGCCTTCCTGCACTGTTCTCAGCTCGTATTTCCCACATTCTTAGTTTCTGTCTGTATGTTTGCTAGTGGTGCAGTTTTGTTCTGTTTTAACCTTGTTTGAACCCTCAAGCCAGTCTGGGAAAACGTGACCATCACTCTTCTGAGCATCTACCTCTGGGACGTGGTCCCGGGGCTTTGACTTACAGGTTAGGAATCTTGTCATGCTCCCCTGAACTTGACTCAATGGCTGCAGTGGCCTGGCTGATTTATGGCTGTTTCTTCCTCTGTTTGATCTTAGCAAACAGACAGCTGTGATGTAGCGGCTTCATTTTACTCACCTGCTGGCACCTTCATGTTTGGTCTAATAGCTTGTTAACTGCTCTGAGGACAGGCACTGCCCTTCCTGGCTACTGTCTGGAGTGGTCTCTATGGCAACCACATCACACCAGGGACGATGCTCATTCTTCAAGGCTTTCCTTCTCCATTTTTCTCTGGTGGCTTCTGGGTAACCTGTAATGGTTGGAGCCCTGCCTCATCCTGCCAGGAAGCCTCTGCTGATTTAAAGCCTAGCAAAGGAACGTAACAAGGCATACTGCTTTCTTCTGGTCTTGTTGCTTGTTCTGTGTTGCACTTGGTCCAGGCCTGCAGGGACCTGTCATCCCTTCTTTATCATCTGTGTTTTTGGTGTTCCCCAGGTATTGTTCTCCATCTTTCTCGGAAAGCTTTGACATGGTTTCTCCAGTTCTCTCTGCTCATGAATGCCATGCAGCAATCCCATCTGAATCCTGGCATTTGATATGTTCTTTGTTTTTCCTCATCCACCTTTGTTTAGTCAGTCACTCTTCTCTTCAGAAGTGACTCCCAAGCTCTCTGGTCTTCATCTATACCAAAGAGACTTGTGTCAAAGAGACTCATATAGACTGCTCAGATATAATATCTGAAGAAAGAACTGATTTATGTGTGTAGGACTCTAGGGTGTTCAGTCTGCAGATGGCATTCAGCGCCCAGCAATAACACTTAATAATAGCAAATACTATTATTTACACATTATTTATATACAGCACTATAATGTGTAGCTTATTGTGGTAAGCATTTTACATCTATACAATAATCCTATATGGTGAGTACTGTTATTGTCCCCATTGTACAGATGAGGAAACTGAGGCACATAAGGCTAAGAAATGCTGTTGAGCCCCAGCTATTAAATAGCAGAGCTAGAACTTGAACTCTGGCTCCAGAATTTATGCTCTTCGACCCTTTACTATACATTGGGCAGTGAGATTGTTCTCTGTACAGTAATAGTTCACTTCTGCAAGGCTGAATTGTACCCATCTACAATGCCAATATTAAATGCCACCTGCTTCGTGAAACTACTTGCCTTCCTCTACATTCAAGATGTAGGTTCATTTGTTCCTTTCACAAACATCAAAAGATAGTGATTATAGCTTATTCGTTCATCCATTCCAGTATCTTTTCAAGTTCTTTCAGTGTTACCATGCTAAGTGCTGCAGCGATGATGATGAATAAAGAGCAAGTCGACCCTATTCTTACCTTACTCACTTTTAAAAAAAGAACAAGACAACAAAATATAGACAGAGATAGCTTTATGCATATAAATATTAATATATCAGTAATATTTCTATATCTCTAAGTTTGCCTATCAATTTATTGATCAATAGATATTAGGAGTTTTTCAGTCAATTCCTCCTTCCTGTTTATATGATAAAGTTCACCTCCTTAGCTTGACACCTAAGACCCTTCATGATCTGACCTTAGATTCCTTTACTTAGGGTTCTTATCTCAGATTCCCTTGCAGTCTCCATCTGCAGACTAAATACTCTAGAGTCCTCTCACATGTAAATCAGAACAGGGGGTTTAGTGCTTGCCTCTGTTCTCTAACCATCCACTCCAGACTTAGTCTCCCAGAAAATGTTTACTCACTGGAAACTATCCAGGCCCAATCACACCACCATGATTTGGCTCAGCCTTTTTCTCGGCTTGAAATTCCCTTCCCATATTTCTCATTTCATATTCTTTTCCAAACCCTTTCCAAACATCAAGTCTGGGTTCAAGCGTCCGTTCTCTATGGAACATGCCAAACCATCTTCTTATTCACACTCCCATCAGTAAGGAATTTGTTTAGGCTTCTGGGCTCCACAACATTGGCCATACCCTCTATTACCGCATCACCTCCAAACCCAAGGCCAGCTGTCCATTACATGTTGTTCTCCCAATGGGGACTGTGGACCCCTTGAAGATGAGGAATGGGACCTTTTTCTTGCTGAATTCAAAAAACTCAGCATAGTGACTAGTAGGTAGTTATCTTAGTCCGTTTGGGTTACTATAACAAAATATCAAAACTTAATAGCTTATAGAAAACAGAAATTTATTTCTCACAGTTCTAAAGGCTGGGAGTTCCAAGATCAAGGTTTCAGCAGATTTGGTGTCTGATGAGTGTCTGCTTCCTGGTTCATAGATGTTGGCTTCTCACTGTGTCCTCACATGTCAGAAGGGATGAGGGGTCTCTCTGGGGTCTCTTTTACAAGGGAACTAATTCTATTCATATCCCATGAGCAAATTATGTCCCAAAGTCCCTGCCTCTTAATGTCATCACATTGGAAATTAGATTTTAACATACGAGTTTTGGGGGAACATACACATTCAGATCATAGGAGTGCTAGACTTCTATTATATTATTTATTAATAATAGTAACTTTTAAAGTATTAGATTGCCATCTGGATCAGGCATTCTGATAGGCCTCTTATTTATTTTGTTTTATCATCGTAAGAATCTTAGGATGTAGATTATCATATATACATATATACATCTGTTAACTCCATTTTACAGATGAGGAAGCTAAGTCGTAGAGACTATACAATACCTGCTCCATGCCACAGCCCCATAAATAGCAGAGTGTGACTGGATACCCTACACTTTTATGTTTGTTGAATGAACAAATGAACTTACCTCTTGAGCACAGAGAAAGAAAGTGACCTAGGAGAGCTGTCACTTCTATAGTGTATATAGTTTTATACACACATACGCATACATGTATACACTCAGTTATGCAATTCCATTCCTGAATATGGAAAAGGAAACTACAGCAGGATTCTATAAAATTATAATAAAAAGACCACTGGTTGAAAGCTTCATATTTTTACTTTTTGTAGAAGCTGTCTTTGTGTTTAGGTGAAGCTGTTGACAAATCTAGAGAAAAATTGTCTTTTAGATGCTTGTAAGCCAGAAGGGTTAGATGTGGAGTCCATGAAACCTCTTTGGATCCCAGCTTTGCCATGGTTTTTAAGTGACCTTGAGCAAGACACTTCACCGCTCTCAAGTTTAGCATAGTGATTGATGTGCGGGTTCTACAATCAGATGGCCTGGTTTAAATAGCCCAGCTCTAAGCTTACTAGCTGTGTGATCTTTGGAAAGATAATTTATCTGTGCTTCGATTTTCCCATTTATAAAATGGGTACAATATGGCAATAATATTGGCCTCATATGATTGATGTGATAATTAAATAAATCACTTCATATGAAAGATTTCAAACAGCACCAGATACTCATGAAAGTATTATTACCTCTTAGATGGTCATATCTATTTCATGGGGATGTTGTGAGAATTAATGATTAATATATTTGTGAAGCACTTAGCCTTCTGAAGGCTTTGGCCCAAAACTAGCACAGCAACTCTTCCAACACATTCCGTTGGTGAGATCCATAGGGCCAGCCAGGACTCAGGGGCTGTGGAAGGAACTAAGCGCAGGTGTAAAGGCAGGAGGTATGGCTCATCAGGGACCACCAGGGAGCAGATTCCCACACCATCAGTAGAAGACATAACTTGGGCTGTGGATCTAGGTCAGGTCAATATTTAGAATGCAGGCAAAGTAGCTCTCAACAATTTCACCCATCAACATTCACATATTCTACTCACAGAAGAGCCCTCAGGCCTCCACTCAGAATCTGTTTCTCATTTTATACAAAATTCTACCAAGTGCTAGTATACGCTTTCTAAGGCCACAAGAAACTAGAAGAATGCTTGAGAGATAAAATGGATTCTACAGACAGGTGCTGTGGCAACAGAAAAAAAGGGTGAGGAATGTCAAAAAAAATGTGAAAAACTATAAGATGAAAAACATCTTAAAACGAAAAGCAAATGAGGGCATTTAGAACACAGACCACCCTACACACAAAGGTGTATACCTCCCACAGATGATATTTCTGTCATCAGATGTTGGGTGGAGAATACACACCCTTACTTTTCCAATCCCTTCATCTATGATGAAGAGGAGGGGGGTGATATTGCTGCTGCTTCTCCAAAGAGGCAGGGATCCTGGTAAATCTCGTTCACAGGGAAAACCCATGACTGGCACTTTTAGGTGTCTTATGATTATCTATTAAAGCTATTGCTAGCCATTTATTGAATGGTTTACTGTTTTAGGGTACTATACTAAATGCTTTTTAACTATCATGAGAGTCTACTTTACAATTGATGAATTCTCTTTGCCAATGTCAACCCTTTTGTCTTTATTAGGATCACCTTCTTTTATAAATGAGAAAATTGAGGCTTGGAAAGATATGGGTTTATCTGATTGGCAAAGTTGGGACACAAACCAATATGGTTCTGCCTCCTAGTTTCCTGTTTCCATTTCTCATTCATTCCAGATTACAGTAAATTTTGTCCAAATCATTTAGCACATTTACTGAATGTGTGGTATATGCCTAACAGGATCTGGGACCAGACTCTGCCTTGTCATGCTCAGTTATTTTGCTCTTACTATGTACTGTGCATTCTTATATGTATAATATAAATTTGCTTTTCACAACAGCTATGTGAGTTAATTACTCCTTCCCATATCGCAGTTGAGAAAACTAAGCTCAGAGAGGTTAAGTGAATTTCTCAAGATCCGGTAATGGAAAGTGCTAGAGCTGAGATTCAAATACAAGTCTACGTAATGCTTAAGTCCATTGTCTTTCCACCAATCACATCATGACGCTTCTTCCATCATTCTCCAATAAAACGGCTTCTCAATTGTACTCCAGCCATCTCCCCATTATGCTGGCCCCGTAACTCTATCCAGCCCCAAGTGCAGAGCCTAGAATGAGGCTGAAGATGTGTTGGCATTCATGGGCAGGACCAGAGTTTTCTACAGCAAACACCTAGACGTACTCATAGGTCTAGGCTAACATTTACTGAGGGGCCTAATATTTAATGTATGCCTCCTGTATATACCTGACCTTGTGTATGCCACACAGGTGTAGTATTGCATTTCATCCTCATATCAAACCTGCAAGGTAGGTATGATTATTCCATTATACAGAGGGGGAAACAGAGGCTCAGAGATGGTATTTTTCCAAAACTCTTCCAGCTTGCCTGACACCAGCACATTGTCTAGTCCTCCAGACAGCTTCAGAGAGGGTTTGAATTCCACAGAAGATAGCCCGGGAAGAACTTCATTGAAAAAGATGCAGCCCAAAGCTGCACTTTGGAAAACTTCTCATGTAGCCAGGATAAGTATACTGAGAGCCCGTGAGCACGTTATAATAGTTATGATTAGGCTTCCACATACTTCTCAAAATTAGATGTGTAAATATAATCAAAAACATTTCTCTTTGCAGCACAGACCTCCAACAGATTCTACCCAGTATCCTAGTTCCGAGAGAAGATAATAAATTAGCTCTAATTAGCTTTCCCACATGCTGAAGCAAGTTTCTCTTGTCACCACTTTGCAAACAGGAGAGAGGGAGGCTCCACTGGACTTCTAAGGAATGTTATTTGCGGTGATTAGAAGGGCAGCAGGCCTAGCTGGCATGTGACTTTGACTTCCGTTACCTTGTGTGGCTGTGGACAAGCCATTTTTACCCTCTGGCCGTCATTTTTTCCTTATGTAAAACGAGGAGATCAGACTAGGCTCCTTCTCGTCTTGCACAGGGAGAATCCATGACTCTACTGTCCTGGAGAATTTTCCGGCTTAAACTACCAACTTTGTGTATGAATAGAGTTATTGAGTATTTTCTATTTATCAGGCATTGACCTTCAAACTGGAGATACAAGGATGAACATGAACCTGTTTTCTGTCTGTAGGGAACTTCCATTTCAAAGTGAGAATAATAATAACAGCTATTCATTCCTGCATGCCAGGAACTTAGCTATGCCCATTAAATACTTTATCTCATTCAATCCCTGCAGGTAATTATTGTTACCTGCATTTTGCCCATGAGGAAATACTCTCGGAGAGAAAGGATAAGTCACTTTTCCTTAGTTTTGCTGGCAGTAAAGGATGGGAAGCAATTCCAATTCAGAGTGTGATCTCTTATCTGCTAGATGATATTACCTTGTCCAGAAAGAGTTGGATATTATGAAAGAAACAGAGATAACAAATCTTATGGAGGCCAGAGGATGATGAGATGTATTCCATCTGGGTGATCAGGGATGGCTTTTGTTAAGATGGTGTTTGAACAGAATCTTGAAGGAAAAAAGTCTTGAAGGCATCAAGATGCCTTCTGAAAACATGCAGATGGAAGGGGAAAAACAGTTTAGGTGGAAGAGTCAAGACACAGAGGTAAGGAAGGAAAGCACTGGGCACAGATAAGGAAGAGTGTGTTGTGTAGAGGGAGCCTAGCAGAACGTGAGCCTGGGCTCTATGCTACATTCATTCAAAGGGCATAGAGTGCCTGCTATGTGTCAGACACAGTGATAGCCTCTGGGAATAACACTGAGACCAATACAGAGTCCACATCCTCAAGGAACTCAGTATAGTACTGCAGTGGTTGTCAACTGGGGGCAATTTTGCCCCCCAGATGACCTTTGGAAATGTCTAGAGATAGTTTTGGTTGTGCTGCAAAATATCCTAAAATACACAAGACAGCTCTCCACAACACATAATTATCTGTCCTAAAAGGTCAGTAACTCCAGTGGAATGCCAGGACCAGGCCAGCTCATGGGGAATTTTGTAGGCCAGGCTGAGGAATTGCCCATGCCTTTTTCAGATCAGATGGCCTCTGGCAACCAAGGCAGCAGCGGAAGGGATGACAGGAATATCTTTCCGTTGCAAATGACCTCCTAGCACAAAAGAAATCAGTCTAGCTGCTTGGGCAATTTTGGTACAGGCCTGGGACACCCTAAAAATGCTCTTCTACCACCCCTGGTTCAAAACCACACAGAGCTTATGAGAATAAATGGCCCCCCCAAAAGGAAATGTCAGATGGCTTCTTCCTAATTAATCAAATTAATAGTGTCGCTGCAGAAATTCTGCACAGCCGAGGAATTTATCACAAATTACCTAATCGTTTGGTTCTCCCATGAAAAGTAAATAGACTGAACCATGCCTAGCCCTTTACACCCTGAGCATTTCAGTTTACCACAGCTGGGCCAGAGCCTATCTATTAAGTTAAGCAGTATTTACTGGATCTAGCTTGTGAGTATCACTGTGGTGGATCTTAACTGCATTTGAAAATGCAAGTCCACTTTTCATGATTATCTCAAGCACCCCTGGTGCCGTTCTGCTTTTCTAATGCTGGTTAAGAGGAAAACAGGGATTCATTTGTGGCTGTGAGAAGACTTCAGATGCCAGTCCAACAAAGAAACGAGAATGACCAGGGCACTCTGTAGCATCACAGAAAGGGCACTGGATTTGCAATCTGACGTGCTTGTTTGGACATCACCTCTATCCTTAGCTGTGCAAACTTGGCCAAGCCATTCACTCAACCTCTCTGAACCACAGTGTCTTTATCTAGAAAAATGGAGAGCCGTGGAATTATTCAGATTAATTCTGGAGAGGCAATGTGGCCACACCTGGCCCAAAGCAAGCACTCAGCGAATTGTAGATAATGATGTTGGGCAGTTTTCCCATCCAGATCTGGCTGCAGAGATGTGGGTTGTGGCAAAAAATGAGGATCTGCTATTGCGGTTTAGTTACTTTTATGTCTATTAAGGAAAGAAGAAAAGGGAAATTCCTTGTAGACTAGCAGCTTCTTAGCAATTCATACAGTTCAGGCAATGTCTCTGGGTCCAGGCAGAGGCTGGCAAGTGAGCTCTTGACAGATTGGAGGAAATAGAAAGAAAAATCAATTAAAAGGGCTTTTCAGAGAATGAGGGGTGGCAAACACCAGGGTTAATCCCAAGGGGAGACCCATATTTCCATAAGAGGCGAGGCCTTCCCTTTAACCCGTTGGCACCACGAGTTGGAGTTTTCCGGGGTGAAGTCCATTACTGGCAATGGGCGTGCCGTGTGTGATTAATGACTGTGGTTACGGGCCGGTTAGCAACCGAGAGCTCCATCCATCTCACTTCATGGAAGCATCACATACCATTTATTGTCTGCAGGCAGGATGTGTTCCTTTGCAATTAGGTAAATGCCTTCTTTCTGAGTAGGCGTGGTGATTCCTGCATTAGTGCCCCCATGCCTCCACCTGACATACAACAGAAAGGCAAAGGCTAAGAGAGTCCAAGAGGAAATAGACAGTGACCATGTCCAGAGCTGTTTCATGGCCTCAAATAAATTTGGCACAGGAGCTTTCTCCTGCTCTCAGCTACCTTCTTTCCAGGGGACATTCAGCCCCAGGGAGTTCATAAACACAATGGCTTTAAAGTCTATTCAAGGGAAAGAACGAAGGGCACAGCATGTTAAACAAAATCCTGTGCTCATTTTCTACTATTAAAAAAAAGCCCTCCAAACTAATCTTTAAAAAACAACACCTGTCATTTGTGGAGTGCTTTCTCTATGCAGGCTCCATACTGACCTCATAAGAGCTCTGTAAGGCATGCCCGAATCATCTCCGCTTTACAGTCAGGGAAACTGAGGTGTCAAGAAGAAAAATAACTTCCTCTGGGTTAGATAGCTGGAAAACAGCTATGATGAGACTCACAGTTCTGCTCTAGAATTGTACTCTTCACTAAGATGCTGGACTGCAATTCTGTCTCCATAGAAGAACAGGGATCAGCATAAAAACGATGACAAACTACAGATATATGGTCTTTAAGAAAACCCACCACCCAAGAGAAAAAGGAGAGCATTAATTTACCCCATAGCTACTTATTGAAAGTCCACTATGGTCAGACATCATGCTAAGTTCTGAGGATGTAAGCGAATAGGAAAGATGGTCTCGGAGCTCACCTTGTACCTATAAAGAGGAATAGGACCAGTAACAACAGTGACAGCTGCTATTAGGTTGCTGCAAAAGTAATTGTGGTTTTTGCCATTAATGTATAGTGAATACTATACTAATTATTTTGTATACATTATTGCATTTAGTCTTCATCATCAATGAAGAATGAGTCATAATTATCCACATTTTTTTTTCTATTTTATTTTTTTTTATTTATTTATTTTTCCCATTTATTTATTTTATTGTATTTTAGGTTTTGGGGTACATGTGAAGAACATGCAAAATTGTTGCATAGGAACACACATGGCAGTGTGATTTGCTGCCTTCTTCCCCATCACCTACATCTGGCATTTCTCCCGCTGCTATCCCCCCCCAGCTTCCCACCCCCCACCGTCCCTCCCCTATTTCCCCCCAACTGACCCCAGTGTGTAGTGCTCCCCTCCCTTTGTCC
>NW_016107478.1:3122279-3146526 GCF_001604975.1 Cebus imitator | reverse complement strand
ATATCTACAACCATCTGATCTTTGACAAACCAGACAAAAACAAGCAATGGGGAAAGGATTCCCTGTTCAATAAATGGTGTTGGGAAAGCTGGCTAGCCATGTGCAGAAAGCAGAAATTATCCACATTTTATAAATGAAGAAACAGTGGCAAGAAAAGTTTGTGTCTCCACAAAATTCATATGTTAATATCCTCTGCTCTCAGTGAGATTAGAGCCCCTATGAAAGAGACCACAGGAATCTAGCTGGCTCTCTCCACCATGTGAGGACACCGCTAGAAGGCACCATATTTGAATCAGAAAGCTGGCTATCACCAGACACCAAATCTGCTGGCACCTTAATTTTGGATTTCCCAGACCCCAGAACTAGGAAAAAATGAGATTCTGCAGTTTATCAGCCACCCAATGTATGACGTTTTGTCGTAGCAGCCCATAAGGAATAAGGGAGGCTAAATAACCTGACCAAGTGTTTACAGCCATAGGTAGTGGATCTATGCTTCGAATCCACACAGTCTAACTCTGGCTTGTGCTTTTAAAATACCAAACAAATAATTACAAATGTGTTGAGATTTCCTGAGAGCATGGCAGAGAGCAGATGGGGGCAGTGAGGTGATGATGAGCATTTAGAACAGAAGGGACTAGTGCAGCCCTGGGGCAAGAGGAAGAAGCCAAGAAATGAAGAGGTGGAAGAGTTTATCATGCCCAGTGAACCTGAAGAGCACGCCATGTTTGAGACACAAAGGTCGGTGTTGCTGGAGTATTGAGACCAAGAAGAACGGCATGATTTGAACTTGGGCGTGTAGATCAGGGAGACCAACGTATATAGAGTCCAGTGGGCTGTGTTAAATTTCACCATACGGACCTCAAGCAAGAGAGGGAGGGGCTATGCCAGAAACAGTGAATTATCCACCAAAAAGTTGTGGTCTTCATTCTGCGAAGTGGGGCTATGCCTAGGGGGCAGCTGTCTCAACAAGAACTGACTGCCTTTTCCGGCTCCTCCCTTCTTTCCCAAGTGTGTGCACATGATTATTTCTTGCCAAGGAATGTGAATGGAAGTGACACATATTGTTCCAAGGCTGGGATTTTGAAGAGTCAGATATCCATTTTCTGGGTTCTTTTTACATTTCTACTCCCTGGAAGGAGACATCTGTTAGCTCCTAGGTGATGACCAAGCCACAAGGTAAAAGGAGCCTGCCTGGTTCCCTGAGTCACCATTTGGCATACACCTCCATGTGCATGGGATTTATTTGTGAACACGAAGTAATCTTCTACAGGGTTAAGCCACTGCCATACTGAGGCTTATTTGTTCTAGTAGCTAGCATTAGGATATCTAATTACAGGGACTTCTTTGGTATTTTAAAGATATCTGTATGTAGTACTCTCATGGTTTACAAAGCATTTTTTCATTACAAATAAGCAAGGAAGGACCGGGTGGAGTGGTTCATGCCTGTAATCCCAGCATTTGGGGAGGCGGAGGCAGGAGAATCACCTGAACCCAGGAATTCGATACCAGCCTAGGCAATATAGTGAGACCCTATGTCTATAATAAAAATAAATAAATAAATAATTTTTAGAAGCATTCTTTCATTACAAATAAGCAAGGAAGGACTGGGTGGAGTGGTTCACGCCTGTAATCACAGCATTTTGGGAGGCTGAGACAGGAGGATCACTTGAACCCAGGAATTCGATACCAGCCTAGGCAACATAGTGAGACCCTATGTCTATAATAAAAATAAAAAAATAAAAATTTTTTAGAAAAGGAAGGAATTAGATACAGTGCATGTAACTGTGAGGTTAAGTAACATACCCCCAATCATACTGCTGGAGTCTTCACAAACCCATGCACCCTCACCTGCCCACTGGATGTGTATGAGCTCAGGCTCAAAAGTCACACCGTTCTGGTAGATTTGAGTCTCTTCCTCAGCTAATTATTGGCTGTGATTTTTCAGCAACTTACATAGTTTGTCTCAGTTTCCTTAGCTGTAAGATGAGAATGACGTTAGCACTTGTCTAACAGGGTTGCTCTAAGTATTAAAGCTCTTAGTCAAAATCGTGGTGCATAGAGAAGGTTTAATAAGAGGAAGAAGTCATGTTATTGTTATCACTACACCATTATGGAAATACTTACTGTAGACTCCCACCACTACCCCCCATTTCCTAACAGCCCTTATACTTTCTTCTCCAGAAGGGAGTCATCTTCCCCAACATCCACATGGCTCATGCTTGGTTCACTCAGGTTTCTACTCAAATTGCTCTTCAGTGGGTCTTCACAGACTACCCAATGTCAAACAGGCCCCTGCCTTGCCACCCCCTCTTTACTCTGCTCTCCTTTTTCTTCCCAGCTCACATCACCTCCTGATATTTTAGAGTTTTCATATATTAATGTCCCATCTCATTCCACTAAAATCAGAGCACTTTGACAGCAGGGATTTTATCTCTTTATCAGAGCAGTATCTCTGGCATCTGGAATAGTACCTGGCACAAAGAAGGAGACCAATACACATTTGATGAATGAATAAAGGCATAAATGATGATCGCATCACATGTGAGCTATGTTCCAGGTTCTATATTAACTTCAGTTCTTACTGTTTCTTTTTCTTTAGTGGTACCCTAGTGGATCATTCATCAATCCAAAGCTTATGTGCAAATTTTATTCTTTTTCTTCTCTTTAAATGCTACCCACCCCACCTACAAGATTTCTTGTTCCTAATATGCTTCCATAACACCTCTGTTCCTGAGACAAGAGATCTGTAGCATTCCCAGAATGGTGATGGGCCCTGGCTTCAGTGCCCAGACATTCCCTGTGGCATTCATCACCAACACTGTAGAACACACACACTTTCACACCGCCCAAGTTGTCAAAGCCTACAGGTTAGAATTATCTCTCATTAAACTTGACTGGACTACAGGATCATCTTGCTATATGATCACATATTTCCACCAAGATTTTTAGGTTCTATTGTGGTATATTTGATGTATAATGAACTGTATATAAAGTATATAATTTGATGAGTTTTGATACATGTATACACCTGGGAAACCATCATTGCATTTAAGATAATAAATATTTCCATCATACCCCAGAGTTTTCTTATATTCCTTTATGACCGAATCCTCCTTACACATCCCCCTTACACATATATCTCCATATCCAGGCGACGACTGGTTTACTTTCTATCACTCTGGTTAGTTTTCATTTTCTAACACTTGATAGAAATGGAATCATACAGTATAAAATCTTTGGGTTCTTTCTCTCAGCATAGTTATGATTTACATTTATATTGTCAAATGTATTAATAGTTCCTTTTTATTGCTGTTTAGTACTTAATGGTGTGGATATACCATAGTGAGTTTGTCCACTCGCCTGTTTTGATGCTTGGCAAGTTTCTAGGTTTTAGCAATTTCCACAAAGCTGCTACGGTCATTTGTGCATAAGTCTTTGTGTGGGTCTATGTTGTCATTTTCCTTGGATAAATACCTAGAGGTGGGATTGCTGGTTTTTGTGATAGGTCTATTTTTAACTTTTTAAGAAATTACTGAACTTGTTTCCAAAGCAGTTTTAGCATTTTACATTCCTTCCAGCAGTGTGAGAGTCCCAGTGTCCCTGCTTCTTGCCAACACCTGGTTAGTCTGATTATTTTTAGTCAGTTTTGTAGGTTGTAGCGGTATCCCACTATGCTTTTAGCCTGTAACTTCCTAACAATAAACAAATGATTTTCAGCATCTTTGAATGTGTTTGTCATCTTTATCTCTTCTTTGGTAGAATGCTCATTTTTAAGGAGTTATCTTATTTTAGAGTTGTAAGAATATCTAAAAGTATTTTGTATAATCCAGAAAGAAGTTCTTTGTCAGATAAATCTTTTGCAAATATTTTCTTCCAGTCTGTGCCTTGCCTTTTTAATTTCCTTTCCAAGTACCCTGAGTGGAGCAGTTGTGTTTCATTCTCCCTTCCTACTCCTAGAAACAAGAACACAGCAATCTTTAACACTGAAAATGTTATGTAATTTCAGTTCAATGATGAAAAAAAAGTTCTAACTTTAAATATTTCATAGCCAAGCACATGAAAGGTGGCTTTGTTTCCTCAATTTACCTATCTGAAAAATCAAGATAATGCTATTTCATGAGGTTATTGTGAAAGGTGAGTTTGTTTCCTCAATTTACCAATCTGCAAAATCAAAATAATACTGTCTATTGCATGAGAGTGCTATCAGAATGAATAGTAGTAAAATTCTCAGACCCTTGCTTAGCATATAGTAAGATTTCAGTAAGTATTAGCCCTATTTTATTCTGTGATCTTAGGGAACAGAAGTGAGACCAAAGGGTGGAAATCTTAAAGATTCAGATTGTTTGAATTTAGTGAGCTATTTTTCATTGCAGTCCAATTAATGAAATAAAATAAGGCACCCATAGAAGCTGCTGGGCTCTCCATCACTAGGAGCATTTAAGCAGAGAAAGCACAACCATTTGAGCATGTTATAGAAGAGATCATTGGTACATTGAGAAAAATACTGAACTTCTCATGTGTCTCCTGTTCCTAAAAATGGTTTGGTTCCTGGTAGGAGATAAGGATGACAAAGGCATATCTTCATATTTAATAAATATTATATATTATAGTATATATAATACATATTATAAAATATAATGTGACACATTTATACTATGATATGTTATATATAATACTAGTGAGTAATTATAGAATTTATAGTATTGTGTGGAGCACTTAAAAACTATTCTATTATTTAATCAAAGGACCCCTTGAGATACAGGTCAATATTAGTTCTATTTAATAGATCAGAAAAATGAGTTCAGAGGTGTTAGATAGCTTCCCTAACAGTACATGGCCTGGAAAAGGAGGGCCTTGAATGCAGGTTGGCAATGGACTGAATGTTTCTGTCCTTGTAGATAGAATTCATATGTTGAAATCTTAACCCCATTGTGGTGGTATTTAGAGGTGGGGCCTTCACCAGGTAATTAGGTCATGAGGGTGGAGCCCTCATGACTGGGATTACCACCATTTTAAGAAGAGACTAGACAGCTAGCTGCTCTGTAACCCAGAAGAGGGCCTTCATCAGACTCTGACCATGCTGGCACCCTGATCTCAGGCTTCCAGCCTCGTGAACTGTAAGAATAAATTTCTGTTGTATATAAGCCAACCAGTTTATGGTACTTCGTTAAAGAAAGCAAGAAAGTACCATAAACTAAGACAACATCTGTCTAAGTCTATGATTGCAGCCCAGGTGCTCTGTGGCCAGTGAGCCCCTGCTTACTCGTAGGCTATGGGCAAGTGCTGCTGAAACAAACATTTCTCCAACAACTGTGTCTCCATATTCTCTCATATCCCACACCCTCGGCTGTAGCATGTCTCTAAGTCACTGGGAATGAGTACTTAGCTCTTGGTCCACAGCTGCAGAATTCCACTGCTGTTGGCTCAACAGGTCACCCCATGAAGTGGCCAAAGACCAAGGCTGCCATCCTTGAGGTCAGCCACCCAACTCACTCTCCACCTGGCACTACCAGCTGTATCTCAGCTTCTTGAAGAAATGACAGTCACCAGCCCCAATTGAAATAGGTCTTTCCTGGTTTTTTCCTTCTGGCATATGGAGTGTTTATTTGTTTTGGAAGTCCTCAAAAGTGGCAGCTTCCTCATCACACAGCAGGATGGAATGTCCCCATTTGGTGCCTGTCCATCCAGCCCACAATATTTATGCTGTCATTGCAAAGCTGTTGGCCTCTTAGATCCTAATCATCCAAAGATGCTTTTATGGCTTCTAAAAATCTAGGCCTGCTTTTCTGCAAGCAAGTGCCTGCCTCACTGCCATCCTGATATCCAGCTCCTGTTGGCAAAAGAACCATGATGATGTGCCAGATTGTGCCAAACAGACGTTACCTAGCAACCAGCGGGAGCCATCAGGATTCATCCTTGTGTTCCAAACACTGTGTGGAATTCCTTAAGCATCCTGGACACAAATCGAGACTAAAAGCATGCCATGAGGGAGCCTTAAGAGAATGGCTTTGGAGTCAGGCGCACCTTTGTGCAGTCCTGACTTTCAGTGACTACTGTGATCTTGAGCAAGTTACATAACTTTCTGAGCCTCAGTTGCCTAACCTAGGAAATGGAGAACAATAATAGTACCTACTTCATATGAAGTAATGTATTTTGCATTATATCAAATGTAATATATGATGGAAAGGATAATCTTTCATATTAAGTAGGTATTCAACAAATGTTAGTTCCCTTCAAAATACAGTTTTTTCCTGTGTGCTNAGACAAGCCTAAGCCTGTGAAAGACCAAGATCCAGTTGCCCATATCCTATATTAGTAATTCATTGTGTCCTTAAGAAGGTCTCTTAACCTCTCTTGGTTTATTTTCCTCATCTACGCCATGGGAATAATAATAAGTGTTGTTCAGGAGCCCACATGAAATTAAGGATATGAAAAAGCCCTGAAGACCAGAATACAAATGCAAGAGGTGACCTAAATATATAAATATATTGCTGGTAGTATTTCCACTTGAGAGGAAGTAAGCAACACTGGGAAGCTTGCTAGAGATCTTTGTTGAATAGTAGCTTTTACCTTCATTCAGGTACAGTCCTGGTATTCACATTAATGTGAGACATATTTGAAATACATTGAAATCCATATGCTCTTCACTCCCTTGTTTTTTTCACTTCAATCTCTCTGTTATTCCTGGAAATGTATTCCATCTCAGATACCAAGAGAGCCCATTACCAGGAAAGATGAAAGGGTTTCAGGGGATGCAGTTAAACTAGTTAGTCTGGAAAAATTAAGGGCAGAATTACCCAAGAGATGAATGAGAATTAGGCAGCACAAAGTTCCTAGATTTTCAAGTGAAGTAAAGATAAGTTCAAGTCTCCCTGGTCTACCACTTTCTAGCTCCAAGGACTTGTTAAGCCTCAGCCTTCTCATCTGTAAGACGGGCATGTGCTACGATTTATTTTTGCAAGGTTATTGAAAGGATGGGGGTACAAGTGAATATAAAGTGCCTATTAAGGTGTCTGGCACATAGACTATGCACAATATAAGATATATATTAAATAAAATATTAGTAATAGCAATAATAATAACAAATAGTCAGAGGGATACAGAACCCAAACAAGAAGAAAGTTTCCAAATATTTGATCTAAGCAGCAAATATGAATCACTAATAGGAAGGAAATGCAAAAGGTCAAGAGGCAAGGAGATGAGAAATAATAATTTAGGGTGTAGGTTAGGAAATAGGTTTAGGTTCTGGAGCCCCAGCTGAAAGGTACAGACCAGAACGGCCATCTTGGCCACTGAGGGAAGTTCTGTTCTCATGCCTTTGTTTTTACAGGCCACCATTCTCCTTCAGGACTCAAATGACAATCCCCTGCAGAGGTGCCTGATGGAAAATAGGTTGTTAGCAAGAGGGGAGGCCGGGATGCTGTGGGCACAGGGTTCTGACCAATGACAAGTCTGTACTCCACACTTGGAATCGCAACTCTTGAAAGTCAGAGAGTGGGATTTCCCTTAAGAGTTGCCCATGTGACTAAGTACCCCTCAGGTTAGTGGAGTACTTCAGTTTCTTCATAATCAGGTAAAATCTCAGCACATCTAGAATGCCTTTCGGCCATTGTCTCACTGACTTTTTACCTCAGGGAGCCCAATTTGAAGGAGTTGCTGGAAGCAAAGAGAGAGTTTGAAATGAATTCAGACAGTCAGTTGTCAGCCAGACCTTTGGTGGGGATGCTTCCCTGCTTGCTGACTGTGCTGGCTGCCACAGCCACCCGCTAAGAAGCACCTGGCCAGGCAGAGTTCAGAGGTGCAGTTCTGTGTCTGTTACTAATGTCAATGAGAATGGCTTTTGTTTTCCTGTTAAATCTTTTTACTAATTATCATCTATCCGCATCACAGAGTTCAGGGAAATCACGGAGCAGACTAAGACCAGTGCTGCCTATGGGTGCCTTATTTTGCAATAGCCGGCTCTGAGAAAAGTGGTCGGCATTCATCTGTACACACAGTTGTCTTTTCCCTGCCATCGAGGCAGGAAGGTTTTGAATTCGTGATGGCAATGGACATTCTTTAACCTACCAGGAAACCTAGGGCATGTTATTTTATCATATGGAGCCATAATCTCCCCATAGTTTAAATAAGGAGGTAAACAGATAATTACTATGGTTCTCTTAGATTCTAAAAAAAATAATACTCTGCCAAGTGAAATAATTGCCAACTAGAATTGAATGGGTGAGACAGCGGTAGATCTTGACACTTCCACAAAAGGAAGCCAGGTTCAGCTCCTGAGTAATACAGCATGTTTTGTGTGGCCTGCCTGGTTTTTGAAAAGTAACATAATTAAGAGTTGATAGACCTAGGATCTTGATCTTTTTCTCTCACTATTTGCTGTGTGTCTGTGGGTAAGTCACCTTTCCTCTCTGGGCTTCAGGGTTTATTTTATTTTATTTTTTAATTTTAAAAATAAGAACCTTAGACCAGATCACTTCTAAAATCTTTTTATGCAAGAACATTCTATGATTCCATACTGACAAAACTGCAATATTTTATAAAATATTTTTAAAAGATTACAAATACTTTAAAAAGATTACAGTCTTAACTTTATTACATCTTAAACTTTTCTCTATAAAGCCTAAGCCTAACCTCTAACACAGTACCTGATTCACAGCTAGCACTTAGTAAATGGTAAATGGTGGAATGGATAACTCCTGCCTATGTCCATCTTATATTTGCCACTTGTGGCAACTTTCTAACTGTGTGATCATTGACAAATTGCTTCATGTCTACAGCTCAGATTCATCATCTATGAAATAGAGGTAATAATAGTACCTATCATAGAGTTGTTACAAGGGTAAAATGAGTTATTACATGTAAAGTATCTACAATAGGGCCTGGCACACAGAAAGCTCTTGTTAAGTCTTAGCTATCACCCGCATCCCCATCATCATCACCATCATTACCATCATCTCTACTTTATTATTCTTCATACATGTACATTGTCCAGAATCTTCTCTAGATCCCAGTGTCATTTAGTCAATCAGAGATTACTTCCTTTCACTTCTTTTCTTTTTTTTTTTAATTTTACTTTAAGTTCTGGAATACATGCACAGATCTTGCAAGACTGTTACATAGGTATACACATGCCATGGTGGTTTGCTGCCTCCTTTCCCCCATCACCTACATGAGGTATTTCTCCTAATGTTATCCCTCCCCAATCTCTCCACCCCTGCTATCCCTCCCCTGGCCCCCCAACCCCCAACAGACCCCAGTGTGTGATGTTCCCCTCCCTATGTCCATGTGTTCTCATTGTTAAACTCCCACTTATGAGTGAGAACATGCAGTGTTTGCTTTTCTGTTCTTGTGTTAGTTTGCTGAGAATAATGGTTTCCAGATTCATCCTTGTCCCTGCAAAGGACATGAACTCATCCTTTTTTGTGGCTGCAAAGTATTTCATGGTGTATATGTGCCACATTTTCTTTATCCAATCTATCATTGATGGGCATTTGGGTTGGTTCCAAGTGTTTGCTATTGTAAACAGTGCTGCAACGAGCATATGTGTGCATGTGTCTTTATGATAGAACGATTTATAATCTTTTGTGTATATACCCAATAATGGGATTCCTGGGTCAAATGGAATTTCTATTTCTAGATCCTTGAGGAATCACCGCACTGTCTTCCACAATGGTTGAATTAATTTACACTCCCACCAACAGTGTAAAAGTGTTCCTATTTCTCCACATCCTCTCCAGCATCTGTTGTCTCCAGATTTTTTAATGATCACCATTCTAACTGGCGTAATATGGTATCTCAATGTGGTTTTGATTTGCACTTCTCTAATGACCAATGATGATGAACATATTTTCATATGTTTGTTGGCCACATAAATGTCTTCTTTTGAGAAATGTCTGTTCATATCCTTTGCCCACTTTTTGATGGGGTTGTTTGATTTTTTTCTTGTATATTTGTTTTAGTTCTTTGTAGATTCTGGATTATTAGCCCTTTTTTGGATGGGTAGCTTGCAAAAATTTTTTCCCATTCTATTAGTTGCCAGTTTGCTCTAATGATTGTTTCTTTTGCTATGCAGAAGCTCTTAAGTTTAATTGGATCCCGTTTGTCTATTTTGGCTTTTGTTGCCAATGCTTTTGGTGTTTTAGAAATGAAGTCCTTGCCTATGCCTATGTCCTGAATGGTTTTGCCCAGGTTTTCTTCTAGGGTTTTTTTGGTGTTAGGTCTTATGTTTAAATATTTAATCCATCTGGAGTTAATTTTATTGTAAGGCGTAAGGAAGAGGTCCAGTTTCAGCTGTCTCCATATGGCTAGCCAGTTTTCACAACACCATTTATTAAACAGGGAATCCTTTCCCCATTGCTTGTTTTTGTGAGGTTTATCAAAGATCAGATGGTTGTAGATGTGTGGTGTTACTTCCAAGGCCTCTGTTCTGTTCCATTGGTCTATATCTCAGAGGAACTTCCATTCATTTTGGATGGATAATCCTCTTTCATCATATTGAAAATCAAACCTAGCACTTTTTCTCAGTACTTTGGGAAGTGAGTTCTTTCTTGTCTAACAGTGCCCACTTGCCTTTTTTGTTTCTCTCAAATTATTTCAAACTGCAGTATCACGTAGTTACTTTACTTTCAAGTGTCTCACTTATTCTATACTCTTACCAGCTCCTCTCTTTGGCTTGAACAAAGCCCTTCATTGCATCTCCTCATTTCTGAGAGACACCACTAGTGATACCAATGAACACTTTCCAAAGATGCTTGGGTTTCAGCTGAGTGGGGCTCTCATCAGTATCTGCACAGGTCATCATCATCATGGAACATCCTTCTAATCAGTGAAAGTGCATCTTATATATGCCAGGCTCTGTTTGAGGTGCTAACTAATAATTTCAGACCCCAAGTATATCATTCAGGGTCCCATATGTCCAACCATCCGTTGAACACATCCGCATTGAGACCCTTATGTTAGAGGTATAATCATTACCTTTTTTTTTTTTTTTTTGAGATGGAGGCTCACTCTGCCACCCAGGCTGGAGTGTAGTGGTGCGATCTCAGTTCACTGCAGCCTCTATCTCCCACATTCAAGTGACTCTCATCCCTCAGCCTCCTGAGTAGTTGGGATTACAGGTGTGTACCACCACGTCTGGCTAATTTTTGTATTTTTAGTAGAGACAGTTTTCACCATCTTGGCCAGGCTTGTCTCAAACTCCTAACCTAAAGCGACCTGCCCACCTCGCCCCCCCCAAAGTGCTGGGATTACAGGCATGCGCCACTACAACCGGCCCAATCATCACTTTTTATATGTAAACTTTTCATATGTACAGTAACTACTTTTATTGGTAAGTACTAGATGCTAGAAATAAAAGCCTGTATTCAGCACACTTGTTGTCCTTGAATAGCTCTTCCTCTCTTAGGGAGCAGATCTATACAAGGATTGCAGCCTACCATGGTACGGACACTAATAGAGGCATAGTGGCTGAAAAGAATCATCCTGCTCCGAGGTTACATATCTTAATCTATAAGATGGGCATGATCTTCCTCACCTCCTCAGGCTCTTGTGAAGCAACCCTCCAGCTTCTTCTCTTCTCTAGCTACACTTGCTCTCCAGGGGCCTCAGCCAGTCCCAAGGCTGTGGATACCGACTCTCTGCTGATGATTCCCAAGTGGTCACAGCTCAGACCCAAGTCTTGGTAATTATTCTGTATTCCTCTCTTTCTTTCACATCATGTATTTATCTGATAGTAAATTCTGCCAACTCCCATCATCAGACTGTAATCTGATTCTTCCCTCCTCACATCCCATCTACTCTCTTGCAAGCCAGTGTCTTGCCTTCTAGGACCTTTTCAGCAGCCTCCTAGGTCTCTGTTCATCCATCTTTGTGAACCTGCAGTTGGTCTTCTATAGAGCAATCAAAGTAATAATTTCAAACTAAAGTCAGATCATGTCACTCCCCTTCTTGACCCACTGTGATGTGCAGGCCCTTCAAGGCCATCATGATCTGGCCGCCACCTACCACTTTTCTTCTTGTTCACTGTGAGCTACTGATTTCCATATTCATCCTCAAATGCACCACCTCAGATGTGAAGACCTTTTCCCCCTTCCTCCGTTTCTCTGTGCCCCCAGGTATTGGTATTGCCCACCCTTCCTTTCATTTCAGTCTCTGCCGCTATGTCCCTATATCAAAGACCCCTTTTCTACTACCCCAGCCTGAAGTAGCACCTTCACTGTGTTCTACAAACTCACGTTCTTTAATACTCTTCGTAACATCTACCTTTGCCATCTATTATAATAGTTGTTTATTAATTTGTTTATGAAATGACCCTCACCTAGAATGCCAGCTCCATGGGGGCAGAGATGTTGTCAGCTTTGTTCATGTCTATGTCCTCAGGGGGATATGGCCTAGAGTGGGCACTCAGCAAGTGTTTTTTAAATGAATAAATGAATGAATGAGGATTAAATAAGATCATATTTGGAAAACACCAAGCATCAAGTGTTGAGTTTGAGAATTGGTTACTTCTTGCTACCACTACCTCACGGCACCCTTCCCCATGCCCTCTCAGCCTCCCCTAGCCCTGCAGAAGGTGCTGTGTACTCACAGAAGTCCTCACCACCTTCTTTCTTTCAGATGAGAAATTAATCAAAATCTAGTCTCCTGCTATTCCTTTTCTTAAGCTCATTCATTCTGAAATATACTATCCTTCTGTGTTAAAAAGGCTGCGGTATTTATTCCTGTGAGTTAAAAAGAAAAGAAAAACTACAGAAAATGTAGTGACCATTACATTTTACAATGAGTTGATAGGTTGTTAGTTTTTCTTTCATTTCCTCTTGTATTTGGAGATTTGTATCCAAGGCTGAAGCAGAATTAACCCACATGAAGAAGTCACATAAAAGACCCTGTTCAGGGTCTCGTTTTAAATTCTCTGTCTCTGGCATCATAACCACCCTAGCCAAATCTTCCCCAGATCTCCCAACACATAAATCTTCTGCTCTCACCCATTAATGGAGCTCAGCACATTCATTCTTATGCCAAGTTAAGTCGGCATATTAGAGGCTGAGAAGGAACCAGATCACCAGCTTGCAAACATCCAACTGTTCCCAAGTGTGGTGGAAAGAGAAGGGCATTGGCAACAGAGACTTGGGTTCAAATCCAAGATTATCATGTTCATGATATTGGACAAATTGCTTACTGTCTGGGACCCTCTGTTTTATCATCTGTGAACTATCTTCCTCAGGGTTGTTATGAAAATTAGAATGAAGGATCACTCAAAATGTGTTGCTCTGAGATTCGACAAATGCAAGTCTCACCCTTATTATGTTGAGCTCTTCCTCTGACAGTGGTGACATTCATACTCCACCTTTTTGCAGAAACGGACCCAGAGGCCCAGTAATGAGACTTTGAAGACACCCCATTCTTCTTCTCAGGCTCATTCATTCTGAAATATACTGTTCTTCTGTTTTAGCAAGGCCAAGATATTTATTCATCTGAGCTAAAATGAAAAGAAAAAAGTCAAGAAAATGTAATTACCATCAAGTTTTAGACACAGTAGTACACTGAGCAATAATTATTTACTCAGTTTGTGAAAGTGTCACAGTCTTCAAGTCTCAAGAATTCCGGTATAATTTGAAATTTTTTTAACTTAAAAACTATTTTAAAAGAACTGTTTTACAGAAACAGTGCAGTATTTGGAAAAGAGAGGCATTTAATATTTACTCTCTATATATGTTTAATGAAAAAATAAATGAAGTCATGAATGAATAAATATGTAATACAAGCAAAAACAGAACTTCTCTGGTAAAAACAGATGTGAAAGTCTCAGAAGCCTGTGTGCTGGGCTGTCTGTCAACCCAGAAAATAATCTTTGAATTGTGACAACCAGAACCTTGTCGCTTCTTGTAACACAGCCTGGGTACCATTAATCTAGCCTAATACCATTCCTATTGCAGACATTTTTTTTTTCTACAGGATTTTTGATGAAATTATTATCTTGTTGCTCCTTGGGGAAAAAAAAAATCAGTAAAGGGAAAAGCTCATTCTACTTCTGGACAATTTGGAGCTTAAAGAAATGTTTCATATTGACACAAAATTGATCCATTGATTGTAGTTCACTTCATTCATTCATCATTCATTCATTCATTTTCTTCATTTTAAACACATGTTGAGCATTGATTCTGGGTCCTGCCTGAAGTTTCACTCTTGGCTTATACCTTTCTTTTTTGTTTTAAAGGCATTTCTTCTTATGGTGTCACTCACTGAAGATCAATGTAGATTTATACTGAAGGTTTTCTTGAGAAAAGGGAGAATCATATCACAGAATATACAGTAAGAATTTCTTAAAATGTGCTTTCCAAATATTGAGTCTCTTGGACCTGTTCAATACATCACCAACTTAGCTAACCACTTCCTCATGTTAGACACCTGGTTCTCTACCTTTCTTTCCCTGTTTATTCTCCTCCCAAATGGCTTTTTTTAAAAAAAGATAGCCCCAAACCCTTTCCTATATATTTTGATCTAATAACCCTTTTCTAACCTTCTGCTTCGTGCATCATCCTAACCATACAAAAGTTCTTCCTGGTGGCCTGCCCTTCTTAGAATGAGTGGGAAGAAAGAGATAGTAATTAATTTTGTGTTATTTTTAACCCTATGTGACAAATACATTATAATTAATTACACATTTTAAACTATATTTGACAAAAAAAAGAATAAGCTGTGGTCCCAGCCCTCTAATAGTTAATTTTCACACTTAGCATAGTGTAATAAATATTTGAATACATTCATTTGAAAAGTATTTATTGAGCACAAATTATGTGTCAATCACTTTTCTCGGTACTGAAGATACTACTGTCACAAACAAAACAGTCAGCATTCTCTACCCT
The DNA here is from genome assembly GCF_001604975.1 of Cebus imitator. Lineage (NCBI taxonomy): Eukaryota > Metazoa > Chordata > Mammalia > Primates > Cebidae > Cebus > Cebus imitator. Next base: position 3,131,662 of record NW_016107478.1, on the reverse strand, counting down.
CATAGTTTCCGTTCTGCAGGAGGGAGATAGACTGATAGAAAAATTAGTAGATAGGCTGGGTGTGGTGTCTCACACCTGTAATCCCAGCACCTTGGGAGGCTGACGTGGGTGAATCACCTGGAACTCCTGAGGTCAGGAGTTCGAGACCAGCCTGACCAACATGGAGAAACCTCATCTCAACTACAAATACAAAATTACCCAAGCGTGGTGGCACATGCCTGTAATCCCACTACTCAGGAGGCTGAGGTAGGAGAATCGCTTGGACCTGGGAGGTAGAAGTTGTGGTGAGCCAAGACCATGCCATTACATTCCAGCCTGGGCAACAAGAGCAAAATTTTGTCTCAAAAATAAATAAATAAATAAATAAATAAATAGATAATAAGTGTGGCAGATGATAATAAATGTAAAAGAGAAACAGAAAACAGGAATGGATGGTGAGGCAGGAGGAGAGCTCGGGTTACCTCATTGCCCATAGAGTCATGCAATGATTAAAATCTGGGACTGAGGGTTGGCCTGGATTCCTGGGCTTATTTGTGCATGTGACATTATTCCTGAGGGCCTCAAGCAAGATGGTAGTGGTGAGATAATGAGCTGATGAGGAGGGGAGAAGTGAGGTCCATGGTTGGCCATCTCTGCTCTTCTGCCAGTGGTATGTGTTCATTCACCACGGATGCTTCTCTCTGTATCCCAGATCTCCTGGGATTCCTTCTGAATTTTCACAGCAGAGGGAGGGAGGAAATACATGGAGCTGTGGAAATACAGATGAGTTTTTGGAGTAATAGGAAAATTGTTGTAATTTTATGCTTAGGTGCCATGAAGAATAGACAGTTGTGTAAAAATGTCCCTGGACAAAAAGGGTATAAAAATGGTAGTAAACTGAGGGGGAACCAAGCAAGACCTGCATGTCCATGTTCTTTTTGGCCTCTCTGTGTACCATTCCTTTCCTCTAGGTATAGGACAGGACACCTATCACATGAGGGTTTTCAGGGGAAAAAGGAAAAGATCAGAGAATGGCCCTTCTAGGTTTTATGCTTTGAAAGAGAAATTCTAATTTCTATGACCCACCTCAGGGAAGAAAGAAGAAAAGGAGACAGAAGGGCCAGGGAAAGACAGAAGGACCTTGTGCCTGAGACCGTCTCAGTCTCCTTCAGTTTGAAGTCCTCAGCATGCCAAGGCACTATGCTTTGGGATATTGTGTCCTGAACCCCAGTGGAGCAAAGAGATGGGGAAGAGTCAATTAGGGAAGACTCCTCAGAGTAGGAGACAGCATAGGAGTCAGCCATTTGCAGATGACAGGGCAAAATACATTCTGCTTGCCAAAGGGAGCAGGAACGTAGGATACAAAGTAAAATCAAGAGATACAACCAGAAAAACGTAAGCTACTATCATGAAGGAATTTTCATGTCATGCTGGGAATGCAGCTTTCACACCACCACCACTGGGAGAACATCAGAGGCCAGAGAATGAAATGTCCAGATCTTCAGAAAGACTCTTCTAATATCTATGTTTTTCAGGCACAATGACACACAGGAAGAATAGAAATGCTTATTCCAGGAGCAAGGGCAGAGGGGAGTAGGGAAGGAGAGGTGGAGACCCACCCAGCCATCCAGCACAATCCCAGTACTCTTCTGCTCAGTAGCCCTGCAACTATGCCAAGCCTCCTCAGCCTGGGGTCTTCTCTCAACCAGACAAAACCTCGCAACTGCTAGAATCAGCCCACCTCAGAGGTGTGCTCTAGTGTTTGGGGCTTTCAAAGCTGGTTTGTGTCCTTTGTCTTCATTGTCCTATTGTCCTCTAGGCAGAAATCAACGTCAAAGTGAACAGGTGTTGCTAATGGTACTAGAGACTAAGAATCAGGAAACAACAACTTCAAAGCCAAAATAATAACATTTAATTGGAAATCTACTGCAAAGAGACTAACCTATGTAGATAATATGCAAATCTTATGCAAATACACATGTGGTCTTTCTAACAATTGTCAGAGCCTCGATTTGACCCATGGGAATTCTTAATGGTAGATGCTAGCATTCAGCTGAGGCTGAGGGCTGTTGATGCACAATTCCAGGTTTTACCTATGTTTAAGCAATAATTAAGAAATATATTGATGGCAACCTGAAATTAATTAGCTTAACTGAATGTTGCAATTGATTGGGTCTTGAGAGAGCCTTGCTCTGAAGCTAAGCCTTGCGGGGCTTGCAGGGGGTGGAAGGAAAACTGAACTTAAAAGTGCCTAGCAGAAATGAAAAGGAATGGGCGAGGAGCCACTGGGAGCATTATTAAAGGGGAAAGATTCTTATCAGAGAGTTGAAAGAGGAATGCTTAAATTTCAAGTCACGCACAGCCGTTCTAGGTCAGACCACTCAGTCAAATGGGAAAAAAATGATGTTGGAAGGCAAGATTATGTGAGATATGGAGGGGGAAGCAGGCATCTGAGTGTCAGAGTGTATCACATTGAATGTGCCGTCACATAAGATGGACGGGGTCCAGCCCAGTACTTGCAGGCCAGGCCGAGGGGCTCCCTACAGAGGCCGCAGGCCACTCCACAGGACATGTGGAGATTAATGGTCAGGAGTAAAGGATTTCCCTTATGGGGTGTGTCTTGTCTTTTATTTATTAGGCATTAATTATGTAAGCTATCAAGTTATAGTAATAAATGGTTTCATTTTCTCCGTTAAAAAAAAAAAAAAACTACATTATCTGAAGCTAGGCAATCCTGAAATTAAATCTCAGCTCTGCTTTTTACAGCATGTCCTTGGGCAAATTTCTTTGCCTCTCTGAGCCTCACTTCCTTTACTGGTCAGAGTATAGATCGAATCTAATGTGAAGGTGGAAAAGCACTAAGCCACTTTGGTACTGATTAATCCCTACTTCATGTTCCTGTGTGGTCCTATGATTTGTAAATGGTTGAGCTGAGGTGCAAATCAAAAGGCTTTGTTCCAAGCCTATCTTTTTTTCCATTAAAGGTTTTTGCTGCTATAAGCCCCTCAGCCCCTCTGCCCTGGTTCTCTTCTCTTCAGAGCAGCTTCTTGAGTTACAGAGACGCTGTCTCCACTTCCTCCCCTCCCATTTTCTCCTGTCCCAGCAGGTGTCCCCACCTATGTCAACAGAGACCTGGCTGTTGAGTCCATCATCAACTTTGCTGTCTGTATCTTACTTTCTCAGGGCTGTCGATGCTCACTTCCCACATATGACATCTCCCTTACACATCTGTGACAATGGAATAATGATATGAATAAACTAGGATACAAAACTTGAATTATGCTTTCCATTTTATTTTTATAATTATATGCATATGCATACATACACATCTCTATACAAAGGGAAAAGAAATGACGTCAGGAAAAAAGCCAAAATGTGTCCAGATGTTAATTCTGGGCATTGTTGGGATTTTTCAAACTGTCCGCAAAGGATATATTATCTTTAACTGGGAAAGATAAGCATGCTTTTTAAAATGCTGTGTGCACTAGGCTAGGAAGTCCATTAACCTGGGTTTCAACCTGCTCCTTAATGCCTCAAGCCCTGTCTCTAAGGAGGATCATTTTTTGTTTCCATAGGTGAGATGGTTTCTCAAGTTCTCCTTTCCTCCTGCATCCTGAGACTTTGAATCATGCCTTCAGCTGCCAGATCTTACTGGATCTGAAATTCTGAAATTCTCAAGGACTGGAGAGCCTTCATTAGACAGAGGCCCCTCTCTGCTTTATTTTGTTAGATTTCTCACTTCCTGGTTTGTATCTTCATTTACAAGGGTCTTGGTATAGAGTTACTGTGAGCAATAAGAAGAGGCTAACAGATTCAGCTGGAGAATAAGAAAGGCAGGCAGAGACAGAGGCCAAGGAGCAGATGGGCAACGCCTTCTTCATGCATTTGATGTTGCAGTGAGGACCTCATACCTGACTCAGCGCTACTCTGGCCCTTCTGGTGCTTCTGTGACCTTTTGTGAACATTCCGGGGAACAAAGTGGTCCAGGTCTGGTATTTGAGAGTGAACACCTTGGAGAAGTGTAAATTCCCCTATCTCAAGCATCCTGTCCCAGGTTTTAACTGCAAGAGAGGCACATTTTGCAGAGAACAACAAACAGCCCCAACTTAGAATATTACAGAAACAGAAGCCCTGTTTTAAAGATTCCCTTGAAGTCATATTTACATTTACACAAATATCTTAAGACATGGCCTTCAATCTTGATGAAGCATTTTCTTCTTTCAGCTGTGAGGATTACATCCGGAGTGATGGGAATTCCAGGCCCTATTAAGTACCTAATCTTATTGACAACCCCTTTGAAAAACAGGAATCATGTAGCTACTCCCCATGACTAAACATACACCTACCACCATCCTGCTGATGACCACCACAGGTAGCTCCAGCTGTAGACTACCCTGGATTTGGAGCAGCTCAGAATCAACTTAGGTTTCTTCAGCCTTAGGTCACTTTGCTCCTGTTTTGTCTTGGACACTCCCAATTCCCTCTGTATCATTGCTTGTGTTTGAGTCATTGCTCTCGGTAACTCACGCGGTATAACAGCTACTTCTATCTAGCCTAGACCTCTTATTAACACAACCACCCCCATCCCCAACTTCACCAGGCTGTGACTCAGTAGAAGTGATGCATCAAGATGTCCAGGTGGTTTTCTTCTTTGAGTTACTGATAAGAATTGTATTACATTACTATATTTACCTGTGTAGTCCAGGATGAATCCCAGTCGATCGTGATAATTCTTTAAATAAAGGATAAAACAGGTTTTCATATATTTGATTTAGAATTGTAGTATCACACTTTTATGATTGGTTTATATGATGTGTATGTATGAGGGTGCATGTGCACCTGTGTGCCATCTAGGTTAGATTCAGGTGTCATTAGCGCCTAGATTGACTGCATTGTGTTCAGATCTTATAGACTATACCTTTTGTCGATTCTGGTTCTTTTAAAGTTTTCTTTGTATCCTATATGATCACTTTGGATGGTCAGTGTTTTAGAATGCATGTCTTGAAAGGATATGCGTTCTTTCTTGAAGGCTGTTTAACATAATAGTTGAAAGGGCAGGCTCTGGGGATTCTTCCCTTAGTTTCAAACCAGGCTTACTCTTAACAGTGACAGTGCCACTGTGTAAATATCTCAGGAAAATTAGTCTCCTTGTGCTTCAGTTTTCTTATCTTTGATATAGGAATAATAATCTCTACCTCATAATAGCTTTTTTTCCAACATTAAATGAGGCAATAGTAAATATTTAGAACGATGCCTGGAACACTGTAAACACTCAATTAAATTAGCTTTTAGTAATTTTTAAGAGATGTATATATAACTTACTAATAATAGTATTCTATGTTTGTCTTTTTTACTGTTAATTCAATATCAAGAAGGTTATTTCTATCACAATCTCTTTACATTTCTAAGAGTTTTTGCTTGATATATTTTCACATTAGGTAACAGCTCATTTCTTGTTGTTTCCATCAATGTAAAAATAACTTTTTGGTCTCATATAAGGCTTTTACCCCGAATTCTACTTTGAAATGTTGCCAATCACTTCTTTCTTTTTGTTTGTTTTGTATGCTTGATAAATATTGGCCTAGCTTTCCTCAATCCCCTTTCCTCTCCCATTTTTCTTTTACCGTTTGACTTTTGTAAGCAGCATATAAGAGTTTTGCTTTTAACCCAATCTGAAAGACCTTATTTTTTATTAGAAGAACTTAAACCATTTACATTTACTGTCATAACTGATGTGTTTGGTCTTATTCCTGTCGTTTTGTTTTATGCTTTCTCTTCTTTATGCTTTCTTGGGGCTTCCTTCTTTTGCTTTCCTTTTTTTTTTTTTTTTTTTTTTTTTTTTTTTTTTTTTTTTTTTTTTTTTTTTTTTTTTTTTTTTTTTTTTTTTTTTTTTCTTTTCTATATAGCCGATCTTATCTTTGTTGTGGTGGTAGTGCTGGTTTTTTTCTGTCTGTGATTTAAAAGCTGAATGTCTGTTTTTAGCCAGTCTTGGGTAGAACTTAAAAAATCATCCCTGAGCTTATATAGTGACAGAAGTGTAATGGCAGGTAGGCAGCCAGGCCTGAGTGTGGAAGTCAATAAAATCGGCCTTAAACCTCAGGGGAACAGTGATAGCTGTAACCTGAGCCACCTTATCGCAGCTGTATAAAGCACAAGCTCCACAGCTCTGCATCATATTTCTGTGCTGCACATGTGGGTCCCAGCCTGCTCATCTAGCCCCATCTCCTATAAGACTTAGTTAAGTACCATGCGCTTCAGGCATGTTGCACTACCAGCCATTTCCCAAACCAGACAGATTCTTAAGTAGGCATCTCCACACTGTGGTTCAGACTGTTTCCTCTTTGCCTGGAAAAGCTCTTCAGGACCTAATGCAGATTGTGTGTGTGTGTGTGTGTGTGTGTGTGTGTGTGTGTGTGGTCTGTGTGTGTGTCATTCTCTTACTGTGCATTCTTCCATAGGTAGAATTATGCAGTAGTACTCACTGGACAACCCTGGCTGGTTTTGAGTTCCAGCTCTGTTACTTGTAGTTCTAGATGCCCTGAAAAAAAAATGGACATGGACCCAAAGTTTTCTCATTGGTACAATAGAAATAATAACATTTCTCCCTTAGGATAAGGACTAAATTAAATAATGAGGTCAACATGGAAAAAGCTTAGCATAGTAAACAGCACAGAGTAGGTATTCAATTTATTTTAAATAAGTGAACAAAGGAGGAAAGAAATATAGGAGGGAGGAGAGGAAGCATTGATTTTTTTTTAATTAAAAAGAAAAAAACACGTTCTGAGATGACGTGCTTTAGGAAGACTAAAACTTATATTTCTGACCACTACTGCCCACTCATTTTCAATAACCCTCCCCTATACTCTCCCCTCTGTCTCTGGGGCAGAGTGGCAGTCATGTGATCCACAAAGCATTTCGTCTGCAGACAACATCTTCATTTATATTGGCCTTCCTTGCAAAGGCCCACAGGCCTAGGGCAAATTTATTAAAGTGGAGTCTATTTATTCAATTTATTAGACAGGAATATTTGAAGGGTTTTCATTTAGAAGAGTGAGTTGATTTATTCTGTTTGGCTTTAGATGGCAGGGCTAAGTCCAATGGGTAAAAGCTACAGGAAGCCGGATTTTAGCTCAACTTAGGATATATCAGAAGGGTTTTTGAAAGAGGATTTATTCATTTAATCATTTGATATGTATTCCTCAATCGGAACCAGAGAAGAGAGAATGACCTTTTATAGTGCTCTTGCTCTGTCTGGGACACTGTGCTAGGCTCTCTCACATACTTTGATATCATGTACTTTTCTTTAATGTATAAGAAAGCTTATTATCCCCCATTATACAGATATCAAAAACTGAGGCTCCAAAAGATTGTCATGTGCCCAAGCTGAACAATAACTATCATGTGATTGAGTCTGACTTAAGCTCAAATCTCTGTTTTATGGAGAATTCATTCTCTTTCCACTTGACTGTGCTGTCTACCAAAACAAATAGAGGATCATATCTGCAACAATACCAGAAATTGGATACAAGACTGAAAAATCCATCAGTTCACTTTTTCCCCGTAATTCTTTCTCCTTTACCTCCCTCCTATCTCTCTATCCCATCCTTGCCAACTCCCAAACAAGCCCCAACACACAGCACAAAATTAAACACTTCACAGTTTAGTCATCGGATTGTGAATGTTGTCAGACCACTTCTCCAAAGCATTGCTCATCACAGGGACACTTCCTCCCTCGCACAGACTCACATGTAAGTGGATTCCTCATTCAGATTTAACTTAGAGGTTTGCTAAAGGCCATATCATGAATGGGACCTGAAAGAGAAGGGTAACTCTTGCCTGATGCTATCTGTGGGAGGATGTACCAACCAGGGTCCCATCAGGAAGCATAATTAATCTCAGAAAGTTCTGGGAAGACACTTTAATGAAAGTACCTCTTACAGAGCTCCAGACAGGGTTGAAGCATCAAGTAAGGGGTGGTAAAGCACGCAAGGCTGTCAATAGTTGGAAGCTATGGCCATTTCCAGGGCTGAAGGAGCTGGTGGGGGTGGTGGGGAAACTGTCATCTGGGCAGGTAGGAACTGTGAAAGAAGGGCTGCGAGGGACCTATATTCCTGGATGGATACAGCTACTGAAGAAAGGGCAGTAAGTGAGGAAGGAAGAAAAGAAGGGCCTCAGTATCTCTCTCTTCCTGTCCCTTGACCTCTCTGAGCTTCCCTTTGACAGAACCCAGCCAGGAACCAGAATGCAATGGAGCCCCATGAAGCTGTCCATAGAACTTAGAGCAGGGCAGAGAAGGGACGAAAGAGAAAATAACCAACTCATTTGGGAAGATTGGATAAGTGATATGGTGGGCAGAACTGAGAGGGAAAACCCATTGTGAATCTCTGTGCCAGAACCTCTTCCTGCTTCTCTGGGCCCAACCTTCAGAAAGGAAGGGGTTAGAAAATTCTGTAATGATTTCTTCTTGAGTCAGCTGCCATTCACACTGCAGCCCCTGCCAAACGCCTTGCTGGTCTCAATATGTCTGAGTCTCTTGGAGGATTTTTTCTGGATAAGATTCATATTCATTCATGCATATAGGTTTACTATACATCATACTTTATTCTAAATACTGATAATAAAAAGAGGAAAAAGCAGGACTGCTGTCCTGCAGCCCATCACAATATGCTAAGGGAAACAGATACATGAATCAGTTATTTCAATGTGTTAGAAATAACATAAAATTATGAATGCTGGTCTGAGGCATATCAGGTAGGTTGAGTAATCCTCCCTGTAAGAATTACAAAAGAAGATTTGGGGTCTGAAGGGATGCAGAGTTTTACTGTAGTAGACAAAGGCAGGACCATTCCTGGAAGATGGCATGGCAAATGCCAAGTTACATAAGGCTGAAAAGAGATGGTGTGTTCAAGGAATGGCCAGAAAGCAATTGTGGCTCAAATATCAGGCACAGATTTTCCAGCGGATCATTAGGCTAGAGAACTTCCGTAATGGGTCAAACCTGGTCAAATTCTTGCTTCTTTCTATATACCACATCTTGAGCAAATGTTTCCAAAGAGGTCAAGTATTGCAGTTCCTGCCTTTTCTTCCCACTGCCTTCTTAGAAAAAGCAAAGGAAAAGAGATCCCAGAGACCAGGGTGCGCAGCTGTGGGAGGAAAAGGGCCTGAAGGTATATTGGGGAAGCTTCTAGTTGTCCCTGTGGCAAGTCCAGGGTAATTTATTTCAGCTCATGTTTCTCCAAAGCCTTTTGTATTCAAAGATTTTTGGGGGCCGGGCGCGGTGGCTCAAGCCTGTAATCCCAGCACTTTGGGAGCCCGAGGCGGGTGGATCACGAGGTCAAGAGATCGAGACCATCCTGGTCAACACGGTGAAACCCTGTCTCTACTAAAAATACAAAAAATTAGCT
>NW_016107478.1:3118485-3122174 GCF_001604975.1 Cebus imitator | reverse complement strand
AAAAAAAAAAAAAAAAAAAAGATTTTTGGGAAAATTCCAACATAGGGTATATTCTTACCCTTAGGTAATTTCTAAATTGGTGAATCTGGGAAGGCTTCCTGGAAGAGACAAATTTTGGCTAATGTCTATGGATAGAAGGAAGGAAACCAGCAAATTTTGACTCTCTAATATGTGACCAGATAATATAGCACGTGCTTTTGTTATGTTATTTCCCATAAGTCTTATGGTAACCCCATGAGGTAGGCACCATTAGTCCCATTTTACAGATAGGAAACTGAAGCTCAGAGAAGCGACTTGTTCAGAATCACCCCACTATATAATAACGAAAGCAGAATTCAAACTTGACTGGGCATAAATCTAAAACCTACATTCGTGCCATTGTGTTACGTTTGCCTCCAAAGAGCCATGCAAGATGCACACAGTCAAGGGTAGACAAAAGAAAAAAAACCCTTTTATTCTGTAAATGGATGCTGGGAGGACTTAATGAAATAAGATGCAAATGGTTCCTAACTTACAGGGTTCAGCTCACAATTTTTAAACTTTATGACAGTGCAAAAGTGATACACAGCTAGTAGAAACCACATTTTGAATTTTAAATTTTTATATTTTTTCAGTCTAATGATACATGGTATGATACTCTCTTATGATGCTGGGTGGTAGCAGTGAGCTGCAGGTCCCAGTCAGCCAGGCAGTCACGAGGACACACAACCTATACTGTGCTCTATAATATACTGTATTTAACAAGTCACACGAGATATTCAATGCTTGATTATAAAATAGATTTTAAGCTAAAGGATTTTGCCCAGCTGTACACTAATGTAAGTGTCCTATGCTGAAGGTACAGTAGGTGGTGCGGTTTGGCTCTGTGTCCCCACCTAAATCTCATCTACAATCGTAATCCTCACATGTGGAGGGAAGGACCTGGGTGGAGGTTATTGGATCGTGACAGTGGATTTCCCCTATGCTGTTCTCATGATAGTGAGTGAGTTCTAACGAGATCTCATGGTTTAAAAGTATGGCACATCCCCCCTCCAGCTGTTCTCTTTCCTGCTGACATGTGAAGAAGATTCTTGCCTAGCTTTTGCCTTCTGCCATGATTATAAGTTTCCCAAGGCCTCCTCAGCCATTCAGAACTGTAAGTCAATTAGACCTTTTTTATTCATAAAATACCCAGTCTCAGGTAGTTCTTTATAGCAGTGTGTAAAAATGGACTAGTGTAGAATATTGGTACTGAGAGAAGTGGGGCATTGCTCTAAAGATACCTGAAAATGTGAAAGAGACTTTTGTACTGGATAATGGGCAGACGTTGGAACAGTTTGGTTTGGAGGGCTCAAATGTTTGGAATTTCTTAGAGACTTGTTGAATGGTTTTGACTGAAATGCTGTTGGTGATATGGACAATGAAGTCCAGGCTGAGGCGGTCTTAGACGGACATGAGAAACTTACTGGGAACTAGTAAAGATCACTCTTGCTACGTGTTAGCAAAGAGACTTGCCGCATTTTGCCCCTGCCCTAGAGATCTGTGGAACTTTGAACTTGAGAGAGATGATTTATGGTATCTGCTAGAAGAAACTTCTAATCAACAACGTGTTCAAGATGTAGCTTCGATGCTCTTAACAGCATATAGCCACATGTGTTGACAAAGAGTTGGTCCAAAATTGGAACTTATGTTTAAAACAGAAGCAAAGCATAAAAGTTTGAAAATTTGTAGTCTGACATGCAGTAGAAAAGAAAAACCCATCTTCTACAGAGAAATTTAAGCTGGCTGCAGAAATTTACATAAGTAATAAGGAGCCAAATGTTAATTGCCAAGACAATGAGGAAAATACCTCCAAGGCATTTCAGGGATCCTCACAGCAGCCCCTTGCCTCACAAACCCAGAGACATAGGAGGAAAAAATGATTTTGGGGACCAGGCCCAGGGCCCCACTGCTCTGTGCAGCCTCAAGACATGCCACCCTGCATTCTAGCCACTCCAGCTCCTGTTGTGGCTAAAAGGGGCCAAGGTACAGCACATGCCATTGCTTCAGAGGGCACAAGCTCCAAGCTTTGGTGGCTTCCATGTGGTGCTGGGTTTGCAGGTGTGCAGAAGACAAGAGTTGAGCATTGGGAGCCTTTGCCTAGATTTCAAAGGATGTATGGAAATGCCAAGACGTCCAGGCAGAATTTGGCTGCAGAGGCAGAAACCTCATGAAGAACTACTACTACGTCAATGCAGAGGGGAAATGTGGGGTTGGAGCCCCCATACAGAGTCCACAGTGGGGCACTGCCTAGCGGAGCTGTGAGAAGAGGGCCACCATCCTCCAGAGCCCAGACTGGTAGAGCCACCAACAGCTTGCACTGTGCACCTGAAAAAGCCACAGGCACTCAATGCCAGCCCATGAAAGCAGCTACAGGGGCTGAACCCTGCAGAGCCACAGGGGCAGAGGTGTCCAAGGCCATGGGAGCCTACTTCTTGCATCAGTTTGTCTTGGATGTCAGACATGGGGTCAAAAGAGATTATTTTGAAGTTTTAAGATTTAATGACTACCCTGTTGGGTTTTAAACTTGCATGGGGCCTGTAGCCCCTTTGTTTTGGCCAATTTCTCCCATCTACCCAATGCCTGTACCCCCATTGTATCTTGGAAGTAACTAACTTGCTCTTGATTTGACAGGCTCATAGGCAGAAGGAACTTGCCTTTCTCAGTTGAGACTTTGCACTTGGACTTTTGAGTTAATGCTGGAATGAGTTCAGACTTTGGGGGACTGTTGGGAAGGCATGATTGGTTTTTAAATGTGAGAAGGACATGAGATTTAGGAGGGGCCAGGGGTGAAATGATATGGTTTGGTTTTATGTCCCCACCCAAGTCTCATCTTGAATTGTAATCCCCATATGTGGAGGGAGGGACCTGGTGGGAGGTGACTGGATCACGGGGGTGGATTTCCCCCGTGCTGTTCTCATGATAGTGAATTCTCATGAGACCTGGTGGTTTTGAAGTGTGGCATTTGCCCCCACTTGCTCACTCTCTCTCTTGCTGCCATGGGAAAAAGGTAGTTGCTTCCTCTTTGCCTCCATCATGATTGTAAGTTTTCTGAGGCCTCTCCAGCCATGTGGAACTGTGAGTCAATTAAACCTTTTTTCTTTATAAATTACCCAGCCTCTAGTAGCTCTTCATAGCTGTGTAAAAATGGACTAATACCCTAGTCTAAGATGTGATATTAGGTAGGTTAGTTGTATTAAATGCATTTTTGACTTATATAATATTTTCAACATATATCCTGAGTTCAGGAGCATCAGTATCCTCTTGTTTCACACTTCTATGCCTTTGCATATACTGACCCCACATTCTGGAATACACTCCATCCCATCTCCACAACTCCCCAAAGCTCTTGTTGCTTATACTTTTTTTTTTTATATCCTTTTAACTTTAGCTCAGATATTCCTCCTGCTAGGAAGCCTTACACTGGATACATAGTATTAGATATACCTTAATTGTTTACCTCTCCCACCACACAGTGAGATCCCTTCTAACATTTCTATGTGGCTTCAGCATCACCCACAGAATGCATCCTGATGACTAAATAAATGCATATCAGGGAAAGCCTGTGGCATAACAGGTGCTTTATCACTAATAGTCTCCTATTTCTTTTCTTTCTGGAGGCAGCATTTTGAATAAAGACTCAAAGGCCAACAACAACAACAACAAAAAAA
>NW_016107478.1:3062711-3118425 GCF_001604975.1 Cebus imitator | reverse complement strand
AAAAAAAAAAAAAAAAAAAAAAAAACTTTATTTGCAATTAGCATCTTCCAGGAAGTCTTATAACATGGAAGGCTCCCTCCATGCCTGTTTCTTATCGAAAGAGGTAAGCACTGTGACACCGGCTTTTTCCAAGCTGACCCTGTACGATGATACCCAAGTCCCCTTAACCTTACACAGAAAGGCTGGGAATCTACTTTTCCCAGTGGCTGTCCCTTGCCTGGTAAAATACAAAGGCTTTTCCACTTACAGGGCAGAGGCAGGGCTAGCTGATGGATTGATAAGAGCAGAGTAGCACACGGAGTAACAGTAAAACAGAATGATAATGCATTTCCTAATGGCCTCCTTCACAGCTGTGTACACTGATTTAATCTTTGCAAAGCACTCTATTGTTTATGAGGCCTCTGGGTACAATTTTATGCCTGACTGAAGAGGTTGCTAATAGCTGCCATATTTGTGTTTAAGGACCTGCAAAGGATTAAACGAAGTATTTTAGAGCAATGAGCCATAATAAACTAATAATATATTGCAAATAATAAATGTTTTTCAGCCAATAATTGACTACAAATCTGGTGAACATTAAATGACAAAAAATACTAATTACAAATATAGTTGTTCCATGTATCTGCCAATGGAGGTGAAGAATCAGACAAGGATAGGAGAGACCCAGGGCACTTCAGGTCATTGGGAATGGTGACATGGACAATGAACTCTTTCCCTGGCATCATTGCTGAGGACTGTCAGAGTCACTTAGTGAAATGTTGGGTTTCATTTCCATTTTTTAAGGATGGAGCAGGAGTCTGAGGCCTAAGCCACCCACTTAGATGGGTGGTTATTTTATTCTATTTTTTTTACTGATTTATTTTCCAGGCCTAAGTTTTCTAGTGCTTGGTTTGCATTTAGGAGAATTGCTAAAGAAATCATCCAGAGAATCTTGAAAAGAAGGGCTGGGGCTTAAGAGAAAGAATTTGGCGGGGTACAAGGGCTCATGCCTGTAATCCTAGGACTTAGGGAGGCCTAGATGGGAGGATCACATGAGGCTAGGAGTTTGAGAACAGCCTGAACAACATAGTGAGACCCATTCTTTACAATAAATAAATAAATACATTAACTGAGCATGTTAGGATGCTCCTGTAGCCCCAGCTACTTGGGAGGCTGAGGCAGGAGACTTGCTTGAGCCAGGACCTCAAGGCTATAGTGAGCCTTGATTCTGCCACTGTAGTCTAGCTTGGGTGACAGAGAGAGACCTTGGAAAAAGGAAGGAAAGGAAAGGAGAGGAGAGGAGAGGAGAGGAGAGGAGAGGGGAGGGGAGGGGAGGGGAGGGGACGGGAGGGGAGGGGAGGGAAGCGAACGAAAGAAAAGGAAAGGAAAGGAAAAAGGAAAGGAAAGGAAGAAAGGGGGGAGGGAGGGAGGGAGGGAGGGAGGGAAGAATGAAAGAATTATATTCACCTAAGTAAGTCTCTGCAATGAGCCAGTCTGTCTCATTCTTTGAATGAGAAGACTGAGACACAGAGAGATAAAGTGTTCCGGTCTGAGGTGGTTTGGTGGTAAATGACAGAGCCACAGTCAGCTATTGGGACTCCAATACCCATGCTCTTTTCACCAAATTGTATTATATCTCTTTTGTGAACCCTTTATGGGACTCAGAAGAGGGATTTTTTTTCCTTCCAACAGTTTGGAAGAGTGTGTTTCTATACTTTCCACATCTTTCAATCACACCAGTCATTTTTTTCTCTTCTTGCATGTAATATGTACTCTTTACCTAAATTTTAAACTCTTTTTTTTAAACCTCAAGATGAAAATTAGAATTACCCATATTTACGTCACCCAAATAAATCATTCTCAACTTTCTGTTGCATTTTCCTTAAGAATTTTTTTCCATGTAAGTGTAACAAAATATTGGGATTATATTTATGACCTCTCAGTCACCTAACTTTCTGAAAACACCATTATTTGATATTATTGCATGTTATCTGAAAAATGTCATTTTGCAAGTCTGTGATATTCCATGGGCACAGGGATAAAGCAGTCTAGGAAATTTAGGGAGCTCCGAGTAATAGAAAAAGGGAATAATAGTTAAGAGTCTGGGTTCTGGAGCCACATTGCCTTGGTTCAAATCCATATATGTGACAAGATATATAGAGGCCTAGCAGAGTGCTTATAGCAGAGTAAACATCGGTAAATACCCACTGGTGGTAACGGTGGGGGAAATGGTGATAGTAGTGGCGTGGAGATTGTTGTTGATATTGGGGATTGGGGCGATGGAAGTGATAGTAATAGTAAGGATGGAAGCAGTGGAGGTGGTGGGGGGTGGAGTTGGGAGCAGAAATGGTGGAGATGGTGGTAGCAATGGTGTTGGGGGTGGAGGTAGTGGTCATGGAGATGGGGGTGGAGGTGGGGGTGATGGTAGGGATGGTGGGGATAGCAGATAAGACTGCTCCAGTGTTAAATGCAAGAAAGATGAATGAAGCATGTGTATGGGAGAGATCACAGGCTGTGCAGATATGAGGATAATAGGATTTTGTGCATAATCTTAGTAAGTTGGGCCATTTTCCTGGAGGATATGGGAAAGGAGGACAGAAGAGGGTCTCAAGCAGGGAAGTGATGTGGTCTAATTTGGAGTAGGGGAGATATTTTAGCATACGTATCCTTCAAATATCACTATCTAGTCATCCACCCAATCTTCATATGTACAAGGTCAGATATGATTTGGAGCAAAGAATAACCATGTTTCAGGCCAAAGGAACACAACCTGGATGTTACCTGGGAGAAGTCAAGTAGAATGATGAAAGTAGCAAGGGTGGAACCATGAGTGTATTGGAGATGTTTCACTAGCAAAAAGGAAATCTGGGGAAATAAACAAATAATTAAAAACACTTATCACCTGCTAAATGGTTTTAAGAAAAGGAAAGTGGCATAATCAGATTTGTTTTTTAAAAAGATCATTCTAGTTACTGCCTAGAGAATGGGGAAAGGGATAGAAAATCGGAGAGGAAAGAGAGAACCATTATGAGACTACTGTTGTAGCCCGAGAAAGACACATTCAGAAGGTGGGTTTGGGTTTTGTGATGGATTAGAAAGGAGCAGTGAAGGAAAGAGCAGAACCAAGGATCACTCCTAGGTTTCTGGTTTGAGCAGTCAGAAGGATGGCGATGCATTCTCTAAGAAAAAGACGCTGAGAGGAAAGCATGTCTAGGGGGTCATGAGGAAGTGCCTGGTTTGTTGAATGAATGAAGAGACTATAGGCCACAGATCAAAGCATATTTCTGGCTTTTCTTTTTTAGGAGGGAGATAGGAAGTGTGTCAGGAGAAAGGTGTGGAAAGCTCTGAAATAGGAAAAAGACAAGATCTCTGTTAGCTATTATGTGTGGCAATAACCCTTGCTGTGTTTATTGCCCATTTAATAGAGTGTACATTACAACCCACAGTGATAATCAAGAGATAGGGGATGCTGAATGAGATGCAGAGATACCATAGGTGGGAAATTTATTTCACTGCAAAAAGGTTCACATTTATGAAAATGGATTCTGAATGAGTCTCAGCAACTGGCTCCCTCCATCTCTCCTTCCCTCATCTCCAAAAGAGTAAACATAGAAGCTTTTGAACCAGAGTTCCTGGAGGCAGAGAGCCATTCTGAAAGTAAGAGTGCCACCAGAGAGGAGACAGGATGAGGAGTGGCTTACCCAAGGGATTCTAGAGTCAGTTATTTTACTTGACATGCCAGGTATTGAAAATCATCTTTGCTGCCATTTTCCTGGAAACTATATAGGCATGGGACACTTAGGACAAACGGTCAAAACCCTTCTTTATTCCAGATTAATTATATTACATTTTGATGAATTTCATCACCTTTCTCACTTCCATCTCTCACCTGTTGTTTTAGGGATCATAATAACACAGAGTTGTAATGATTAAAGGAGAAAATATTCATTAGACATCAAGTGCAGTACTGGTAAAGTGGTAAATATGAATTCCTTCCTATTTTCCTCCCATTCTTTTCTTTCCACACTTTATGGAGTTAAACTTATCCATGAAGTATGACTAGCCTTGAGTTGGATTTTAAGTGAGCCTCAGTGAAGGTGAGGAGTTCTGATATCTGGAATCACTAATCCTTCATTTCCCTCGGGACCTTGACCAAATGGGTAGAGTGCCTGTGTTGGCAAAGGATCAAGGCTGCTACTAATGAAACTCATGGGGCGTTGGTGACCTAGGCAGTCTTCCTTTGTGTTCCCAGGAGCTTGGCTGCATTCAGGTGTCTTTTGGAAACAGCAGCATCTGGTGGCTGTTTGAGTAGTAACCCGGCTGCAGGCTTCAGGGGGAGCAAATCACAACATCTGTGTTTCTCCAGCAAAACAGCAGGGCTATTAAAATAGCTCTTAGGCACGATCTATCACTGCACTGTCTCCCTTGTTTGCACAGGCTGTAGCTGGGTAAGTGAGAGTCTGACGAGACAATAATGGTGGAAGACTAGGAGAGAATTCCGGAGTATTGGGCTCGTGTCCAGGCTTTGTCAACAACTTGCTGGGTGTCCTTGACCAAGTCACTTGGACTCTCTGGACCCCTGTTTCCTGATTTGAAAGCTCCCAGAGGCATTCTATGGTTTCTAATGACAATTTCTGCTTGGGAATAGTTAGAATTAATGACAGAAGTCTTCTTTGACATATGACATTGAAAAAGTGTTCAATTTTTCAGTGAGTCAGTTTCCTCATCTGAAAACAGGGTTGATGATAGCTAACATAAAGAGTGGCTATGAAAGTTGACAGTGATGCTGATTATGAAGTTCTAGACATGGTTTCCTGGCTTATAACAAGCTCTCAGAAAATGTCAGATGCTTTTCTGCCCCTAGATCATATGTTGCCTGATATCAACACCGAATCATAAAGCCAATGTTCTTTAGTCTAAGCACAGAATCTAAAATCATGTTGACAATTATTATTATCAAACACGAGCTGTCTATTATCCCCACCCTACACCCTAGCTACGTTAGTTTCTCATAGGTGCTTTTTGCACATGCCAATCCAACAGCCAAAGAATCCTCCTTCATCATTCTTTAAGATTGAGCACAAATCTTCTTTCATGAAACTTTGAACCCTCTAAGGAGAATGGATGACTCACTCAGTGAAATTAAACCCAGACCTCTCAAGTTTAACAGAAGGTGGGGAAAGCAGACTTGGGAAGGAGGGCCCGGGTGATCCTGTTGCCTGAAATTCACTTCAGTTGACCGCATAAGAAGACAAGGTTGGCCTCAGCCTTCTAAGACATGCATAGCCTTTTCATTTCCTCTGCTCCCTGGCATCTTTTACACCTCTAATTATAGCTTTTGTCATATTTTATGTGTATATATATATATATTTAAACTATATACAGTCATATCTAGTTGTATATATATATATATAAACATGTATATGCACATACATATATGCACATGGTTTTATATATATATTCCCTCCACAGACTGAAACATTTAATGAGGCGGCAAGGACTGCTGAATCCCCTTTTGCTTTTGTATACATAACCTGGTGCCTGGTACATAGTAGGTAGTAATGAAATGTTCAGGAATAAAGGAAATATGTATCTAGTTCCAAATAATTATTCATTGAGTATCCACTGTGTTCAAAAAAACAGTCAATGTAAGCCTTCTCCTTATATTTGTCAACCTTTATATATTTTATTTTATTTTCAAGACAAAACTGATTGATTCATTTTAGTAGAGTGGTGGGAGTATGGCAGCAAAATTTATATTTCTTTAAAGCTTCATTTTGTACTTCAAACCAGCCATTCCTTATCTCAGTGTGGTGTTGTGGACCGAACTATGAATTCACTGCAATCTAAAATCACTGCATTACTATTACAGTGCTTATTATTATATTTGCAGTTGTTTAATTCCACTTTATATTTCCATATTTTATATTCTAATGCATTAGACTGCAAAATATTCCAATTCATCTTCTTCTGTTTGAGATTTTAAATAGGTTAATAGGATGCAAATACAAGCCTCATTTTTGCATTCTGTTACAAATATTGTACACAGATATTGCTATGCTGTTTGGGCAAAATGTAATGAAATGTAATTTAATATGATACTTTCAAGCACATTAGATTGTTCCTGAAGGCTTTACGGCCATGGTCCTAAACTATGTTAAACCATAGCTAAAGCAAGTCTGAACAAAATGAGTTTCTTTCCTCATCTTACTGGCCTCTCCTGGTTTGATGACGTTTTGTCATCCATGCCAAATGATGTTTTGAGTATCATGCGGGTAGGCTAGGCTAGAAATGATTTTGAAAATATTCAGCTCTCCTCATGAGACAATATTACTGTTTCTACATTTAGCTACTTCTCAATTCACCAACAATTTTTATTTATTTATTAATTCACCAAACTCGCTCGGTCATTCATTTATTTATTCAACTCTACAACTTGCTTTATTAATGCTCCTGACATTTATCTTCTGGTTTCCCCATACTGCCCTGAGGCATAAGCTGCGTGAACCTGGGCAGCCAGCTTAACTGGAACCAAGGACTGTGCCTGGCTCTTAAAGAGGCTGAACATACAAGAACGAGAAGAATGGGTGTGAGCTTTCTTGTTTATAGTGAAGATGCCTTCCTTATAAGAATTAAATGAAATAAAGTACTTGGTATGACGTGAAACATGCAGCAGTTAATGTTCATAGAAGAGAAATGTATGTAGAAACCTATTTCCAAATCTATAAAATAGGAACCAAACACCTCTTTACAGGTTTATTCTCAGTTCCTGGAATATAATAACATTTAATCTGTTCTCTTTTCTAAAGAAAAATAGTAGGATTCACTACCCATAATAGGCAATCACAACAACCAAGTAAACGCATTGGGAGGAAATTTGTAAATTTCTGACTTACAAATAACCTAGAAAAGTACTGTAAACACAGGAATTTTTTTTTTCAGTTTCAGTCCTTCCCAGGCTCACTTATTTCCCTTTGTCCCACCATTATAGAGCTTCCTTATTCACAGCCTGAGTGGCATCAGTGTAGGTTCATATGTGTGTTAGAATTCGTGATGAGGAAGGAAAAGAAGAAGAGAATCTTCACAGCTCTTCATCCCTATCTTCCAAGCCCACAATAACTCCCTAAGGACAGTTTTGGATAGACCACATAGCACACCCCCACCCCTACAAAAATGCCCAGGCATCTGAACCCAGTTCCCTTGGAGACAAACACATCCACTTCAGTCCTTTGAGTAACCAAAGATTCAGGAGAGCACAAATAGAAAGACTGCAGTGACTTTGACTTCCTCTGTCTTCTCTTTCTTTGCCCCTCCAGGAATTGAGTCTTCTCCATTGACTGCACATCTGCATTTCAGTAGGCAGGCTGCAATTACTCAATGACAGCATGCCTTGATTTTTACCGTGGAAAATTGGGGCTGGTTGAGATGACCCAGGCGTGACTGTCCTTTGTCAGCAAGGCAACAAAGAAGTATCTGACTAAAAATCTCACAGCAATGGAGAGCACAGTTGTTTACCATTCTCTGAGGTTGTTCAACATGTTGGACCACGATCTGTTCCACCTAGAGTCCAGCATCCTTGAAGATTCCGCTCTCTGTGCACCTCAACAGGGTCCCATTTATGCTCTTACAATTGTCCTTGTGACAAGAATGGCTATCCAGTGGTATGACTGTCACTTTTTTTTTCATTTATTGGCCCAGGTTTAAAGCTTGGAAGAGAGATAGGAAGTATCACCCAAAGTCTTATTCTTCTTTTCCCTACCCCTCTCTTCATCTAGTTGGCTTGACTTGTCCTTCAGACATCAGCCCAGATATCATTTTCTCAAGGACACTCTCGTGACACTGGCATGGCTCTTTGCACTGCTCTTCATGCCTCAGGTCACAGTCGATCTTATATATACATATGCATGTACGTATGATTTAATTATTACATGTTTGTCCTATGGTTTAACACATGTCTTCACCGAAATATAAGTTTTATATGAGGAAGAGCCATGTCTGTTCACCTTTGTTTCCACAGAACAAGGCATAGTCTGTGGTGCATAGAACGTTCTTGATGAGTGTTCATTCAATGAATCGTTGGAAAAATAAAAGAGAACAGGTATGGTGGCTCATGCCTGTATTCCCAGAACGTTGGGAGGCTGAGGTAGAAGGGTTACTTGAACCCAGGAATTTGAGACCAGCCTGGGCAACAAGTGAGACTCTGTCTCTACAAAAAATTAGCCAGGCATAGTGACACATACCTGTAGTCTTGGCTATTCAGGAGGCTGAGCTGGGAGGATCCTGTTCCCCAGGAAATCAAGGCTACAGTGAGCCATAATCATGTCACTGCAGTCCAGCCTGGGCAACAGGGTAAGACCCTTTCTCAAAAAAAAAAAAAAAAAAAAAGAGAGAGAGAGAGAGAGAAGGAAAGAAAGAAAATAAATATGTATTATTTGGTTTTTAATATGATAATTTTTTCATGGTTTATGAATGAGACAGTATTTGGTGGGGATATCTAAGACTACTCATGCTTTCAGTGATTCCCTTGAAGGATTCACAGGACTCAACATCTTAACATATAGTAACATTTAGGGCTAAGATTTATTATGGAAGAACAACAAAGATATACAGCTGGACAAGTAAGGGAAAAACAGTAGAGTCTGGAGGAATTCATATTTATGTTTCCTAATCTCCCTCCCGGGAAGGGTCACACAGAATGTACTCTACCCCCAGCTGCAAAATACAGCAACATTTGTGTGACATTTCTGGCCTAAAGGAGCCCACTTGGGACTTGGTACTCAAGATTTTTGTTGGGAGCTAGTCACAGGTGTACTCTCAAACTAGCAACGGCTAAAATTCTAGACTCCCAGACAAAAAGGAAGTTTTCTGCATGAACTACCTTATTTGCATAAGCAGTCTGGGTGTAGTGAATCAGTCTTATCCGTTAGGGACTCTTTAAAGAGCCAAGTTCCCAGACATCAGCAAAGAACCAATCTTGTAGCCAGGCCCTTCAAAAGGTGTGCCTCAGGCCTGTGTGTCAATCCTTTCTTGAACAGGGAATTATATATTTATTTTTCCTATGTATTAAGGAGACATATATACTCACATACATGCATATGCATTAGCCAACAGCTGTGTGACAGATGCTGTTCAGAGAAGTGTTTGAGAAGACCAACTTTGAGATCAAGCTGCCTGGGTTTAAATCCTGCCTCTACTACTTGCTGTGTTGCCTTGGACAAGTTTCATAACCTCTCTGCTATTTATTCATGTGTTAAAAATAGGAAAAGTAGTAGGCCTACCTCATAGTATTATTGCTAAGATTGAAAAAGATCAAGCACTCATTCAACAGTTCTCCATAGGGAGTAAGAACATGTTAACTGATAAATAGCGTTACCATTATTTTTATCATTATTATTCAGAGGATTCCAGAAGTTTAATGGTCTTTATTTGCTCAGTGTATCTAAGTTGAGCAACTGAATGAATCTGTAAGTGATAAGGTGCCTGAGTTCTAATCCTGTCTCTGTCAGTCACTTACAGAACAATCTTGGGCAAGTTAATTCCTCTCCCTAGCCTCAGTTACCTCATCTTCACAAGATAGCAGTACGTGTCTGGCCAATTCTCACAGCAGAGCAGGAGAGAGTGTAGAGTATCATGGGGAAGTGTATGGCTTATGGAGTCAGATATAACTGGACAAGCGCTTGTCTCTCTGTACCTTAGTCTTCCAACCTGTAAGGTGAACATATCAACATAGTATCATACTTCTTAAGTACCGACTGCTATTATTACCAGCACTGCAGTAATGCTCACATGAGATAATGCACGTAAGAATGGTCTGTATGCACCCATGCAAGGAATTATTTTATTATCAGACAAAAGCAATTTAGGACTGTAGTTGTACTTTAAGTAAATGTTGCTGAGTACTTATGAACCTACAGCTGGGATGGGAATCTTGAGGTGGAAGGGGGCAGGCTGAGCAAAGAGGCGGCAGAGAAAGAGCTGTGCCTCCGCCAGACTGTGAGTTACCCAGACCCAGGGACTGTCTACCATATTGTGTCCCTGGCATCTGGCACAGTGCTTGTCACCTGACGAGAGGCTGTCAATAAATGTTTGTTGGATGAACAAATGAATCCTAGCAACTGGAAGTATTATTACTCCAAAGAAATTATTTACCGAATGCTTACTACCTACAAAGCATATTATGCATTATGTCTTTAAAGAAAAATAGCAGCCTCGTAAAGTATTCTTCTCATCTTATGCAGATGAGAAAACTGAAGCCCTGTGAGCTGAAGATCAGAAAACAAATAAGAAACAGCCATAATCATACCTATGTTCTGTGAGGCTCCAAAACCGCAAAATACTTTTGACTACCTAATACTAAAATTGTTTTATTGCATTTATACTTCATTTTTCTTAAGCGAGCTTCTTAAATTTTTAATACAGTTGTTAGTTAATAATCAGATACTGTCTCATAATTCACTGTTAAATTTTTCATAATGCACCTTGGCAAGAGAAGAATCAGCCTCAGCTCAGATGCTGTAAGCAAGCCTCTGCCTGTCAGTTAAGGCTATAACCCAAACAAGGTGAATGCTTGAGGGGAGAGGGTTGGGAAAAATTAAACATTTATTGAATTATTTAAAAGAGTGCTCTGCTAGGCTTCCTTAAAATGTGCTTTCAAGGTGATAGATTAACTAAAATAAAATTATTGAATTGAGAAGCCATTCATTAAGAGGGAATTTGAGGAAGCCAGAATGCTTTTTATAATATTACCACAAGAGCTGCCGATTAAGTGAAAGTTACATATTCTTAGGTGATATTGAAATCACTGGCTTGTCATCTTTTCCTCTCAGCCTTTTTTTCTAATGGTGCAAAAAACTTATAATTTACAACTTCTGATATAATTAGAAAGTTAATTAGTTTTTCTCAGATTCCACCTGCTTTATTTTAACCACAATTTTCTTAGCCCATCCTCCTTGTTTCTGGATTGTCATTTATGTCAAAAGTAGGATACATTTTTCTTTTTGTCTGTCCTTGCTGTCAATTGAAATCTAAGACTCAATACATTAGCCAAGTCAGTCTCTGCATGCATACATGACTGCATCCATTTTTCTTGTCTCATTTTTTTTTCCTTGACTTGATTCCAATACTTCAATTAACAGGCTTTTGTTGAGCACATAATATGTACTATCACTGGAACAGGGGAAAAGGCAGAACACAAAGAAAAACAAAATGAAAGCCCACTCTCAGTCCCCAAGATTACTTGGGCAGGAGGGGTGTGGGAGGTAAGATAAAAATGTGTCAAAAGGAAAACTCGATGGTGCTGTGGCAAAAGCGGGAGTTTTAAAATCAGGTGTC
Organism: Cebus imitator; assembly: GCF_001604975.1. Taxonomy (NCBI): domain Eukaryota; kingdom Metazoa; phylum Chordata; class Mammalia; order Primates; family Cebidae; genus Cebus; species Cebus imitator. The sequence continues at coordinate 3,107,115 of NW_016107478.1, read as the reverse complement.
CACAGATTTACCATTTATGAGCAGTAAGAACTCCAGAAAAGTTTTAAACCTCTCTGAAACACAGTGTTCTCCTCTGTAAGATGGGGATGATCATGTCAGCATCATTGGGGTGTTTTAACAAATGATCAGGTAATGTAAGTGAGGGGCCTGGCATAGGACCTGCAGCAAGATAAGCTCTCAGGGATTGTCAGTGGTACAGGAGCTGTCCTGATCTTTCCTTGCCTCCATCCTAGTGCTGCCTTTATGATACCTATAGGCAGGCCAAAGGGAGTTCAGAAGGAAGTAGCCTTTATGTATTCCTAAGAAGTCACGAAAGGTGGAAAGCATGGCTCTTGAACTGGACCTTGAAAAACTAATAAAATAATAGTCATCCTCCCCACTATCATTATAGGAGGCAGAACAAAGAACAACTGCTAATTTTTGAGCACTAAATATTGCCTGGCACTCCTGGCACTGTGTTAAATTCTTTACCATCTTCTATAATTTATTTTTCCCCACAAAACTTGATGAGGTGGATGTCATTATTATTCTCATCTTGAATACTAAGAAATAGTTCCAGAAAGTTTAATTGGTCAAGCTCACAGAATGGCTAAGTAGTAAAGCTGGAATTGCAGAAAAGGAATGTTGCCTGCAAAGCTGGAATTGAGCCATCTTTTGAGTTATCCTAGGCTCAGACACTAATATATGTTTTTGACTTCTTTCTTCCTGACCAATGGGTCCTAGTTGATTTGCTATAGTACAGGATCCCTTTAACAATGGCTGAACCATTGTTCATTTTGATATGCGTTTGATGTCCTATAAGAGAAGGGCAGGTTACAAAGGGGAAACAGGCATAAATGTTAAATAAAAAAAAGGGAATCAAAAGCTGGATCTGGCCTTTGGCAGCATTAATTTTTCTCCCAGTAACTTATCTAAGATTTAGCTCGTCTTATATTAAACAATAAAGAGTTACCATAGCAACCTCATTGCCATGTAATAACATTCACATCCTTTCCAACCGTAAAATCAAAGCCAGAGAGGCAAATAGAAACCATCAAATTACCAAATACCCATCTTCTTCATCTCTTTTTCCTTTGTAGAATGATTATTGATTACTTTCTTTATTGTAGGTCAGTGACACTATTACTAATATTTTTCCCTTCCCTATGTCTCTTGCCCTTTATGTGAATAAGAGTGAACGGCAGAGGAGCACACGGCAAGTGCCTCCAGTCCTTAGAGTGGCAGAGCACCTCCTATTCCAGGAGGACAAAGCTTGAGTCAGTGCCATGTCCTGCCAGCTGCTGCCAATATTGCTCTGGGGGCATTTATTTCTCTTGCTGGCTGCAGAATGCTTGATTAACCCTGTGCACTTGCCACATCTGCTCCGACGCCTGTTTGCTGTATCTCTTCACCTTCTGGCAGGAATTCGCTGTCCGTGTTGGAGCCCTGGGAGGCAGTGTTGGCAGCAGATGTTCCCTCCATGGTGTACAGAGTGGGGCAACTTGCTGCCCCTCCCCGCTATCTCTGCATACCTGCTGCTGCTTTCTCCCTCCCTTCCTCTTGGCTAATTCCTAGTTTGCCTGCAAGATTCAGGTCAGATTTTACCTCTACCAAGAAGCCTTCCCTAATGTTCTCAGCTTGGATGAGGCGTTCCTCTTCCGAGATTCTACAGGTCCTGTTTATTCCTCTTCCACAGCAGTGCTCACACTGTGTCACAAGGATGTACTGATATCCTGCTCATCATTACGTGTGAACTACTAGAGATAACTATCTGTATACATAGATCACATCTCCTAGTATGCCAAGCACACAGTAGGAACTCAATAAACATCAAACACTCCACTTCCTTGTCAGTGGATATCATAAAACTGGTTATTGGCACTAATCTAAGGATAGTTAATCAGACCAATTGGTTCTCTGTTTTCTTCTTCTGAGATTTTTACATGTGAATAAAAGTAGATGGGCTGAGAAGCAAGTTTGGTTTATCTGCTGTACCCTAGAAAATCACATCTTTTAAATTTCATGCACCAATGGAATGATACACCACGCCTATTACAGTGCGACAGCTTGCTACCTTGTATAGCTCAACATGCTGATGCAGCTGGGCATGCAAAATTATTCTGAGAGGGAATCAGACTCAGGAGATGAGAAATGGTACCAAGTTTCCCCAAATGGTGTTTCATTTCCCTTTCCTCATGATGTCATCCGCTTGTGGGACCTGATCTGAACAACATTCACACATTAACTCACTGAAGGGCAATTATACCTTTATTATACACCAGGTCCCAGGAGCAAAATGCCTAATAAGAAAATGTCTCTTATTTGAGATCATATAGTCATTTATTCAATCAATAAATGTTCACTGAGGACCTCAATACTTATTTGTAGAGTAAATGAGTGAATGAATAAAGAATAAAGGGTCTGTCTACTCTTCAGTCCAATTTCTGCTCTGTTACCAGATCTACTATTCTCAAACCCATTCAAATCACCTTCTTCCTGCCCTTAACACCTGAGATGATCCTTCATCTTTTATAGAATAAAGTCCAGAGATCTAAACTCAGTGAGGCATTCAGATGCTTTGACAATCTGGCTTCGGTTCCTGCTATAACCCTGTGTCTTCCTCTAGACAGCCCTGCCTCCTCTGATGTTCTCACTTACTTGTTCTCTACTGGAAAGTAACTGTCCTGAAGGGTCATATTCTTGAATTTGAGGACTTATAAAATAAGCTCCTCTTGGACATTCAATATCTGCTGTTTCAAACTGGATGATCATCTTCAAAGATGGTAGAGATGTCAGAGCTTTCCTTTTGAAAAAGCTAGGGGCCCTAAACTCTGACTCAGTCTGGGGTTACCAGAAGCCAGGGCTTTGTTCAGAGTGGGAATGAAGTTGACTATGTTAGAATAAAATTGTAAGGATCTTGAATGAAACTGGATCAACCTTTTCATCACACTTCTGAGAAAGCTGAGACTTAGAATATGAAGTGACTTTTCTGAAGTCATGACATTAAATCGCCATGGGCACTAAAACCCAGTCTAGGCCTTTCCCGTTTTATCCGGATCAGTATCCAGTACCCTCATGGGAAGCACTCCCCCAAGGCCACTCATCAGTGCAGTTTGGGATCATTCATATCTTTCTCCATGCAGGTCACTCGTCAGCTCTTTCTCCCAACTGTGGGGTTGTGAATCTCTCTAGGAAACTTTAGTGCTCCTGTGCCCAGCTGCTGCTGGAATCTCTGAAGCTCAACAAAGCAGACTTTCTGCTGGCTAGTGCTCTGGGTGAATGCCATAAATATTAGCTGCAGGCAATGAATGACTGACACAGGGAATAAATATTTGTTTTCCCTGAGAGGCTACACTATGGTGTTGGCTAAGAGGCATATCCCACTGTTGGCTTTGGGCAAAATTGCTCCTGAAAATGTGATACATATCAGACTCTGTACATGTTATTGGTTAGGTCAAATATAAATCCTGCACTGAGATTGTCTGTGTTGTGTTATACTCTGGTCATTAATGAAGCTCTCAGCCTCTCCTCTAAACACATTTAGAGGTAACATATCTTACATACCCTATTTCTTTAAATCACACCCTGGAAGAAGAATTAGTCAAATTTCAAAAGCAATCATCCATCGTTCATATCCCAAGAACAAAATACAGTACTTCTGTGTGCTGGGCAAATCTCTGGCTGTTATCCTACAGTGTGACCACATTCACAGCATGGAATGTGAACCCTCACCCCCACCCGTGATAAGCTTGTGGGTGAGCAAATGCTGTGGACTCTGGAACCAAACCACCAAGCTTCAAATCCCAGCTTGGCCACTCACTAGCTGTGTGATTTTTGACATGTGGGTTAAACTTCCTGCCTTCAGCTCATTCTATAACATGGAGATCATAATAACATCTACCTCATGGGATGGTTGAATGGACTAAATGAATTCACATAAATGCTTAGAACTGTGCTGGCTACTTAGCAAGTGATATATATATGCCATAATTATTATAATCAGCAGCAAATTATTACACTTACTATCCTTCTCAAAAGATATTGACTGACTGGCTGGGCAGCATGGTGTGGTAGAAAGAACATGGGCTTTCTAATCAGACAGGTCTAGGATCAAATCCCAGCTTTGCTATTTGCTAGCTAGCAAGGCCTTAGGCAAGTTTGGCCTCTTTGAGTCTCTGCTTCCTCATCCATAAAGTGGGCTTAGCATTCCCTCTCTCAGTGTTATTGTATTAGATGACAAAAGCCTCATGCAATTCCCAGAGAAAGAGGGCCCCAAAAATCGCAGCTACTCTCCCTTCATGTCAGGACCAGTTTCCTTTTAAACATAAATTTCTGGCAAGTCATCTACCCAACAATTGGGATGAAGTTACTTCTTTGCACTAGACACTCTGCTAGGTGCTGGAGATGTAAAAATGAATTATGTACTCACACCTGAAGAAGCTAGTGGTCTTATTCACATCCTACCTGTCCCATCAGCACTCCTTTGGATAGAAAAAACAGTTCCTACTTGGAATCTCAACTAAAAATGGTCTTCCATTTATGATTACTATAGACAGCAAGACACTTCCTGTCCAACACTATGAAACATTTATCTGGCAAATAATTCTAGGTTGAATTCACAGGCATTATCCTTTAATTTGCCCATGGTAAGTTTTGTGTACATTGTGTATGCAAACTACAAAAACGATCAAATACACACTCTACTTACTGTTGCCCATTCCACGTCCCAGTTCAGCCACCTGAAGGAAGCTTGCAGCCTAGCGAGCTAGGGACAGGGACAAAATATAGCCCTTGCTGAACCTCAGCCTCTTCACCTCCAAGTGGATTTGAGGATAAGCTCTACCTCGCAGAAATCATGAAAATTTAATAAGGTCATAGTTATTAATTAAGTCTTCCTTAGAGTACCCTGCACATGCAGGGGCTCAGTTAACACTTTTTCTATTGCCCTTTCCTAAAGGCAAGTTCACTATCTAAAAAAATGGAAGACGGTGACATACGGTTTTGATGTTTTAACTTATTATAGAAAGGCTGCTGGCATTTCTGCCTCTTCCTTGGCTCTTTTTGCAAAGTAGCCTCAGCTTTATTAGAGTCCTCTGCATCTAACCTGTGGGGTGCATTTTGTATTCCATTAAGTGAGGAAAGGCTTGCTTAAATATTCTGTTAGTCAATATAGTATCCATAACACCTCCACATAAGCTTGATAACCCAGGGTGCTGCCTAAGAAATCTGTTCCTTTGGGTCTTCTATGCCTCCCAAATGTTTGTGAAAGTTTTATTTAAACCTGTAATGGGAAAGGGAGAAATTCCACTTAATGCATAAGCTGCTACCACCATGAGCTCTGACAAATAGACAACTGACAGTGTAGATCCTGCCAATTACAGAGCTGCTCATTGGCTCTGCTTTTGATAAATATTAGTCATTACAGGGGCTGGAGAAGCTGTGTTTCCCAGTCATTTGGGAAGGGTGTTTTTATTATTATTATTACTATTTCCTCTATCTCTTCCTTATTGAATGTACCTTCTGGCATCAGCCATACGTGCTAGCTGCATCATTAAGTGCTGAAACTTCACGTCTTAATTCTGTGTGAGAGGTTTCCTCTGGGGGCGATGGTGCATCTGTAGAAAAAGAACTTTAGTATACAATGAAGGTGATATGTTAGAGGATGTTGATGGCATATGCAAGGAAACAGCTGTCCAGAAACTTTTTTCTTTTTTTTTTTTGAGAGGGGGGTGTTGGGTGGAAGGGGGAAGAGAAAGAATGGGCTTGGTTTGGTTGTCCAGAGACTCATGTGGAAAGCATTGGCTAGGCTTAGAGGTTTGCTAAGGAAAAGCTGTAAAGTACTTAACTCGAGCAGAAAAGAACATGGATTTAAGATGTGGAATAATTCGCTGAACTTATGTTCTCTTTATGTCTGGGAGGCTCATAAGCTATTGAGCAATATCAGCAATTCCCACTTTCTTTTGGATGCCTCTTAATATTACTTAATACTCTTTTTGACAGAAAGGGGGCTAAACCAGGATGAAATTATGGTTTAATTTTTTTAATGTAATTCCTTGTGAAACAAAAAGATGTCTGTGTTCAGTAGCTGGATAGATGTATGGCAAATAGGGGAAAGGCAAGCTGTGTAACATCAGGACTAGTTTCTATAGCAACAAAAATGTCAGCCATCCTTTTGGCTGATCCTATTAATCTGGAGTAGAAGCAATGATACTGACACATTCGAAATGTATTTAAACCAGAAGGTGAAAATATAACCTAGCTGTAGATTTTCAATAGAGGTAGAGCTAGGCACCAATGTGATGGGACTTTGAAATAGTTATGATGTAAAAGAAAGTATGAAAGTCTCAAATGCAGCCTCCGGATTTTATTTTATTTTATTTTTACAGTGACTAAGCTTTTTACCAGAAGTTAATTTAAATCTTCTTGTACCCAACTACAAAAAGAAGGAAAAGGGGAAGTTTTAATCAATGTGTATTATTCAGAGCAGGGCTGTCTTTTCAGTAGCGCTGGCTCAGAGAAAACACTTGACATTGTTTTTAGGATGGTGAAGTGTGTAACTTTGAGAAGCTACTGACAATTGTGCACCTTCTCAACAAGGAAACAGTGGATTTCTGAGAGAAGGAGTCTGTCTGATCTTTGGGACCAAGCATCATGTGGCTGGTTTCTGCTCTTTTAACTACAGCAGGGCTAGTGTGACGCCTGTGAACAGTCACTGGTTTCTGTTAATGGAGGTAATTGTCTTGGCCCTGTGTACTTTGCACGGCTGCTCTGAAGACCAAATGAGATAATGGATGTGGAAATACTTTGAAAGAAGCCTAAAATGCTATAGGGATGTAAAGGATTATTATTATGAAGGAACTGTCAAAGAAATGCCCTTTTCTAAATAGCACTAGTTGCAGACAGAGTTTAGGAGGTGAGTTATAAATTCTGAAATCTGGGTCAGCAATTTGAGGTTTTTTTTTTCTCCCAGGGAGACTATAAAGCTATTATTCTGTGCTATTCCCCTTTGGTGCCTCTTTTTACTTTCGGATTATTTAAATGGCTAAATATTTTTCCACTTTTCAAAGCAGCATGACAGTTCCCAGTATATTTTGCTGTGGGAGCACAAAATAAATGGGGATGCAGATCCATGTTATTATGGTAAAACATCATCTTTTCATCTTTATCTTAGAATTTCAGACTCCTCAGGAAAGATGACCACCTCTCGTTATAGAAAATGAATTTGCCAGCAAAGAAAGCTCTCTCTTAACTTGTTCTTGATTCTTCCTGTTTCCAAAAGCATAAAGGAAAATTAGCTCTAGCCACTATCCTTAGTTTATGGATATTAAAACTGTTTCCATTTCCTCCACCCACTCCTTAAATCTCTAAAAATGACTATGAAACAACAGGAAAGAATGGGGACAGAAACCAGCAAGGAAAATTAAAGGAGCACATATTGTTTGATTAACCAAGATAAATCTTCCGTAAAGGAACAGAATCTGTATTTAAAAATGAGTAGTAAAAGGTCTGGATGTTCCTACCCCTGTCTGGATGCACTTTCTTATATTTCAGAAATAACACTTGCAAAGCAAAGAGATGCTTTCAACTGCGCCTTGAAATAAAGTCTTTCTACACAAACTGCGGCTGGGGATATGTTGCTGTCACCTTGAAGCCCTACTTCATGACAGATGATCTGGGAGGTTCCCCAAATCTCAGACTTTGTCTATATCCATCAGTCATGTAGTCAAATATGTATATAGCACTATGCTAGGCTCATGGGGATAACAGAAGGGAGGGCAGGAGAATATAATAACTAGAGTTAAAAAAATATTTACTAAACTTGGACACCAAGTTGCTATCTTTCTATTAGTCCATAAAATTAAAATAAAATTAACTTCATAGACTTGTATAATTGAAGAGGCTAGTTGATTCGTTAGAATTAACAGATTACAAAATTCCCGTTTGTCTTTCAGCACTCAGCTCTTCTGTGAAGGTTTCCTAATTGCCCTGTTAACCCAATTACATATATAATAGATGATATAATATATATATATATGTTAACCCAATTATATATATAACATATATATGTTATATAATTATAATATATGTATATAATTATATACATTATATACAAATAAATATACATTATATATGTATATTATATTATATACATAATGTATATAATTATACATAATATAATATACTTTTTATATAATATATAATTATATACAATATATACAAATAAATATACATTACGTATATGTATATATACACACACACAAACACACATATAATGTAGTGATGGGCAGACTTGATTTAGTAGTCAGATATGCATTCAAGTTTAAGCTACATCACACACTAGCTGGGTGACTCTGGGCAACTTCCATGACTTCCATTTCAACTGCTGTAAAATGAAGAGCAATAGAACCTAATGCATAGGATTTCACAAGCATTAAATAAGGAAATGTATGTAAGGTGCTTAGCCAAATGAGTAACATATACTAAGAATCCAGTAAACATTAGCAATTACAATTATTAGCATTACTGTCAATATTATCTAGTATTTTGACCCATCTACTTTATTTCATTTATAAAATAAAGAAACAAGTTTTACTACCAAGTGAAAGGCATAATAAATATTTTGATGTCTCCGATGGTTGCCCCTTCTAGGGAGGCCTTAGAGGTAGAGAAATGTTTAGGGATACGGAGTGTTAGAAGTGTAGTGAGACTCAGAGTTTCAGAGAGATTTGGCAGTGGAGGAATGCATATCCATAGCACATATTCCTTTGTGTTTTAAGGCAGGATTTTTATGTCTTACTCTATTGTTTTGATATTTCTATTTTCAAATGCCTTGTCCATGTCTTGATATGTACTGACCATCTTTATAACACTCTTCTCACTCTATAGTATTATCTAGCTCTCTTTCTCTGTTAGCTTATGATCAATAGAAAGCAGAAATTATATGTGATTCTTTTTCAGCTTACCCATCTAAAATTGAGTACTATTCCAGGGAGTTTAGGAGGTGAGAATTTGTTGGGTGAATATATAGACAACGTAATTTTTTAAAAAAATGAATAAAAATCCTTATTTTAAAATTTTTCTAAGGAAGCATTGAAGCCCCCCCCCAAGACTGTGTGATAATGTGTAAATATTGCTGCCTACACACTTTGAGCTGACCAATTTGCAGCTACGCAGAAGAATAAGCCATTGAAACCTTTTGGAATATGGGCTCTGTCCTTGGGTGAAGAGTGACATTTTTCTGGGCTTGAGGAAAGCACAGATTTAGATGCTCTGAGCACGTATGAATGAAGGACCTCTCACATTGTAACAGCTCTATTATGTGTAAGAAACAAGCCCCTTTGCAGTTGTAGCCCTCATTTCTAATTCACACACTCAAATCAATAACTTTGAGTGGGACTGCCAGAAGAAGAGCCAGCGTTGCCTGACATTGAATGTTGCCTGAGGAGCCCTCCACCCTTGGCCGCCAAGAGGTGTGACCTGCTCACTCAATGTTGGCAGCCTGAGCTGAGAGCCTGAGGCAGCTTCTTCGAAAAGGCCAGAACAGAAAATATCTTCCAGAGCTGCAGGGGGATGGGGATGGAGAGATGAGAACGCTCGTGTTGTCTGATCCTTCATGGGCAGCTGATCATAGCCTGGACCTGACATTTGAAGCAATCAGAAGAATGCTTCTAGAATTATCTATTTTCATTCCATAACCATCTTCTTCCTTTTACACATTTGGTCCAGGAAGGAATCTCGACGTTACCAACGCTTTGGGTCTTTGCCTCCTTTCTTTGAATGACCCATCTCAGTGCCAAGCTCCCTCCAATTACTGCTTTCTGTCAATTACAATGAGAAATATAATAATCATAATAACTAATGTTTGTCTAATATCTATTATGTGCCTGGCACAATTTAAGTGCTTCACCTCTCTTTATTCATTCAATCTTCCCCACAAGTTAAGGAAACTGAAGCACAAGGTAAAATATGTGATCTCTAGAGAGAAATTAAGGTATAGATGAGTAAGCCTATGAAGTTTGGTTCACAAAAGACATAATAGAATTATAAGATAATTTTGTCTTAAGGGATAAGAAACAAAACGAGATGAGGACATGCCATTGCATAGGACATAGATATGTAAAGGACACTTGTTTACTGCTCATGGTTAGCACAGCACCTGGCACATAATATGCATATGGTAACTCTAGGTTGAAATGAATCAAATAACATATTTGTGTGAACATTGCAAATTTTGAAAAACAGAGTGGTAGGCCAGACATAGGAGTGATAGCCTAGTATTGGTCATTTTCATAAAAAGTGGATGAGTGAGGAAGGCTTTATAAAAGTGGGAGTAAATTTTATGACTGCAACTTGCAGATTTCTCATAATAATGAATTTTCCATTCAACATCCTCCTAGTCCACACTGGTTGACGAATAGACCCTCAAAACAGAAACTTCTCAGCAAACTCTATGGGAGTAGCAACATCAGAGCAGATGAATGCAGTGAGTCATCAAAAATTGCAGGAGTCAAAAGGAAAATGGGACTGTTTGCCTGGACTGTGTTTGAAAGCCAGATAATGAATGAAGATCCCATCTGTGTGTTGTCAAATATTCTATCCATAATAGCTGTAGCCTCAGTCACTGGTAACTTAGCCAGCTTTGAAGAAAAAACACAACAACTAGAGGAAGAAGGTGTTAGGGTACACCTGCAAGAGCACCTCACTGGTAGTCAGGAAGTCTGAATGGCATAGTGAGATGGAATCTTAGAGATCACCTAGTCAAAAGAAATCTTAAGGCAGAATAGAAATCAGTAAAACAGGTAAAAGCAATAAATAGACTCCTCTAGTGGTGTAAGTCTTCACCATTTGGCAGACAAGGACTTCTCACTGTTTATGGATCTCCCAGAGCACACACATACATGGAGAGCATTACTTCGAGCTCAGTACTCTCACTTTACCAGTGAGGGAAACATTGGCACCCTCAATATCATCCGGATGGCCAGTGGCAAAGTCTGAGCCCAACAAGGATCCAGAATTCTTGACTCTGCTTTGATTTGAGAAATATTTATTGAGCAGCTACTATGTAAAGGACACTGCCAGCCCAGAGGATACATTAAAAGATCATGTTCCCGGCTGGGCGCAGTGGCTCACGCCTGTAATCCCAGCACTTTGGGAGGCAGAGGTGGGTGGATCACGAGGTCAAGAAATGGAGACCATCCTGGCCAACATGATGAAACCCCGTCTCTACTAAAAATACAAAAATTAGCCGGGCATGGTGGCATGTGCCTATAGTCCCAGCTACTTGGGAGGCTGAGGCAGGAAAATCTCTTGAACCCAGGAGGTGGAGGTTGCAGTGAGCCAAGATTGCACCACTGTACTCCAGCCTGACAACAGAGCAAAACGCAAGACTCCATCTCAAAAAATAAAATAAAATAAAATAAAATAAAATAAAAGATCATGTTCCTGTTTTTAATGCTTGGAGACAATTGCAAAGATCATTTTGATTCAGTGCAAAAAGTACAAAATTAGAGGTATACACATATTATGGTTTACCCAGACATCACTAATTCAGATGTTTTTGGAGTCAAGCAGATAGAATGCTGGGAATAAGCCATGGTGGCAGCTGGAAAAAATGGAATATGCATGTTTGCTGAATGAGTTCTGGTTTTTTTGTTTTATTTTAATTTAAAACATCGGGGAAGGAAAACAAAATATATTTATGATTTCTGGACAACTAGTTTTCTTCCCTGGGTACCTCTCTTTACATTTTACAAAGCTCTTTCATACACCAAAGCTTTAATTGCAGTAACAAATGAATTTAGTATCACAATTTAATACCTACATACAGATATATAAGTGAAAAAAGAATTTTACAAAACTGTACTTAGTATGGGTGAGCTACTTCCCATTCCATTCCATTCCATCCAGTTCACTCTATTTGATTTCATTCCAATTCTATTTTGTTTAGAAATAGTACTTTTGGCCAAGTGCAGTGGCTCATGCCTGTAATGCCAGCACTTTGAGAGGCTGTGGGCAGATCACAAGGTCAGGAGTTCGAGACCAGCCTGACCAACATGGTGAAACTCCATCTCTACTAAAAATACAAAAATTAACCCGGAGCGGTGGTGCTCGCCTGTAATCTCAGCTACTTGGGAGGCTGAGGCAGGAGAATCGTTTGAACCTGGGAGGCAGAGGTGGCAGTGAGCCGAGATCACGCCATTGTACTACAACCTGAGTGACAGAACAAGACTCTGTCTCAAAAAAAAAAAAAGCAGTAGTTTAAATCCATGAAACTAATTTCCAGACCCACAAATGGTTCCTGAATCACAGTCTGAAAACCCCTACAACAGCATCATAGCCTCAAACAGCCCCGTGAACTGAAGGGCAGTGCTTGCCCTTCCCATTTTAGGTAGGAGAAGAACAGACTCTCAGGCTGCTCAGTGATTCACTCACAGTCATGCAATGAATGCATGGCAGGCCTGGACCGGAAGGAAACACAGTCTCCTGGTGCCTGGGCCATGTGGTTCTTCAAGGAAACCTCACAGCCCTGACAGATTAGAAGACACTAATGGGAGCGGGTTCCAACTCAGACTCAAATCTTGATTTTGCATTGCCCTTGATAACAGAAATTTCTTCATTTCCTGGCATTTATTTTTTGTCTCCGTCTATTTGTTGGAATTGTCTTCTCCTGGGCACTGAGTATGGAACAGCCTTCCAAGAAGGAAACAGATTTCAATGCAAACTCGACAGCTCATACGCGCTCTTTGCAGTGCCCTGTGTGCAGTTTGAGAAATCCCAACAAGCCGTTTTCCTGATGTTTTTGTGCCATTTCCTGACACTGAGAGAGTGGCAAATGAATATATATTTTTCTAGAAATTTCAGGCAGTTACCATCATGGTGCTGGCTGAAGGAGGCTTCTTGAGCCCATATGTAAACCCTGCTGCTGCTGTTTTCCTATAAGTTTAATAAGGCCAGGGCCATAATTGTAAATATTTAAAAACTTGATGTGTGGCCAGATGGATTCATTATAGACTATATCTGTACTTAGATTCATATTTTCCAGTTCAGCGCTGGAAATGTCACATAGAAAGACACACGGGGTTCAGGATCAGCTCTGCATCTAAATGCCAAAGGTAAAACACTCATTTTTGTCCTCGCCTCCAATTTTTCTAACAGTTCTTCTTATTTAGACTTGCCCACACTTAGACGGGAGCCTGATGAAAAAATAATAGATATAAATTGTGCTTTAGTCATTGGCTGTTTATCTTAAGAAGAGGAACTTGTTTCCAGGCTGCCTGATAATTGGACATCCAAAAAGTACACTGAGAAAATGAGAGAATCGGACAGCCCAGAGTGAAAAGAGACAAAAATATTTATTTTCTTTCATTAGACAATGGGCAGAGGCTGCTGATCCTTTCGTTTTTCTAAGTTGTGGACTTTATTGTTTATTGAGCATGACATCTGCTACCTAAACAGCCTATGAATTATCTATAAGGCTTTGACTCGATAAATTCCCATATTTGACTCTCTGAGGAGGGTGGAGAGCTGCAGTGGATCAGACTCGTGGCAAGAAACTGTAGTCTTCTCTTCATTTACTTACTCCTCCATTGCTTCATTCAATAAATATTTATTCCATGCTTTTCATCTAACGGCTCCTACACAGCATGCTCACTTTAGCACCAACTCTACCTGAAATGTCTCCTATGAACTAAACATGACTTAGACATCCCCCTTCTGTGTTCCCATGGGTTAGTGCAATGAAAGTACTTGCCACATTGTGAGATAATTGCTACATTTACACATCTGCCTGTTCCTCTGCTGTGAGCTCCTTGAAGGCAGGGACTGTGTCTTAATTTGCCTCTGTGTCCCAACACAGTGCACAGTGTTTACCACACGAAAGGATCTCGATGTTTGAGATATTTGAAAATATGATAATGAATGAGTCTTTGCTCAGGAGGAGTAGGACACATATCCTCATCAGAATCTAGCCTTGCAATCCAAAAAACATGCAAGTGTTCCATACTGGTTCTTAAGAATTGATTATCATTTTGCCATTCCTTTAGTTACTCGAGGTAAAGAAAGGCTTCCGTGTTATTTCATATTTCACCTGAACATAATACTTTTCTCTTTGCACTCTCTCATCGCTATCTCAAGTGCTTCCCTGGTAGACGTCGGTATTATAGGTGAATGTAAGCATGTCTTTGTGTAGAATACATAATGATATATATGAAATACATATGTATAAATGTGTATATTTATAAATGTGTGTATTCATACACAAACACATATATAATATGTGATATGATCCTTTAAAAGACTTGCCTGAAGATTGAGTTTTATGCATGTAGTGGTAGTCTAGACCACATGCCACAACAGCAGTTGAAACAATCCATCTAGACTCATTAAGTATGTGGCCACAAGGGAAAGTTCACACTGTCTCTGAACCTCTGTTTCTTCGCCTGTAAAACAGGGATTGTGAGAGCTGCCAAGCCTCCCTCTAAGGGGTTAGTATGAGTCTCAAGTGAGCTAGAGTAAGAAAATCTTTTGCTGATTGAACCTATGTAAAGAATTAGAAAATGTTAAACAAGCCATGTTTATAACAGGATTGCATTTAACAATGCCATTTGCTATTTGTGAATGTGAATGAAAACATACACACACTTTCAGAGCTTCCTGGTGCAGGGCTGTGGTTTTGAGAGCAGTGCTGGCACTGCTGAATGTACTCCTGCCTGTCTGGCAGCTGCAGAGCGCACTTGTCAAATTCCTCCGGGTCTGTTCCCTTGCTTTCCCTGACCTCTATCAGCAGCCTTCCCTTCCTTCACCTCCACTGTAGGCATGCATGCACACATTTTCACTTAAGGGAAACATATAATTCTGCATTTTAGGGTCATTTCTAAGAGGTTGGTGGCCCCTTCTTTGTCTCTGAGTCTCCCCCTGCCTTTTTTTTTTTTTGGCAAGGAACCCCAGGGTATGTGGCTTTTCAGGGACTCAGGCAGATGGAAAGGAGACTTCTTGAGAGCTGTTCCCAGGACAACGACCCTGGGCTCTTCCCTTTGGAATACACTAATGTTTAGTTTATGCAGGGATTTTGTCTTTTTATACAGGCAGCTTCTCCATGAGGTGTGTCCCATTCCATCAACAAATAAAATTAAGAGCATGATACCTTTGCCCTTCAGAAGAAGAAATCCTATTTGCTAAATTTAAACAGGAGACGTGTAGGCTTCAGGGGCTAGGTGGAAATCAATAGTAGTCTTTACATGGTGACACAAGACTCTCAAAATGTTCTGCCTGAAGCCTTTCGGTGATTTCCTACTGATCATCACATAAAGGCTTAGCTCCTCACTAGTCCATGTCGAACTCTACATATTTTATTCCTGCCCTGAGTGCAGCCTTGTCAGTAGTCACACCCACATGGCTTGGGCTGCCTAGAGCATCAATTTTTCCATCCATCCACTAATTTTGTTTATTCTTTTCAACACATTCCTTGAGCACATACTATGGGTTGAACAACTGTGTGGGGCACTAGGGACAGAGCAGGGAACAAGATCATGCCCATGACATGATAGCAAGGACTTTGTGGTAGGCTAAGTTAATAATAAGTTCCTGAACTTATTCAGTTCTTAATCCTCAAAACTTGTGAATGTTACTGCATTCATCCATTCTCACATTGCAATAAAGAAAAACCTGAGACTGGGTAACTTATAAAGAAAACAGGTTTAATTGGCTCATGGTTCCACATGCTGTACAGGAAGCATAATGCGGGTATCTGCTCAGCTTTTTGGGAGGCCTTGGAAAGCTTATAATCATGGCAGAAGGGAAAGGGGAAGCCAGAACTTCACATGGCTGGAGCAAGAGGAAGAGGAAATGCGGGGAGGTGCTACACACTTTTAAACAACCAGCTCTCAGGAGAACTCACTATCACAAGAACAGCATCAAGGGGGATGTGAGAAACCACTCCCATGAGCTAATCACCTGCCACCAGGCCCCACCTCCAACATTGGGGATTACAATTTGACATGAGATTTGGGTGGGGACACAGAGCCAAACCATAGTTTTCAGATGTGATAGTTAAGGATCTTACCATAGGAAGATTATCCTGGATTATCAGGCCTTAAATGCAATAGCAAGTGTCCTTACAAACAAGAAACAGGGGAGATATTTAACAGAAGAAAAGGAGAAGGCAATGTGACCATGAAAGAGAGATTGGAGTGATATGGTCAGAGCCAAGGAATGCTGGCAACTGCTAGAAGCTGGAAGAAGCAAAAGCCAGATTCTCCCCGGAGCTTGCAGAAGGAAATAGTCGTACTGACACTATGATTTTAGCCCTGTAAGACTCAGTTCAGACCTATGGCCTACAGGACTGTGAAAGAGTAACTTTCTGTTGCTTTAAGCCACTAGATTGTGATAATTTGTTATGGCGGCAATAGGAAGCTAATGGAGACCTTAGGGTCTCGTTGTAAATAGGCAACATCAGTATGAGAAGCCCTACTCTTAGGGAAGTACAGGACTTTTGGGAGATACAAAGTGAGGAAACATATCTTGGAATTGGGCCATTAGTGAAGGCCTTTTGGAGGGTGTGACATCTCAGCTGCACCCTGACAGCTGAGCATGAGTTGTTAATCAAATGAATGAGGTAAGGCCAGGTCAAATGGTTGCAGGCAGAACAAACTTCATGTACAAAGTATACCTTACCACTTCACACCTTTATGCCTCTCATCTGCTAATTTCTTTTCGCTTTTCCTCCCTACCCTCCCAACCCACTCCCACACAAATGCACACACACAGTTAATTCACATATGTATACTTCTTCATTTGTTCACTTGGCTAATTTTTATTCATTATTCAAGATTGCTCCCATGTCCCCTCTATAGAAAAGCCTTCCTCTTCCCTCCCTCCGCAGCCCCATGCTGTCCTCCTCTGCTTCCCAGGCAGGGTTCATCAACAAGCGATAGGCCCTCTTCTCTTAAGGAGGCCCTCTTCTTTTTTTTTTCTTTTTTCTTTCTTTTTTTTCTTTTTAGATGGAGTCTCGCTCTGTCACCCAGGCTGGAGTCAGTAGTGTGGTCTCGGCTCACTGCAACCTCTGCCTCCCAGGTTCAAGCAATTCTCCTGCCTCAACCTCCCAAGTAGCTGGGACTACAGGTGCACGCCACCATGCCTGGCTATATTTTTGTATTTTTAGTAGAAACGAGTTTCAGCATATTGAACTCCTGACCTTGTGATCTGCCAGTCTCAGCCTCCCAAAGTGCTGGGATTACAGGTATGAGCCACCAAGCCCAGCTTTGGAGCCCCCCTTGTTATTAATACAGCTCTGAATCATAGAAATGATGTGATGTTGTGTTAGAAAAACCCCTGAGTAGAATTGAATGCCAGCTTCAGCTACTGCCTGTTTCTCCTTCTCCTCTTGTGAATCTAAAAGGCTTGGGGAGAGAAGGTTTTAACAGAGAGACTCTTATGGCACTGTCAAATGGGTTGGAAATTAATCAGGGAAGGTTTTATGGTCTCCCAGCAAATCCCTGCAGGCTGCTATGTTAGGATCTTTGGTACAGGTGTTGTGCAACAGGAAATTTGGAAAGCCCTAATAATACTTTCTGATTAGCTGGATCTTCTGGGTCAGGTGGTGTTTTGTCTTGGTTGCTGCTAGAATACTTTCAGATCTTTCAAGGAGGAGAGGCACAGTTGGAAACACGGATGTTCTGGTTGTATTTGACATCTAGGAATAAGAAGTCAGGTTAATTATCTCTTCCTCCTTCCTTCCTTCCACCTAGAATAAAAGGCAACAACTGTGTGATCATAGATTTTTGTTTTACATTTTCAACTGGTTGCTATGGTGTCATGTCGGGAGAACCCATCTGCAACTCGTAGTGTTTTGTATCAGGAGGCGACTGTCAGTCCTCAATTAATTATTCATGCTTTCATTAGGAGCAGTAATGAGAAACAGTTGAAATGACAGGTTTCTAGGATTACCGGGAACCCTAAAATATGTATCCTATTCTTAGAAAACCTTTTCAAGGTAAAGGGAGTACTAACTTTGAAATTAGAAATATCTTAGTTTAAATCCCAGCCAGTTAATAGCTATGTTTTAATGTAACATTTACTTCTTTGAGCACCAGTTTTCTTGTCTATAAAATGGAATAATGATACCTGTCTTTTGGAAATGCTAAGGTTAAAGGTAGTGATGATAAAGCATTTAGCACAGTGCCTGATACAATAGTTGGCTCAGTGTAGCTGTTGAATAAATAGTACTTACTAGGATAGGAATGCTATAATGAACAAAGTGTTATTCTGATCTGGCTTAATTCACAGCTAGTCATCCTGTTGATTCTGAATGATGCTTTTCTGCTCTTGAGTATGAAACTTTTACTTGAAAATACAATTGCCAATATGCAAATGGACATGTATCTATATGTGGAATATATTCATCACAGTTATGAAATTTAAGGGCATCAAGTTGCATTTATTAAATATATTAAATAGTTTTCTGTTTGTAGGTTCATATTTTCTGAGGAGTTTCTGTGATTCTATCTAGCCCCCAAAGTCTGTGAGGTAGTGTCTGTCCTTGAGAACACTATGTTCCATTACATTCACTGGAAAATAAAAAGGTTACACCTTCTCCTAAAGCTCACAGAAACAGAGTTGCAATCTGGTTCACAAGCAGTTGAGTTCAGCAAAGGATAAATGACATGAAAACCTGATCATGTTATATGATGAGGCATAAGTGATTCTATGACTTCTTTGTCCCTAAATAATTGGAGTAGAATCAAATGAGATAATGCATGTGAAAGCATTTTGAAAACTAAAGTTTTCATTGTAATGGATCATTATTATTCTAATTACTACTAATATGAGAACCTAATATAGCATGGACCAATTATCAAAATAAGAGTATTTCTAAAGTTGTGAACATTTGGTACTTAGTTTTATACTGTTTTGCTTTGTTCTCTAATTGTTTCATACATTTTAATCTTACCATTCTACCCCAAGTACATTCTGGATATGAACATTTAATCATTCAGTGCAACTCATTATTTCAAAACCATTTACCGAATGCTTACCATGTGCCAAGCACGGAGCTAAGTAATGTAGCCAACTGGGTGAATCAGATGCTTTCCCTACCCTCGCTAAGCTTTCCCTCTGGTGGAGGAAGCTATCAATCGAAGGTTGATTATAATAAAGGGCACGGAGTGCTCTGACAAGCTCAGGGGCTCTGAGAGCACAGAGGGTGGACTAGGATTTAAAGAGGAGTTATAGTTAACTAGGGAACACAAGAGAAGTTTTTTCTAAGGAGATAAAACAGCATGTGGAAATGATCAGGGGTGTGTGTGTGTGTGTGTGTGAGAGAGAGAGAGAGACAGAGAGAGAGAGAGAGAACATAATTGAGTTGACTCTTGAGAAATGCAGGAAATAGGGGCACTGATCCCCATATAGTTGAAAAACATCATCTATCTTTTGACTCCCCAAAAACTTTACTAATAGCCACTTTTGACCAGAAGCCTCACTTATAAACAGTCTCATAACACATTTTGAGTGTTATATGTATTATGAACTGTATTTTTACAATAAAGTAATCTAGAAAAAAGAAAATGTTATTAAGAAAGTCATAAGGAAGAGAAAATATATTGACTATTAAGTGGAAATGGATCTTTATTATAAAGATCTTCATCCTCATCATTTTCACGTTGAATAGGCTGAGGAAGGAGGAGAAAGAGGAGGGCTGGTTTTGCTGCCTCACGTGTGGCAGAGGCAGAAGAGATGAAAGAAGTAAAGGTAAGGTGGGAGCGGTGGGCACACTCAGTATAACTTTTATTGAAAAAGAATTTAATATGAATTGTGGGCATCAGTGGATCCACACAATTTGAATTTATGTTGTTCAAAGGTCAACTCTATATTTATAGGACAGCAATAATTCAGCATAGAAGACAGGATATATCGAGGCAGTATTTGGGATGAAGCTGAAGAAGTTTCAATTATCTATTGCTGCATAACAGATTACCCAAAATCTTGATGACGTAAAACAACAAAAAAAGTACTTAATTGCTCATGCTACTTCAGTTTGGTCAGGGACCTGGGGGAAAGTCGTCTCTGCTTCAGGTGATATTGGCCTAGGCTGCATTGTCAGAGAACATCACTTCTGCCCTATTCGATTGGTCAAAGCAAGTTATAGGGGCTTCCCAGGTCCAAAGTAAGGGGAAATAAGGTCTACAGGGGCAGAGAAAGTATACAGAGGTGGAAGGAAGTGTTAGCAGCTACGATTTTTCAGACAGTCCACTACAGAAGTGTCAACATGAAGAATGGATTGGGGAAGGTGGGGCCAGTTGCAGAAAGGCCAGTTAGGAGCTAGTGCCATCATCTGGGGATCACTGAGAGCCTTGACTATGATCATGGCAGTGGATCATTCAGTCATTTACTCATTCAACAAACATTTACTGAGTGACTGCTACATGCAGTTGCACTAAGAATTCAGCAACAGACAAACCAAATCCTTGTCCTCCTGGAGTTTACATTGTAGTGGGGGAAACAGAAAGTAAACAAGGTAAGTATATAAAACATGTTTTAAAGAATAAAAACAATGATGAGAAGGGAGGTGGGACATATTAGGGAATGTGTTAATTTTTGCTAAAGTACCCAAAGAATGGTTTACTGAATAAAGGAGTAAAGGAGTTAAGGAAATATGCCATGTGGCTACTGGGGGAAGAATATTCCAGGTAGATGGAAGAATAAGCAAAAAGCTTTTATATTCGCTTTTCAGAGATGCCATAATAAAGTACCACAAACTGGGCAGTTTAAACAACAGAAATGTATTGTCTTACAGGTCTGGAGGCTAGAAGTCTGAGATCAAAGTGTCAATAGGGCTGGTTTCTTTGGAGGGCAGTGAGGAGAGAATCTGTTCCAGGACTTCCCCCTAGCTTCTGGGGGTTTGCAGCAAGTCGTTGGCATTCCTTGGATTGAAGACACATCACCCTGATCTCCGCCTTCATCTTCACAGAGCATGCCTCCTTGTGTGCATGTCACTGTGTTCAGATGCCCCTTTTTCACACGGATGTCAGTCTCATTGGATTAGGTCCTATCCTAATGACTTCATTTTAACATAATTACCTCTATAATAATGGCCCTATCCCCAAATACGGTCTCATTCTAGATACTGGGGGTTAGGACTCCAATTTGTATTTTTGGAGGGACACAATTCAACCCATAACAGGCATCCAAGCATGAATAGATCAGACAGAAGAAGCTGGAAGGAGGCCACATGACTAAGTAGAGTGAATAAAGAAAAGAGTACATGGAGATGAGTTCACAGAGATAACAGGGCCTAGGACAGGTTATAGGAAGAACGGCAGCTTTTCCTCTGTGAAATGGGACACCATTGGCGTATGGAGCCACAGGAATGACATCGCTTGTCTTCTGTTTTTCTAAGATTGCTTCAGCTAACTTACTAGGAGCAGGCTGAAAGACAGTAAAGGAAAATGGAGGGACATAGTGAGCAGGTGCCTCAGTGATTTAGAGGAGAAATGATGCTGGTTGGACCAGAGTAACCACAGCAGAGTTGGTGAGAAATGGTCAGATTCTGGGTGTAAGGATTAGTTGATGAATCAGATGAGGGACTAAGCATAAAGGATGATTTCAAGGTTGAGGACCTGAGCAATGGAAAGCTGGAGTTGCCGTAAGCTCCAGGTTTAAGGAAATATATGAAGAACTCGGTCACGGGCATGTTAAGTGTGAGATGCCTGTTAGATACTCAAATGGAGATGTCAGAACACAGCTGGATGTGCAAGTCGATATTTCCAGAAACAGTCCAGACTAGGGATATAAATTTGAAAGTCATCAATACATTAATGATGTTTGAAGACTTACAACACAGAGATATCTATAGCAGTAAGTTAACATCTATGAATTTTTCTATGCGAAATAAAAGTTTATACCTCTCCCTCATGGCATTAAGTAAGAATCAACAAAAAATAACCTGGGGAAAGGCAGAGAAACCTGCAAAGCAGCATCCAAATGTGAGGGATTCATATAAAGGTCTCTCAATAAACGCTCATTATATGGGCTGAATTTTAACTTAGTGACACCTTGGTGACTACCCTGTGAATTTCTGTTTCTTGCTGATCTCTCCTAATGGCTGGGCTTCATTTAAAAGCACCTAAAAATACATATATATTTCCTAAGGAAAGTCCATGCCTCTTGCAGACAGATACAACGGCTTCATAGTCCTTGCCCATCAAGAGTTTAGAAGTGGTTCCGAGAAAGTCCGTAGCAGCATGCAGAGGGTTAATCCCGCGCCAGTGGGGATGTGCAAACCAGGAGCCATTCTAAATCTCAATACCACATGCTGCCTTAGGGATCATCATGTAGTAAAGCCCAAGATAAAAAGGCCTGACAAAGATTATTGACGGTTTACCTTTTAATGAGCAGCGTGGATTGATTCTGTTCCCCTCTGGGATGGCTTTCTCTGTCCTTCCTCCACCCGAGAGGCTGTGGGGAACAACAACAACAACAAAATACAAATCTCCAATTTGAATAATTGCAAGGATTTGCTTTCTAGCAAATAAAGTTTCCACGGGTGAGAAATGGCTCTTAGCTTTAAAATATATATATTTAGAATTATTATGATTGTCATGATGATTATTAAGCACTACCAGTACACTGGATATTTTCAAAGAGTCTGATTGCCTCTAATTGGATATTCCTTGCAGTTTCCTTCTGGGTAGGTCAGCAGTGTTAACTCTTAATCATCCAAAGCAATTAAATGCATGCATTTCTAACCTATGCACCAAAGCCCACTGAATTGTTAATATAGTTATAATAGTGGAGCCAGACATAAGGGTGCAGCTTAGGAGGAAGAAACTGACAAGCAGTTCTGTGAACTCTTACACATCTCTTTTGGAGAGGGAAATCATGTATCTGCAAATGGTAATGGGTAGAAGTTCAGGAAATATTGAACCCCAGGCTCATCCCAGTGTGCCGCTTTCTAGATCTAATTTCCCCTTTGCAGGGGGCCAGAGCTCCATGCAGACCACTGAGCCATTTGCCGAGCTCCAAAGGAGGCCTTCAAATCAACCCTGGTGTAGATGGTTCCTAGAAATGGTTGGTGGTAAGAAGGATCAAAGAAGAAAAGAAGGAAGTTTGAGATAATCTTTTGGACAATTTTAATACGTTGTGTTCCTAAGAAAACAGTTAAGTTCCATAGCAGCTTTACCACCTCCCAACCATGAATCTCATACTAACCCTGATTTTCAGCCCTGTGTCCCCATTTTTGATCCATTGTAGAAATGGAAGGGGGAATGTCTGTAATACATATTGATAGTTATGATCTATGACCTCAAACTGAGATTGCCAGTAACCAGACTTTTTATTAGAACCCACATAAGACATATATTTTACATTTTCACTCAGTTCATATATTTATAGCTGAAACATAGAATAAATAGTAATCACCTTTTTTACATGCAGTACATTCTGATATAATCTTTTCTATTCCATTTTTTTAAAGGGGTAACCAGCACAATTGCATTAATGAGTTATAATGCACAGTTTGAAAAACATTGAGCTAGGAAAAAGAAAAGAGGTCTCAGGCATATGGTCTCAAAGATCAGTGACACATAGTTGAGTAGCTTATCTCAAGAGAAAATAGCGCCATACCAAGTGAGAGCTTCATAAAGACTTTCTTCCTGTAGCTTTTTTTCAAGGTCTAGTCCTAGATCCAGAGAAAAAATCTAATGCACTAAAACTGACATAGAAGGAGTCACAGGATTTCACTGTGGGCTCTTAATTTTGGTCAGACCCTATTTCTATGACCTGAACTTTCCTGGATCATCTAACAACCATTTAAATCTTAGATCTGGCACAAGATTGATGGATATTTGTTGTTTGTCCCTCCACATATACAAGGTACCCTTCCCTCCTGCTTTGTGGAAGGGAGACTGCATCAACTCAGGTTGCTTTCTTCTGGCTTCTATATGGGTTCCCCAGTGGTAGGCACTAGCAGAGGAAAGGAGTGTAGGAAAGAGGGCAGAAACTCTGTGTCCTTAGCTCCCCCTCTAACGTTATGGGTTGATGGTTGCTGTGTCACATCCCCTTCAAGGCGGCTCCCTGTAGTTACAGCCTCTGCTGCAGTCCATTCTAGGATATGGCAACTTTCCTTTGCTCTTGAGATCAATGGATACAGTTCACTACAATTTGCAAGTAATGATGTGGCCTCCTTGTAAATTGTTCCTTCTCTGAATCCTCCTCAATTGTCCATTATTGCCATCAATTTCATTTTGGGTCTTGTGGTAGACAGCTTACACAACCTTTCAAGGAAAGACAAGTTACCCAGGTGCATGGAGTGAGGTCAGGAGGCAGATAGCCTCCAGGTGTCAGCTCTTTCAAGGTCTGCTTCAGCTGCAGAGACACACCTTGCCTGAGTCCTGCTCTCCCTGGGCAGCCCTCTTCTGGTGACCGAGTGAGACAAACTAGTAGACTTAGAAAGGCCAAGCTATTTTTATGCCAGATGCAGGACAACCATGACAGACTGTGCTAATCTGTACTCACACTGCTATTAAAAAATACCAGAAACTGGGCAATTTATAAAGAAAAGAGGTTTTATTGGCTCACAGTTATGCAGGCTGTACAGGAAGCATGGCTGAGGAGACCTCAGGAATCTTTCAAGCATGGTAGAAGGGGAAGCAGTCATGTCTTACATGGCCAGAGCAGGAGGAAGAGAGAGAAGGTGCTACACACTTTTAAACAACCAGATCTCATGAGAACCCACTCACTATCATGAGAACATCAGGGGGATGTCTGCCCCATAATCCAGTTACCTCCAACCAGGCCCCACCTCCAACACTGGGGGTTATGATTCAACATGGGATTTGGTCAGGGACACAAATCCAAGCCATATCACAGACAATATTCATTCCAGAGCTCCCCACCAGGCTGGAGAGGCTTTGTTGGGTCTGCCTCCCAATTCAGCTTCTTCCTCCATCCAGTCCTACTCTTTCCCCTTCCCCTTTAGGTATTGATTTCTGTGTAAAATCTGGTACCCCAACTGTATCTCTACATCTTCCTCCAGAGACCTCAGTCTGTGACAGGCAACAAACTGACAGCCAGAGTTATCAAAAGGCCTAGTTTAGCACCAAAGATATCATCATATTGGTCTTTCTACCAAAAGAACAACAGCAAAGTAAGTAGCAACCTCACCCACTTGTCCCCACTATTGAACTTGAGGCAGAGAAAGTTGTTCTCAGGGTGGAGGCTCTCTCTTAGGAATGGATGTGACCCAACAAATGTTCAAACGTTAGCTTTTTTTACTCTTTTGGCACTATGTCTTGTTCCTGTTGGTACATAATCTCCCCAGTGTGTTCAAGGGCAATTGAAGGAACCTATTCCAATTCAGATCTTAGACAGAAGGGTGTGCAGCACAATAGTCTCTACCTGTAGCTGGTGTGAAATGCTCTTATGATAGTCTTCCAGGTGCCGTGGCTCACACCTATAATCCCAGTACTTTGGGAAGCCGAGGCGGTTGTATTGCTTGAGATTAGGAGTTGAGACCAGTCTGGTCAACATGGTGAAATGCCATCTCTATCAAAAATACAAAAATTAGCCAGGTGTGCTAGCATGTGTCTATAGTCTGAGCTACTCAGGGGACAGAGGAAGGAGGATCTCTTGAACCCAGGAAGTCAATGCTGCAGTGAGCTGTGATTATACCACTACACTCCAGCCTGGGAAAGAGAGTAAGACCCTGTCTCAAAAAAAAAAAAATTTCTCTGGGCCCCCATTCTGAGAAGGAAGAGGAGGAGGACCTTTCCACATCTAGGTGATACAGTTCCTTTGCCTTGGTTAGCATGGTGGTTGTAATAGGTAAAGGGAGGATGTAACCATGCATAATTTTATTCCATTTTCTTCTCTGAAAGTGCATTTCAAAGGTAAGTCTTCCATTTGTTTTTCATTCCACTGAATGGTATTCCATAAGATTCCTTTGTGAAAGGAAAAACATGAAAAAAGAAAAGGCTCTGTGTTTCCCAACTCTCCCTGCTTCTCCCCAATTTAACCTGGCAACTTCACGTTCATGTCTTTACATACTTGTAGCTAACCCGGTCTGTCATCTTATGGGTGAGAAACCAAAGGCCCAGATAAGACACGTAACTTGTCCAAGGTCTCTCAACAAATCCCTATCAGATCCAGGTATAGTTGCCATTCTTGCTCACACCTTTACTTATAGTTCAGTGTGGCTCTTTCTTATAAATTCATCTATCAGAAATGACAGCATATTCAGACACAGACGAGTAGAGGGTGAAGGGAAATGCTATGTCTGGAGGTTGTGTTTTGATTAAATGTGTGTGATCTCCTTATCCTATTTCAAATCATATGCTAGAATCACCGCTTTATCAGTAGGGATATGTTTTATTCTCCTTTGGAATTTTAGCACCAGTTTCAAACTTGGCATACAATAGGTTTTCAGTAAATGCTTGTCTATGGATGAATAAATGAATTTTTTAAAATTCCTAATACCAGTAGCTCAGAGCTAAGGCAGTCACATCCATTGCCCTACTTTAAGGGTAGCTCTCATCTCAGCTGATGCTTGATATTTCAGGTGGGCAGCAGGGAAAGAGCCAAATTATGCCGCTAACGGGTCACTGGATCTGATGAAAGGGGGCTGGGGTAGGGGTGAAAATTAGATGTAGGTTGCCATTAATGCAAGTAATCATGCGATGTGATGTATTTCTTCCTGAGACTGTAACTTAAATCCCAATTACCTTCTGGTGACAAATTAACTTGCTGAGTAATTCATTTTGACTGTTGGAGCTCCCACCTTCTGTGTTACCATCGCATGGGGAAGGTGTATGACAAATTTCCAGATTTAATTTTAGTGCTTGGGAGCCCAAGTGGCACAATTACCACACCAAGAGTGATGGCAGAATATTAACATGAAGAGTTCATGTGAAACTGAGTTTTAACTAAGGATGTTCCTACTCATACTCTTGCAAGCAATGTGAAGCTCTAACTGGTCCCAGACACCTAGACTTTGGGTTGTTTTTTTATTTTCTAGCTTCATTCTGATCCTTCACCTTCAAAAGGCCCCTGGGTCCTGCTGATTATGTCTCCAGCTCATCTCTTGAATTCTCCCCTTTCTCCCTTTCCCTACCATCTTTCCTTTTGACTGTTGAAAGTAGTATGCATAGTGATTAAGGGCACAGATTCTATGGTCCATTGATAGGATTTCAAATTATGCCTCTGCCCTGCCCTCCCCATGTAACCTTGGCCAAGTTGCTTAGATGCTATAGAGTTGTCCTGAGTATTAACATAATTATACAGATAAAACACATGGCAGATCGTAAATGCACAATTGATTGTAGTGTTTATATTAGCATTAGCATCCTAATCTGGCTCCTGTCCATTATTCAATGACTCCAATCCAGAGGTCTGCAAACATTTTCTGCAGAGGGCTGGATAGTAAATATTTAGGCTCTGTGGGCCTCATGGTTTCTGTTGTCACTACTCATTTCTGCCCTTGAAGCAAAAGCAGCTACATACAGTAAGTACACAAGTGGATGTGGCTGTGCTCCAATAAAGTTTGCTTTAGGAACTCTGAAATTTGAATTTCATATAATATTCATGTGTCACAAAAAATTATTCTTTTGATTATTTTTAACGACTCAAAAATGTAAAAACCATTCTTAGCTTGCATATCATACAAAAACAGATGGCAAGTCAGATTTGGAGTGTGGGCTGTAGTTTGTTGACCCTGGTTCTAATCCATTGTCTCCTCTATGGCCAGTTTAATCTTCCTGAAAGATCCCTCAGATTTTTTTTTTTCTCATCTCAAAACCTTCAATGAATCTAAATTGCCTAAAATCAAAACTAATCAGTCTGGCCTGGAAACACTTTGAAATCATGGCCCTGGCAAAGCTCTCCCTTTGTCATTCCCAAACAGGGTCTGCCTAGGTTTTTATGTCACGTCCCCAACGAGTTCTGCTCTTTTCAAAAGTTTATGGACTTTATTGAGTTACTTAGCATAGAAAGAAGTGGAAGCCACCAAAGCTTACGGAAGGGGTTGTTGTACAGCAGCCCAGCTTCTCTGTACAAAGGAGCCCATTCACAGCAGCAGGGCTGAGGATACCAAGGAAGCCCTTCCATAGCTGCTCTATCACTGCTCTCCCTAACTTGTTCCATTGACCCAAAGGCTTTCCATTCATCAGATCTCATTTGACCTTCACAAAAACTTGATAAAATTATATACCCATTTTTCAGGCAAAGAAACTCATTCACAGAGAGGTTATGAACTGGCCTAAGGTCATACAGCTAGTATTTAGCAGCACTAAATACCTGAGTTCAGGTATCAAGAATGAGGCAGCTCATCCTTTTAATCATTACATCGTACTATCATACTGAATATTTTCTTGCCTGACAGCTGGTGACCTTCTGAGAGAAGCTTCTTCAATTGACAAAAATAAACGTTCCATTATGTGCATGAATGTGTATAGGCATATGTAATACCTTCCCCCAAAGTTAAATTTCCCCTTTCTGTCAAACTCAATGATAACAGAAGGAATACAAGATACCTTATTTACAATTGCAAAACCATACTGCTCCCTAATCCACACAGACAGTCTTGAAAGTGAGCCCAGACGTGGAAGAAATGCTGCTTTGAATGTATACTAATCCACAGTGAAGGACTTATCATATTAAAACATTTCCCATCTCCCTGCATTATCATCACCAGAGGACACGTTTTAGGCAGAAAGGGAGAAGCTGCTAAAATGAATTAGCTGCCTCGTTTTCCAGCACAGAGAGGTGAGACTACATGAATGTAATATTTCATGACATGAAATGGCCAACTTTCTTTATAACAAGACTAATTCAAGCTGAATCGGCACGTACGTGGGGGAAGTATGAGGCGCTTGCATCTCTCTCCTCTGGACCTTGAGACTTCTGAGAAGATCTTAGTGGCAGAGCAAGCATAGAAGATGATATGCCTGAGGCTGGCTGTCTTTGTCACCCTGACCCCTGTCAAAGCAGGCAACCAGTACAGTGGAAAGCTGTCCATAGGCCAGAAGTTACGTACCTTCATTCCGCACTCAGGTTTGCCCTTAATTTGTCGTGTTATTTTGAGCAGGTCACTGCAGCGTTCTGCTTTGTGTCTCTGGCATAACCATCCTTATATCCTTGGCCTTCCACTTTTTTTCAGAGTGGAGAGCACTGCAGCTTGGTCGGTGATAAACAGCTTGAACAGTGAAAGCAAGCCATTTGGGTTTGAATACTGGCTCTGTCACTCATTGCTGACTTGGGGCCAGTATTTCACCGCCTTGTGCCTTGATTTTTCTCAACTGCAAAATGGAAATAATAGTAATAGCACCTCTCTCCCATGGTATTGTAAGGATTTAGTGACCTAATCCCCATAAAGATTTTAATCACACTACTAGCACATGCTAAGCACATAATAAATGCTGACGGTAATTATCATCTTCTGTGAGACTCTAATTAATACAGCAATAACTACCATTTGTATAGCTTGTTACAACTTTCTATATAAATTAATCCCATTTAATCTTCCTGAAAACTCCAAACAACATTATAGGTATGGCTTATTCCCAGTTCAGATGAGAAATTTAAGAAACACATGGGATAAGTAACCAGTCCAAGGCTACACAAATAGTTACTGTAGGTTATTGACTGAACAAAGCACATATAAGGATTGATGACTATCGCTGAAGACTAGGGATCTCTGAACTTCAACACGTTCTGGTGTTTGTAGGTTTTCTCATATTTGCTTTTATACAACACTAAAAATGCTTTGAGTTTTCCAACTAAAGGTGAGAGTAGTGTTCTAAGCGGCTAAGACATCTATCTGTTTTAACCAAGTTTAGATTAAATGTGTTATAGAGGAACGTGAAGAGAAAGAGGGGAAGTATTATTAATCTCCTGACTTGCAAAGCAGGATCATAAAGAAGACAATGCTTGTAAACTGGGATATTATCTTCAGAAAGAAACTCCCAAGCCTTGATTCTCCCATTTACCCTGTCTGGGGCTGAGCCTAAGGGACCTAGTTCTTAGCATGTGACAAGAAACCCAGGGAGTAACTCATTGGTAGGAGGATCTAATTCAGGAGAAAGTCCCTTTCTAACCCAGAGAGTTGTTCGGAAAACAGGAAAAAGAGAAACAAGGTGGGCAGATTTGTTTCGATATTCCCCTCTGTAGGCCAAAGCCAGGAGCTACATTGGAGAAATATGAGAAATACTGATGGCACCATATTCTTATTTTCATCCATTCCTCAGGACTCTAGAATGAGCAAACCTTTGAGACTACCCCACGGGAACCTGCAGTGGGGCATGATGTTGTCAAGTAGAGAGTCACAGAAGGGGAAGCCAGCATTCAAACCACTGGGCTCCCCAGGCAGGGAACATCACAGTTGGCTACAGGAGGAACAACTGGCCAGTGAACCAGATGAAGGATATGATAGAGATGTGGGAGCCTGCAGCCAGTAGAAAGTAAAGGTGCCCAGGATCAAACCAAGCTGAGGGAAGGACCAGACTATGGCTCCTTCCAGCCACAGGGAGAGGAGGGCTGCAGAACCAAGCAGTCAAGGGTGATGGCCCCAGAGCCCAAAGCAGGTGGAGGCTGCTACGCCCAATGACTCAGCTCCCCTTTGCTTTCTCCAGTGGGTGTCAGCCACGGCCTCTGCCTCATGCATCTGGACACTATATCAAGGCAGGTGCAGGGGAAGAGAGACCATCCAAGAAATGGATTATTATTTTTTAAATCAGATACACTGAGCACCTCCTAAAGGGACTTAAATTATGCAATTGGAATGAACCTAAAGTGAATTGAACATTTAGTTCCACTTAGATTTTATTTTTCCTGCCAACTATCATATGAGAGCTTGAGAGGGAGCCCAGATTAGACTTAGAGAAAAATAAATAAATTACATTTTATCTGCACACATGAATTCTAGAGTGAGTTAAATTTACCACAGCGTGCATATATATGTATCTATATGATACCTTGTTTTATATAGCTCTTTATAGTTTTAAAAGCACTTTGTACATTAACGATATTTGATGCTTACAATATTTTTGAGACTTTGGCAGAACATAAGTTATTTTTCCCACTATACTAACTAAAAAACTGAGGACTAATTATTTCTTTAGCATTATAGTTTTAAGTGTTTGAAAGGATTGGACTTAAATTTATCCTCTAAATCTAAAACTAGTATTTTCTCTCACTATATCATGTTGCTGAAATACATGTGTATGTTATATATATATATATATATATATATATATATATAAGCATTATGTTTCATGGATAGTTATATTTTGAAGATTATAAGTGAAATAAAAAGTCATTCAGACTATACATAAAGAGACGAGTCATTCAGAAATGTTTGTATAGGACTCTCCAATGGTCTGAATCCTACAAATGAAGATGTAGAAAAATGTATAATAGTTACACTTCTTTTGTACTTGAGAACTTTCTAGAGCTATCCTCTACCTGTGTTTCCATTTCTATGTTCCTTTTTCTGGAAATCTTCTCCCAACAAAGATGCTTCCTTTATCCTCCAGGGAATTTCTTCATCCAGTGTTTCCCAAACCATGTTTTACAGACTGCTAGTTCCCTAGGGTGTAAATACGTGTAACAAGAAAAAGAGTTCTAATGGTCAAATAAATTTAGAAAACACAAAGTGAAACATATTAAATAGATGTCTTTGCTAACAATATTTTTAGATGCTTTGATGTGATAACTTAGGTTTATGACTCCTAGAGGGAGATTAAATGTGTTGCATTTCCCACCTTATATAAACATGGAACCATTTTGGTTAGTGGTATCCTGTATTATTCGTGTTCATGTTCTTTAAAGCGCATGTTAACACTGCCACCTTAATCAGTAACTCTGATGGATGAGAGAGAGTTCGGGCTATGACATGGGTCATTCCATTGACTGTTAAGGTTGATTCAGCTGACTGGGTGGATGATGGTTACAGCCTGATGCTACATGCTCTAGCAAACAGTGCCCTCTTCCCATGAGGACTGCTATTAGGCCAAGTGTCTTTAGTCCCCTAAGATCCTGATTCCTGCTTGAGCACTTCTTGCCCTAAGTCAGATATCTATAGCCATGGGCCATTCTGGGGGAAAACTAGGTCTAGATGAGAAGCGTGCTAGGAAAACTAATTTCATTCATTGAAACAACAAATATTTTTGAACACCTGCAAGGAGCCAGACATTGTGCCGTGAGCTAGGGTTATAGTAGTAAATAAATAATGCGTTGTCACTATTTTCTCAGACCTCACAATCTAGGGGGATGGGAGTTGGGAAACAATGCACATGGCGACTAGAATGATAAAAGACTGTCATGTTACATAAGAGGTGCATGCTTAGGTACAATGGAGGCATGTAGCAGGAAGTGCCTAGGTCTGTCCAGAAAGATCGCAGAAGGCTTTAGAGAAGCGGGAGTGCCAAGGCAGAGGCTTGTGGGATGAGCTGGATTTTTGTCTGCTGAAAATGTAGAGCATCCCAAGCAGAGAGAAGCACATGTACTAAAGTAGAGAGCTCTGAAAGAACATGGCCCTGTCAGAAAGAAGGAAGCAATAGAGAAACTGAAGGATGTGTTGGAGAATATAATGCTAGAGAGATACACAGAAACCAAATTGTGACAAGCCTTAGGCCTCGTGCTGAGGAGTTTAGACTTGACCCTGTTGGTGACAATAATTTGTTTACTATTTTCCTAGGCTGTTCTGACTCTCCTCCTTCTCCACTGATGTTGACAAAAAGTTGGATTGTGATAGAAGCAACCAGCAACCCAAATCCTTGGTCTCTAGGGGTAGAAGAAACTAGGTTTCAGCCAGCCCAAGGGAACCAGTCTTGCATTTGGAACACAGTGGCAGGATTCTTCTGAGCTACAGGTAGGTTTTATGGTTTAAGGCAGATCCATCACTATAGGGCAACATCAATGAGGGGCCTCAGGACCCCAGCCTAGTAGCCAAAATATAAGCTGTGTCTCACTCCTGGAAGGACATCCAAAAGTAGTGAGGACACTAGGACAGGTGCTATGCCCCATCAACTAGGCTAAAAACACTGTGGATTCAGAAATGGGCTGCTGGTCATGAGACACACTGAGGACTAGAAAATTGACTCCGAAAGCTGCCTCCTTGTGAGGTTGAGTCCTCTTACTAAAAGTCTAGTGATTTATAACCATTATCTTATGCTATCATCATAACAACCCTAGAAGGAGGTTTCACTATCCTTGTTTTACAGAAATGGAAGCTGAGTTTTTGAGGCCTAGTGAAACTTGCCCAAGTATACACTGGGAGTTAGTAGACAAGCCAGAATTTACAATCTGGTCTGTCTCTGAAGTCTGGCACAGCTCAACCAGCATGCTACACTTGCCATGCAAGACTAACCAGCATTGGTCAGTATTGGCCAAAGGGTGAGCTGGGACTCCCTTGAAGTTCCTCAGTACCAGCAGCAGAGAGGAATGGGGCAAACCATGGCCTGCTGTGTCTGCTGACTGCCATTCAAGGGCCACCTGTCTCTTCTTCATGACTTTCTAGGTACTTCCATGCAAAGTGTTATCAGGATCAACCTTCCTATGGCACCTTCCTCGGAGAAACATAGTACATTATGAAGAAATTATCTCTTTAATCCCCAACCATTCATCAGAGGTAACAGTCATTTCTAGTCTTTTCATTGCAGTACCTAAGTTAAGGGGACTAGTTTACAAGGCAGCAGAGAAAATTCTTCCAGGATTCCCCAGCTAGGAAGAAGTCCTATTCTTTTATTTTCTCTGACTGCTACAGGCTGTGCACTCTATTTTGTACCTTGGGGCTCTAGCCTAGATATTGTTTCTAGATTACTAAAATTGCTGAATGAATCCATCAGCACATTTCTATTAAGTACAGTACCACTTAGCTCAGATATGAGCCGAAAAGTTCACTTTAGATAAGACTTTTCCCCCACTTGGAGCCTCAGTTTCTTCATCCACCAAAGGAAAAGATTAGCTTTGTGATCTTTAAAATCATGTGTAACAATGTGATTCGTACCCATTTTACAGATGATGAAATTGAAGATAACAGCGTTAAGGTTCAAATACATTTCAGAACTATAATTTTCACCGGTTGGTAAGGTGTTATTTTCAAACAAACTCAATGTTTAAAAATATTTATTGAGCTTCTGTTACATGCAGGGCCATATGCTGGACATTTGTGGTACCTAAATAAAAAGAAACCAGGCTCTCTAAACAACTATTGATGTATACTAAAGGAGAGAGATACATTTTAAAATTCCAACATAATATGAGAGAAGTTACAGTGAAAACATGAATCAGGTTTCAGGAGAGCAGAGAGAAAAAATGCTACCTAAGCCCAGGATTTCTAAGAAAGCTGAAAACAAAAGCAACGCCTCAGCTAGGAGGAAGAATTAAAGTGTGAGTTGATGAAATTGACCAATGATGAGTTGTTCCTTGGTAGCTTCTAGAAAAAGGCATCCTAAGTTTACTTTCACTGCTTCTGGAATCTAAAAGTAGAAAACTTTGGTAAATAGAGTCTTAGGATCTGCCCAGTGGAAAAAGAGCTGTAAAGAGATCATAGAAAAGGCTAAATAGAGAAGGTCCTCAAAAATAAGGGACGTATGCCTAGAATGTGAGCCTGCTATCTAGCAATAAATATGATGGGCATAAAAATAAATAAATGTGTTTGACAAGAACAAGGGGAAATAAAAGGAAAAGGCATTGAAAAATAATAGGAACCTGCACATTGTCCAAGCTATGCAAAATCCCTGGTAAGATTAGAGTGATTTTAACAGACAAAACCAAATTGATAAGGGGATGTCAAGAGGAGAATAGCAAGGAAGACAACAGTAAGGACAGAGATAAATAAGCTGTTTTTCAAGTCCACATTCAATAAGTCTTCACTGGAAGGGTTGTCAGGGCCTCAGAGACTCACTCAGTGTAATTTATGGACAAGGAAAAGGCATTTCTTTAAAAAATTAAGTCTTTGCCTCAGTGACTGTTAACAGAAGAGGTTGGAAAATGAATGCTAGAAGAGAGCATAAATTCTTAGAGGAGAGAGAGCAGCACTTGGAAGAAAGAAAGGTAAATCCCGACAAGAGGAAGTTGATTAAGAAGTAAGTGTGCTCAGAGATTGAGAGGGTGGTCAAGCCTCGGGTGATTAACCAGTGTGTCTGAAAAGGCACATTCCAAATTGCATAACATCTAAGCATCTCTGGATTGTCGGTGGGGAGGGCAAGGTGAGTGTTGTGGGGAGCCCAGGTTTCAGGCCTACAATGAACTGTCTTGCTGCTGGATATGCAGGAGGTGGGGAACTGGTATGTGTTGAAAATAAATTACCTGCTGGGCACTGTGACAGGTGCTTCACATGGCCTGCCTCATTGATTTCTCATGTTACTCTGCAAGATGGTTATTATCATCAGAAGGATGAGGGTTTGATATGTTAAATAACCTGCCCAAGTTCACATGGTAAGTAGAAGACCTCGGATTTGAACTCCAGTCTCTCTGATTATAAATATGCATTTCTCACTTCACTCCATATATGAAATAGTCATATCCTTTTGTATTTTCATAATTAATATGTCAAGTCTAGTAACTGGTAGGAGCTCAAATAATAGTAGCTAGTAAAAACAGGAGTAGGAATGGAAAGAGAAGGAAAAGGCCTATGTGTAAAAGGATCATGATCTGTACCTCAAAGAGCTGTTATGAGAAACAAAATAATATATGTTAAGTTCCAACTCAGGGCTTAAGGTATAGTGGGAAATGAAAACTGGTGGATCCTTACTTGGTTCTAGACATCTTGTATCATATTTCTTTGTAAGTTTTCTATCTGTTCGAATTCCTTTATTAGGCTGTATGCTACCAGAGGATAGAAATTTGCCTAATTAATCTGTATTTTTCACATAATTCTAAGCATAATGAACCCAATGTGAATATATTGAATGTGGGCAAGTGCAAATGAATTAAGATTAGGTCTAAATAGTATTAAAATGTCACATTTCCCTTTACAATGACTATTGTCATTATTATTATTTTATTATTCCTAATAGCTATCTACCATGTTTAAAAATACACACACACACACACACATATGAGTGCACATGCATGTGAGTGTGTGTAATAGTGTACCAGGTGCTTTACAGACATGTATAACCAGTTTATTGAGGAACCCAAATTTAGGCATGTATAAATGTCATGTTTTTCCCCATTCACTGCAACATGCTGGTAAAATCTCCTTTTCTGATTTGTTAGCAATAGATATCTTGGGCATAATCTTCAACCTTTCAATCATTTTCTTGTGTTGAAGGTTCATCCAATATATACTTCCCATCTCATACTAAATTCCCTATTTGCCCCTCCTCTGTGCTGGCCAGAACTGTGACTTAGGAACAGTAGGAGAAAGTAGCTTTGGGCTGGTTCTAGGATACTTCTACTTGTCTTTCCCATACTCATCTCCTCTGATATTGGGAGTTGGAGGATATATTAGTTTGTTCTCATGCTGCTATGAAGAAATACCCAAGACTGGGTAATTTATAAAGGAAAGAAGTTTAATTGACTCACAGTTCCACAGGGCTGGAAGGCCTCAAAAAATTTACAGTCATGGTGCAAGGGGAAGCAAACATGTCCTTCTTCACATGGCAGCAGCAAGAAGTGCAGAGCAAAGGTTGGGGGAAAGCCCCTTATAAAACCATCAAATATCATGAGAACTCTCTTGCTATCATGA
Organism: Cebus imitator; assembly: GCF_001604975.1. NCBI lineage: Eukaryota > Metazoa > Chordata > Mammalia > Primates > Cebidae > Cebus > Cebus imitator. The sequence goes on along the minus strand of NW_016107478.1, from coordinate 3,070,457 downwards.
GAACAGCATGGAAGTAACTGCCCCCATGATTCAATTACCTTACCTCCCGCTAGGTCCCTCCCATGACGTGTGGGGCTTATGTGAACTACAATTCAAAATGAGATTTGGGTGGGAACACAGCCAAACCATATCAGAAGCGCAACAGAGCAGGAAGGGCAAATACTACCTTCTTACTAGCTCATGAAAATAGTTCAACTCTCTTGGCTTGTTGCTGCTTCTGTGGCTGACCCTCTTATGGTCTGTTGGTGCTTCCTGTTAGGCATGTAACCAAATGCTGACCTGGGAAGGTGTATATGTGGGGTTCTTGACAGGGCTCAGTGTGGTACACTCTACATTGCTCCACCTCTGCTACACCTTGGCCGGTCACAGCAAAACTTCTTTGTTGAAACTCCTTTCCTGGCAAGAAATGTTCTTGGTCAGATATCAAGACAGCCCATACCTATGTGACTTATGTGACATCTGACCCACAGATAATTACTCATCCTTGATACATCAAACCACAGGAGTAAGTGAAGACTGTGCTATTAATTGAATGTTTGTGCCCACCAAAATGCATGTGTTGAAACCCTAAGCCCCAGTGTGATGGTATTTGGAGGTGGGGCCTTTAGGAGGCAATTAGGTAATAAGGATGAAGTCTTTGTGATAGGTTGGTGCCCTTCTAAGAAGAGACACCAGAGAACCTGCTTTCCTTTTCTCTGCCCCCTGCCATGTGAGAACATAGGAGGAAAACAGAGAACTATGAAGAGGGTCCTCACCAGAACCCAACCATGCTGGTACCCTGATCTAGGACATCTAGCCTCCACAACTGTGAGAAATAGATTTCTGTTGTTCAAGTCACCCATTTCTGTTGTGTAAGTCTAAGGTATTCTGTTATATCAGCCTGAACTGATGAAGACAGGCTGATTTGGGGCCATACCCTCTGTTTCCTACCATCTCTCCCAATTCCCTTCTACCTCTTCTCGCATGGGCCCAAGAAGCAACTTGGCTGGTCTGCAGCATAAATAGATATCTCAGAGAGAACTCCCTTGCAGGCACCCCTTGCTTGGTGGCAGGGGTTGGAGGTGAGTGGGGAGGATCTTCCTGGCACCTCTTCTCCTTTTCCCTGGGGACAGGTGGTGGCAGGTCGTGGTTCAGGGAGGTGAAGGAAAGGCCTCTGCACTAAGCTTTCAACCCTTGAAAGCCTTTAGTTGCTTCCTCCTCAGCCCTCTTCTCCAAGATTTTTATTTTGTTTTGTTTTGTTTTGTTTTGTTTGTTTAAGTGAAGGGTGGGGGGAGTTGGTAGAGGTTGAGAAGTTGTGGGTATGGGAGTGACAGCAAAGTCAGTTTTGCTGCTTTAAATAAGTCCTAAGGGAAACGTCTGACCTCAATGTTTGGTGGCAGCTCCTAGATATGAATCTTTTTGTCTCAACACGGTGTTCCAGCTGACAATTTTGAAGCAAGATAGAGTCCCAGTCAACAACCATTTATACCTATCTGCAATATACACGTGCGTACTCTATGAAGTAAAACTTCTCCTCCTGCCTTTGTAGTTAGAAAAATCCGGCTCAGAGAAGGAAAAGTGAGTTGTCCCGAGTTCCATCAGGAAGTGGCAGAGCTGGCATCCACACTAGGTCTGCCTGACTCTAGAGTTCACTCAGAGCAAAGAGTCTCTCTCTCTTAAGCATGGGTGGGAAATATGTAGAATATTTTCATTGCCCCAAAAGTTACTTCTTCCATGCTTCTGTGTGGTTAGTGCTCTCCGTGACCTCTAGTTCCTGGCAATCACTAATTTGATTTCTGTCCCGACAGTTTGACCTTTGGTAGAATGTAATATAAATGTAATCACATAGCACATAGCCTTTTGTGTCTGTCTTCTTTCACTTAGCATCATGATTTTAAGGTTATCCATGTTGTTGCTGCAGGTATCACTCGTACGATCCTGTTTATTGCTGAGTGTATCCCATTGTATGAGCGTATCCAATGTTTTTACCCATTCATCAGGTTTAGACACTTGTATTGTTTCCAGTTTGGGGAAATATAAATACAGCTACTATCAATATTAATGTTATTCATGTACAAGTCTTTGTGTGGACATATGTTTTTATTTCTCCTGGAAAAATATCTAAGAGTGGAATTGCTGGATTATTGGGTAAGCATGTATTTAGTTTGGTAGGAAACTGCTAAACAGTTTTCCAAGGAGATTGTAACATTTACTTTTCACCAATATGGAGAGTTCTGCTTGCTCCATATTTTCTCTATCAATTGATATTCACAATTGTTTTCTTTTTAAAACAATCATTATAATAGGTGTCTAGTGGTATTTAATTATGTTTTCATTTTTATTTCCATAATGATGAATGATACTGAGTATTTTTTCAGCTGCTTATTTGGTATTCTCATCTCTTTTTTGATAAAGTACATCTTAAATCATTTCCTCATTTTAAAAATTGTGTTGTCTTATTGAGTTTTAAGAGGTTTGTATGCATTCTGGATACAAGTCCTTTAAAAATATGTGTTTTGAAAATAAATATTTTCTACCAGGCTGTATTTTGCCATTTAATATTCTTAATAATTTCCTTTTGAAAAGCTGAAGATTTTAATGTTAGTGACATTCAATGTATCAATTTTTTTCTTTTATGGTTTATGTTTTGTGTCCTATAAAAGCATTTTTGCCTAATCCGAGATTACAAAGAATTTTTCCTATGTTTCTTTCTAGAAGTTTTACAGTCTCAGATTTTTCGTTTATGTCTGCGATCTCTTTTAATTAACTTTTGTATATGATGTGAGGTTGTCATGTTTTTTTCCTTTGCAAATGGGCATCTAATTGTTCCACTGCCATGTGAAAATGCTATTCCCTCTCCATTAAACTGCCATTGTAGACGGTAAAAAAAAAAATCAATTGATTATATATGTGCAGGCCTATTTTGGACACTATTCTGCTCCATTGATGTATTTGTCTATTTATATGACAATGCTTTACTGTCTGCACTGCCTTGATCACTGTAGTTTCATGGTAAGTCTTGAAATAGAATATTCTAAGTCCTCCAACTTTGTTCTTTTTCAACATTGATTTGGCCATATTAGGTATTTAAATATTTATATACATTTTATAATTAGCCTGACAATCTCTTTTTTAAAATATCTACTATAATTTTGATTGAGTTTTCCAGTCCACTAATATAGTTTATCTTTTCATTTATTTAGGTCTTCTCTAAATTCTCTCACTGATTCTTTTAATAGTAAGAGCATAAAAATTTGCATCTTTTTTTGTTAGATTTATTCCCATTTCATTTTTTTACTGCTATTTTATTCACAGAATTTTCCCCAGAATCCAGCCATGTTCCACAGTCGTTAAGGTGGAAATTTTGCTCAGATAGAACTATCTCTAAACTCCAGCACCACCAGTTTGAGAAAGTAACACAGCATAGTTTTTTTTTTTTTTTTTTGAGACGGAGTTTCGCTCTTGTTACCCAGGCTGGAGTGCAATGGCGCGATCTCGGCTCACCGCAACCTCCGCCTCCTGGGTTCAGGCAATTCTCCTGCCTCAGCCTCCTGAGTAGCTGGGATTACAGGCATGGGCCACCATGCCCAGCTGATTTTTTGTATTTTTAGTAGAGACGGTGTTTCACTTTGTTGACCAGGATGGTCTCGATCTCTTGACCTCGTGATCCACCTGCCTCGGCCTCTCAAAGTGCTGGGATTACAGGCGTGAGCCACCACGCCCGGCCAGCATAGTTTTTAAGAGCCTATGTTCTAGAGTTAGGCAGCCTGGGTTTGAAGCCTCACTCTACCGCTGACTGGCTTTTTAACCGTGGGTTTTTCAGAGTTCAGTTTCTTCATCTGCTAAATGTGCATAATAATGTACATACCTCATAGGGTTGTTAACAGGATTTAATGAACAGTGTCAAGCAATGTTAAGCACATAGAAATAACTCAAAGCATATTAGCTTTTATTATTTCTTACTAGCTATATGATCTTGGGTAAGCTAATTTTGATAAGCTTCTATCTCCACTTTTCTAAGTTAGTGTTAATAACAGCATTAATAGGATTGTGTTGGTGATTAAATTAAAATTAAGACTTGAAAAGACAGTGTACAGTGCCTGGCACATAGTAAGCCCTTATTAATGGTAGCTACTAATAGCATCTAGTACACTATTTGATGTGGACAGGCATACCTTAGAGGTATTGTGGGTTCAGTTCCAGACCACAGCAATGAAGTTCATGTCTCAGTATGGAGAGTCATGAATTTTTTTGGCTCCCAGTGCATGTTAAAGTTATGTTTACACTACATTGTAGACCATCAAGTGTGCAAAAGCAGTTCCCACAGTTACCTTAATTAGAAAATACTTTGTTGCTAAAAACTGTGAATGATCATCAGAACCTTCAGTAAGTGGAGTGGCGATCTTCTTTGCCGATGGAGAGTCATGCTTTGATATTGATAGCTGCTGATTGATCAGGATAGTAATTGCTAAAGAATGGGGTGCCTGCAGTAATTTCTTCAAATAAGACAATGAAGTTTGCTGCATCAACTGACTCTTCCGTTTTTGAAAGACTTTTATAAACATTTGATGCTGTTTGGTAACATTTTATCCACAGAACTTCTTTCAAAATTGGAGTCAATCCTCTCAAACCCAGCTACTGCTTTACTAATCAAGTTTATGTACTATTCTAAATCTTTTGCTGTCATTTCAACAATGTTCACAGCATCTTCAGGAGTACATTTCATCTCAAGAATTTTGATTTTTGAACTTTATTTGATCACCTATAAGAAGCAACTCCTTATCTGTTAGTTTTATCACGAGGTTACAGAAATTTAGTCACATCTTCAGGCTCCACTTCTAATTCTAGTTCAATTGCTAGTTGCACCACATCTGCAGTTTCTTCCTCCACTGAAGTCTTGAACCCCTTTTCAAAGTCATCCATGAGGGCTGGAATCAGCTTCTTCCAAACTCCTACTAATATTGATATTTTGACTTCCTCTTATGAATCAGAATGTTTTCAATGGCATGAAGAATGATGAATCTTTTTCAGAAGGATTTCAATTCACTTTGCACAGATTCATCAGAAATACTCTCTGTGGCATCTATATCCTTATGAATTGTATTTCTTAAATACTTGAAAGTCAAAATAACTCCTTGATCGATGGACTGTAGAATGGATGTTACATTAATAGGCATGAAAATAATGTTAATCTCCTTACATATAACCATCAGAGTTCTTGGGTGACTATGTGTGTCAATGAGCAGTAATTTTTTGAAAAGAATCTTTTTTCTGAGCAGTGAGTCCCAACAGTGGGCTTAAAATATTCAGCGAATTATATTATAAACAGATGTACTGTCATCCAGGCTTTGTTGTTCCAGCTCTAGAGCACAGACAGAGTAGATTTAGCATAATTCTGAAGGGGCCTACAATTTTCAGAATATTAAATGAGTATTTGTTTCAACTTAAAGTATGCAGCTACATTAGCCCCAAACAAAAAAAAGTAAGCCATTTTTTGGAGCTTTAAAGCCAAGCATTAACCTCTCCTGTCTCGCTATGAAAGTCCTAGATGGCATCTTCTTCCAATAGAAGGCTGTTTTATCTTCAGTGAAAATCTGTGGTTTAGTGTAGCCACTTTCATCAATGATCTTAGCTACATCTTCCGGGTAACTTGCTGCTTCACCTTGCACTTCTACGTTATGGAGATGCTTCTTTTGTTATGGAGATGCGTGCACTTTTATGTTATGGCGATGCTTCTTTCTTTAAACCTCATGAACCAACTTCTGCTAGCTTCCAACTTTTCTTCTGCAGCTCCTTCACCTCTCTCAGCCCTCATGAAATTGAAGAGCTCAGGGCCTTGTTCTGGATTATGCTTTGGCTTAAGGGACTGGCTTAGCTGGTTTGATGTTTTATCCAGAACCCTCAAACTTTCTCCATCTCAGATGCAGCAAGCCGCAACCATGGCACATGTATACCTGTGTAACAAACCTGCATGATCTGCACATGTACCCCAGAGCTTAAAGTATAACAATAAAAAAGAAGAAAGCTTTCTCCATCTCAGCAATAAGGCTGATTCATTTCTTTGTCATTCACATGTTCACTGGAGTAGCACTTTGAATTTTCTTTAAGAACCTTTTCTTTTTTGGCATTTATAACTTGGCTGTTTAGCACAAGATACCTATCACAGGTTTGTTCTTTCTTCCTTTCTTTCTTTCTTTCTTTCTTTCTTTCTTTCTTTCTTTGAGACAGGGTCTCACTTCAATACCCAGACTAAGTTCAGTGGCACAATCTCGACTCGCCGCAACTTCCACCTTCCAGGCTCAAGTGATCCCCCAACCTCAGACTCCTGAGTAGCTGAGAGCACAAGTGCATGCCACCATACTTGGCTAATTTTTGTATTTTTTGGTAGAAACAGGGTCTTGCCGTTTTGCTGAGACTGGTCTTGAACTCCTGAGCTCAAGTGATCCACTGGCCTCGAGCTTGAGCTCAAGCTCCCAAATTGCTGCCATTACAGGCGTGAGCCACTCACCATGCCTGGCTGATAAGCTGTACTTATCTCAGCTTTTGACATACCTTCCTCACTAAGTTTAATCGTTTCTAATTTTTGACTTAAAGTGAGAGATATGTGACTCTTCTTTTCACTTGAGGGTTATTAATTGGCATAATTTCAATATTGTTGTATCTTGGGAAATAGAGAGGCCTGAAGAGAGGGAGAGAGATGGGCGAATGATGACCAGTTGGTGGAGCAGTCAAAACACACACAATGTTTATCAATCAAGTTGTCGCTCTTATTTGGGTGCAGTTTGTGGTACCCCAAAACAATTACAATACTAACTTCAAAGATCGCTGATTACAGATCACCATGACAGATAGAACAATAGTGAGAAACTTTGAAATATTGCAAGAATTACCAAAATGGGACACAGACACGAAGTGACCACATACTGTTGAAAAAATGGCACTGATAGACTTGCTCAGCACAGGGTTTCCACAAACCTTCAATTTATAAAAAATGCAGCATCTGCTAAGGCAATAAAGTGTTGCATAATAAAGTGAGGTGCCAAAATGGACATTAAGCAAATCAATATTTTAAAAATAGAATGCCTACTGAACAATGAATACTTGCAGAAAAGCTTGCAGGAGAAATTCAAAAATCATAAAAGTGGACTGCTGCATATTTAGATCATGCACAGACTGATATTGAAAACTATTTTCAGCCAGGTACGAGGCACACGCCTATAATCCCCACACTTTGGGAGACCAAGCTGGGTGGGATGGTATGAGCTCTGGAGTTGCTTGGTCACGATGGTGAAACCCCATCTCTACAAATAAGAAAAAATCAGGCCCGGTGCGGTGGCTGATTTCTGTAATCCCAACACTTTGGGAGGCCGAGGCAGGCAGATCACGAAGTCAAGAGATCAAGACCATCCTGGTCAACATGATGAAATCCCGTCTCTACTGAAAATACAAAAAATTAGCTGGGCGTCTTGGTGCACACCTGTAGTCCCAGCTATTCAGGAGGCTGAGGCAGGGGAATTGCTTGAACCTGGGAGGCAGAGGTTGCAGTGAGCTGAGATTGCGCCACTGCAAACCAGCCTGGCAACAGAGTGAGCCTCTGTTTCAAAACAAAAACAACAACAACAACAACAACAAAAATTAGTCGTGAGTGGTGGCACATGCCTCTAGTCTCAGCAATTCAGGAGGCTGAGAAGAGATGATTCCTTGAGCCTGGTAGGTTGAGGCTACAGTGAGCCAAGATCATGTCACTGCACTCCAGCCTGGGCCTGG